>NC_091634.1:8416779-8720808 GCF_027580195.1 Bos mutus | reverse complement strand
ATGAGCAGACTCTGGAGCAGTATTGTGCAAGTTGATATCTGCTTTGCTAAGATCCCACATCCCATGCTGCGGCATGGCCAAAAAAACCACCCAAAAAACACAGTTTTTGAATGCCAAGCACTGTTCTAAGCAACTTAATATATATATTAACTCTGCAAGGTTGGTAGTATTAGGCTCATTTTACAGATAAAGGAAGCTGAGAGTGGCAGACAAAATAATGCCTGTTGGGTAGCTGTTTTATCTTCAGCAAGGTCCCTAAGAACTCCGTGCCTCAATGGGTTAGTTTCCTTTTGGCAGCTGTAACGATTACCACAAATTTAGTGGCCTACAGCAGCCCAAATTCTGGAGGTCAGAAGTTTGGAATCTATTTCCCTGGGCTAAATGAAAGTCAAGGCAGGGCTGTGCTCTCTGGAGGCTCTGGGAAGAATTTGTTTACTTGATTTTTCTAATGTCTAGAAGCCACCTGCATTCCTTGACTTGTGGCCCCTTCCTTCATCTCCAAAGCATCTTCAAGCCTCTCTTCTCTGAGCAAAGCCCTTGCTTTTGTCATCACTTCGCCACCTCTGACCCTTCTGTCTCCCTCTCTAAAGGACCCTTGTGATTATTTGGACCCACCTGGAAAATCCAGGATAATTACCCCTGCCCCTCCCCCAAATGCTTAATTTGATCACATCAGCAAAATTCCTTTTGTCCTGAAGTAATTTATTCATGGACCCCAGGAATTAGGGGCATGGACGTGGCGAGAGCGGGGCTGCATTATTTTGTCTGACACTCTCAGCTTCCTTTATCTGTAAAATGAGACTAATAATGTAGCCTCGCGTTCTGGGAAACAAACTCACTCAGAAGGACAATGCAGATAGTGGAGTGGAGTTATTACTCCGGTGGGCCCAAGGCAGAGTCTCCTCTTAGCCAAGGACCCCAACCAGTTTTAGTGAAAACCTTATATACCCTAAGTGTACATGCCCAAAGCCACCCCCCAAATTCCGTGAAACTAGTCTGAACAAAGGAAAAGAAAGATACAATCAAAGTTAACCCGTGATTCATATGCCTTAAGCCTGGGTAGGTAACAGAAGATAATTATCAATAGTCCTGTGGTCATACTCCAATAAGCATAATAGAATTTATGATTCTATTTGGTTGCGCAGATAATTAGGGTATTCTTTTAGGAGACGGAGAGTCTAGATACAGGCCCTGGGGCTCTTCCATCCCGGGGGTCTGGTTTTCCAGTTGGTATGTCATTTCCATAGATACTGGGCATATAGCTCAAAGTCCACAGTCCGGGCCAAGATGGAGTCCTGCTTTCAAGATGGAGCCTGTTCTGTTTCCTCCTTCAATAATACTACCAACCTTGCAGAGTTAATACACATAAGTTGCTTAGAACATGGCTTGGCATTCAAACATTGTGTTTTTCGGGTGTTTTTTTTGGCTGTGCCTTGGCGAGGCATGTGGGATCTTAGTTCTCTGACCAGGGCAAACCCATGCATGCCCCCCTGCATTGGAAGTGTGGATTCTTAAGCACTGAACTGCCAAGGAAGTCCCTCAGTAACTGTTTCCTAAGTGTCAACTACTGGTATTTCATTCTGTTTTATGGCTGCCTCACGGGCTCCCCTGGTAGCTCAGCTGGTAAATCCACCTGCAATGCGGGAGACCCCAGTTCAATTCCTGGGTCGAGAAGATCCTCTGGAGAAGGAATAGGCTATCCACTCCAGTATTCTTGGGCCTCCGTGGTGGCTCAGATGGTAGAGAATCCACCTGCATCCGCCTGCAATGTGGGAGACTTGGGTTCAATCCCTGGGTTGGGAAGATCCTCTGGAGAAGGGAATGGCTACCCACTCCAGTATTCTGGCCTGGAGAATTCCATGGATAGAGGAGCCTGGCGGGCTACAGTCCATGGGCTCGCAAAGAGCTGGATGTGACTGAATGACTTTCACGTTGATTTTCCTAGCAGGTGCACACCAGGGCGCCGTGGCCTCTGAGCCCACCATCCCAGTCACTCCGCCTTGTTGTTGCCCTTCTCTGCTGCTGGTTCTGTCAGTTACTTTTAGCTGTGTAACCACTGTGTAAGCTAGTTCACTTCTTAGTCCCTGTTTTCTCAGCTCCAGAGTAGGGATAGCAAGGCACCAGCTCATGAGATCCTCATGGGGGTTAAATGGCATTATACAAGTGAAGAGTTTACAACAGAGGTGGGTGGTAGTGTGAGTGTTCACTGACTGTTAACTATTCTTTGTTGTTGTTTTTTTATTTTTTTGCTATCTACCAGGTTTATGTAATTCTGCTGGGATTTCTTTTGCTGTATCTGTAACAGCTACTGGATTAACAGTGTCATATATTTCCAAGCACAGTCATAGACGCTAGAGATACTGTGGTTTCTGAAGCTCGCTTACACTCTAATGGAGGAATGAGCAATGAACACATGAACAAATAGCATAACTCCAGATGTGGACCTATTTTGGATGAGGTGGCCAGTGTGGACCTCTCTTAAGATGGAAACAGTTGAGCTGAGACCTGAAGAATAGGTCATGTTTGAGGTAGGGGAAGAAGCAGAGAGAACAGCTAATGCCAGAATCCAGCAGCGGGAGCCGACGTGGCGGCGCTTTCTAGGATCAAGGATGGCCAGCCGGGCTGTAGGCGATTACCAAGGGCGAGAGTAGGATGAGATGGCAAGGCTGACGGTACCAAGCTGGCCTGGGAACCGTTGAAGGGACTGAGCAGGAGAGTGGCATGATCTGGTGTCGGAGCTCTCTCTTCCTGAGATGGGGACAGCGGCTTACAGAGGGCAGGGATGGGAGCAGGGAGGCTGGGTATCAGGGTGTTGCGGTTTTACAGGTGAGAAACGGAGGCCAGGGTAGGGTGGTGGCTGTGGAGTGGTGGCCCATGCTGCCGCGAACATCAGTGTGCCTGGTTTTGGCCCACCTCAGTATTTCTGTAGGCTTGATTCCCAGAAGGCAATTCCTGCCTTAGAGTGAGTAATGAGAGCGGACATTATTTAAGTGCTGATTACGTGCCAGGTACTATTTTAAGTGCTTTTCATCTAATTGAGCCAGAAATAAGCAGTCCTCTCAGGGCCCTAGAATGGTTAAGGATTAAAAACATACCGTGATATTCGGTGTTGTTGGCAGTTGAATAAAAAAACCTCCTGAGCAGTCAGAGTCCGAGGAGCTCTGTAGGATGGAGGGATCCTGGAGAGGCCGTGGGCTCCATGGGATTTCTGTCAGAGGTGTTTATATGGAGCAGGCGCTTGAAGACTTCAGAGAGAACACTGAGTCGGTTGTGATAAGGACTTCTTGAGGAAATGGTGTCTGAGTCGGGATTTGAAGTCTGCAGGAGAGGCTAGGCGAGGCCGAGGGAGGAAGACAGGGTGCGCGTGTCAGCCGGGTGCAGTGCTTCGATTTAAAGTCTGCAGGTGGGGAACTGAAGGCATGTTGGGAGGAAGCTGGTAGTAGTGGAAGATAAGGTGGCGGAAATGGGAGAGAGCCAAGACCGAATGGATTTAAACGTCAGCTTAAATTTTGTTTCTCTGTCAGATTTTTTTTTTTTTAATCAGAATCAAATCGATCACTGAGCCCTTTTGTAATTAAGGCAGTGGAGATTGAAGAGATGTTCAGGTAACTTTTATTCGGCATCTGGTAGTTGGCTGGGCCTACATTAGGTGGTTTTGCACACGTTTGACCAGGTCTTTGGGGAGAGTTAATGATACAAAGTAAGAATGGGTGTCTCCATTTTACAGATGAATGGAATGAGGTTCAGAGAGATGGCTCAGTTTGCCTGGGTCACCAGTTAGGAAGTGGCAGAGCCATAAATTCAAACCCAAGTCTTCACCCCTGAAGGGCGTTAGTGCTGGGCCCTGCCTGTTGCCAAAGGAACGGCAAGGAGAACAGAGCCTGAGAAGTTAGTGGGTTTGGGGGCATCAATTTCTCAAAAGCAAGCGGGGCTGGTCTAGCTATATCCTTGGGGTGATGGAGCAGCCAAACCAGAAAAGACCATCACTCAGACTAAGAGGGACCATGAAACCTGGAATTCCAGGCACAGCAGTGTCGGGGCCAGGTGAAGGGAGATGAAGAACAGTGACAGCAGAGACCTGGGAGGTACCGCTGAATGCATGGCTGCTCAGCCTGTCTGGTGTCAAAGGTTTGATGTGTGCACAATATCCTCTTTGGAAACATTGCTTGTTTATTATCTGTGCTGTTTCTGGAGGGATCAGAGTGCCTCTGGAAAGATGCATAGCCTCTTTCCTCCTTCCCGCTGCTGGTGTGATGCTGTCAACCTGTAATAAGAGACCCCCCTCATTGCTAGCATCTCTGTTATTTATCTTGCTTGTATGTCATAAGTCCTTTGCCCAGTTACTCTGGTTAAGTGGAATTGTCGCACGAAAGGCTCCTCTCTGCTAGGGTGTGGTTGACAGTGGCAGGGCAGTGTAGAAGAACAATAGTGAACAAGCTGGAACCAGACATATGTCTCTGAGGGAAATATTGTCAGAGTTCTTTCCCTCCCTCTGATTTTACCCTTTGAGCATACCACTGAAGGAAATCCCAAATCTGCTAGCATCAAGAATCAGTGCAGGACTTGATTTTATCAGCCCTCATTCCCATTCAAGATTTCTAGCCTGATGACATGCAAGTGTCCATAATTATTAGAACCATTTTTGGAAAAGAGTTTCTGCATGTTCTCCCTATAGTGGTACTACATGAGAATGGACTCATTTCCTAAATTAGGAGCAGACTCATTGGCCAGCAGACCCTGAATTTATGTGTGACTGTTCTTAGTTCTTACTCATCCTTGTCAGTGTGAATAATCATAGATTTGCTGCAGAAATATTAATGGGTTTGATTACAAGGTGCTAAGACCTGTAAGACCCTGATGGGGTTTTTCATGATGCAAACTCTTTATTTCCTGTTTCCAATTGGAAAAATTCTGATTCTGAAACACTTTTGGTTCAGGAATTTCACATAAGGGATTGTGGACCTCTGCTGCTTTCTGCTGACCTCACAGTTAAGTCCAGACTTCCTGGGATATAGCCCAGCCTCTGATTACTTTAAGCTTCCTCTTCTGTCACCCTACAGACTTAGAATGGTATAAACACTCCCCAGATGTCCCCTTTCTCATGCCATCTTGTGTGTGATAGCTTAAATAGTGCCCCTTCTCTTCTGCTGTCACACTAGTCCAAGCCATCGTCCTCTCTCAACTCGGACACTCTTCTAACCACCCCCCCGGCCCCACTCCATGACTTTCCATCTTGTTTAAAGTCCAGCGTCCTGACGGTGCCTTTGTAAGAGCCTGCATGGTGTGAGCCCTGCTTCTCTCTGCAGCCTCATCCGTCATTCTTCCCTTTGCTGTCTGCTCTTCAGCCGCTGTCTCTGCCTTCCTGTTCCTGGAACATGCCGCGCACCCCTCTGCTTCAGGGCTCTCGCACTTGGCTGTTTTCTCTACCTGGCACGTGCTTCTCCCAAATACTACCTGTGTGCTTGTCCTTCATTTCATTTTAATTTTTGCTCAGCACCTCTGTGGAATGGCCTTCACGATCAGGCTGACAAAAGTAGCATCGTCCATCACTGATCCACGTCACGCTTGATTTTCGTCACTTTTGGACATGTTATGTGTCTCTCTTTGTCTCTACAAAATACAAGCTCTGAGAGGGCAGGGATTGTGTCTGTTTTTTCACTGCTGTATTTCCACACTTTAGAGGGGTGCCTGGCATTGTAGGTGCTCCATAAACAGTTGTTGAATGAGTTGTTCTCTGTAGGATAGAGTGGAGCCTGTCTCTTTTCCAAGATCTGAGGTCTTGGTGCTTAAGTGCATTCAATGAAAACCAAGGTTACTTCTCTTTGTCTTGTTTTGTTCTTCAGTGATTCGCGGTACTTCCAATGTTCTCTCTCATCCTGTTAACAATGTCTGCCTTGTAGGCTTCGGGCCTCCCAGGTGCTTCTTGTCGGCATGAAGGGACTCGGGGCTGAAATCGCCAAGAATCTCATCCTGGCTGGAGTGAAAGGACTGACCATGCTGGATCACGAGCAGGTGAGATGCGCTGTCGCGGGATCACTGTCCTTCACGGTCTCCACCCCTCAGTATAAACACATGGAGATGGCGTGTGTTCCTGCTTGCCCCTTCGGGGCTGTGAAAGAGGAGGGCTGGCGTTAATGACACTGTAGCCGTGGAGACTGACAGTGCTGACGCCAGATTTGAATTCACTGCCACCATATCTTACATGGTCTGCCCGTGGAGACTCCCGTCCCCTCACTGAGCTTGCTTGTCTGTAAGGTGGAGTTACCATCTCCCTTGAAGGGTGATTGGCACCACAGTGCCCCCTAGTGGCAGGAACACCTCACCCAGAAGAAGAATTTGTGACAGAGGAGCCTGGTGGGCTACAGACCATGGGGTTGCTGAGAGTCAGACACTACTGAGCGACTTCACTTTCACTTTTCACTTTCATGCATTGGAGAAGGAAATGGTAACCCACTCCAGTGTTCTTGCCTGGAGAATCCCAGGGACGGGGGAGCCTGGTGGGCTGCCATCTATGGGGTTGCACAGAGTCGGACACGACTGAAGTGACTTGGCGGCAGCAGTAGCAGAGAGGGTAATGGAGAAGGCAATGACACCCCACTCCAGTACTCTTGCCTGGAAAATCCCATGGACGGAGGAGCCTGGTAGGCTACAGTCCATGGGTCGCTAAGAGTCAGACACGACTGAGCGACTTCACTTTGACTTTTCACTTTCATGCATTGGAGAAGGAAATGGCAACCCACTCCAGTGTTCTTGCCTGGAGAATCCCAGGGACGGGGGAGCCTGGTGGGCTGCCGTCTATGGGATCACATAGAATCAGACATGACTGCAGCGACTTAGCAGCAGCCACAGCAGCAGAGAGGGTAGTAGCGAAGGAGAGGGAAGCCTGGCATGCTGCAGTCCCCTGGGGTCGCAGAGAGTTGGACTTGTCTGAGCAACTGAACAGCAAGAGAGGGTAAGAGTGGAGACCCAGGGAAGGATGGTTCCAAAACTTGGAGGTCCTTGGTGTGGAAAAACAAAACAACAGTGGGCCGATAGCGTCTTCATTTGGTTGTGTGATCTGAGCATGGGGAACTAGGAGAGAACGCTGAGGGCGAGTAGCCTGCTTCTGGCTCCGCCTCAGCCTGGGGACGAATGCCACTCAGTGTCGGAGCCACCCCTTAGCTCTGCAGTGCGAGCGCTGGTGGTGCTTTCTGCTTGGCTTCCTCTGCAAGGCCTAGCTCCTCTGACTGGTTTTCAAAAGCCTAACACGTGGTTCTCAGTCCCATCTGTGCTGTAGAATATTCGGGTAGTTATTTAAGAATAAAAGTTCCCCAGGTGAGTCTAAAAGTCAGGGAGGGTTGAGAAGCACTGCCTTCGTGTAACCTGGTCCCAGTCAGCTTACCCAGCCTGATGCCCATCTCATAAATTTCGTAGTTCACGAGCACGCCTCAGTAGTTCTGCCTTTTACAGTTTGCTTGAGCTTTTGTCCCTGACTACAGACATCTGTGGGAAATTCTGAAAGAGATGGGAATACCAGACCACATGACCTGCCTCTTGAGAAATCTGTATGCAGGTCAGGCAGCAACAGTTAGAACTGGACATGGAACAATAGACTGGTTCCAAATAGGAAAAGGAGTTCGTCAAGGCTGTATATTGTCACCCTGCTTATTTAACTTACATGCAGAGTACATCATGAGAAACGCTGGACTGGAAGAAGCACAAGCTGGAATCAAGATTGCCGGGAGAAATATCAAGAACCTCAGATATGCAGATGACACCACCCTTATGGCAGAAAGTGAAGAGGAACTAAAAAGCCTCTTGATGAAAGTGAAAGTGGAGAGTGAAGAGTTGGCTTAAAGCTCAACATTGAGAAAACGAAGATTATGGCATCCGGTCCCATCACTTCATGGGAAATAGATGGGGAAACAGTGTCAGACTTTATTTTTCTGGGCTCCAAAATCACTGCAGATGGTGACTGCAGCCATGAAATTAAAAGACGCCTACTCCTTGGAAGGAAAGTTATGACCAACCTAGATAGCATATTCAAAAGCAGAGACATTACTTTGCCAACAAAGATCCATCTAGTCAAGGCTATGGTTTTTCCTGTGGTCATGTATGGATGTGAGAGTTGGACTGTGAAGAAGGCTGAACACAGAAGAATTGATGCTTTTGAACTGTGGTGTTGGAGAAGACTCTTGAGAGTCCCTTGGACTGCAAGGAGATCCAACCAGTCCATTCTGAAGGAGATCAGCCCTGGGATTTCTTTGGAACAAATGCTAAAGCTGTAAGTCCAGTACTTTGGCCACCTCATGTGAAGAGTTGACTCATTGGAAAAGACTGATGCTGGGTGGGATTGGGGGCAGAAGGAGAAAGGGACGACAGAGGATGAGATGGCTGGATGGCATCACTGACTTGATGGACGTGAGTCTGAGTGAACTCCGGGAGTTGGTGATGGACAGGGAGGCCTGGCGTGCTGCGATTCATGGGGTCGCAGAGAGTCGGACACGACTGAGCGACTGAACTGAACTGAACTGAACAGACATCCCAGGGAGACAGTGCTGCATGATGCAAAAACTTTGGAATCGTGCAGACTTGGGCTCAAGTCCCACCTTCTGAAGCTGGGCAAGGGCATTAACCTCCCAGAGACTTAGTTTATACATCTATAAAATGAAGATATTCATTCCCACCCCTTAGAGTTCTTCATTTCAGTTACATCAGCACGCATCCAAGAACACCTGCTGGCTGCCTTGGAGTAGTCTAGGTAGGGGCAATAGAAAAGTCCACAAGAGGGACTTCCCTGGTGGTCTGGTGGTTCAGACTCTGGGTGCAGGTTCCAGCCCTGGTTTGGGAACTAAGATCCCACATGCCATGTGGTGCAGGGAGGTGGGGGGAAGGGAGGGATGCACAAGATTTGTTTCCCATTCTCAGTTTTTTCCAGAAACCAGAGAAGGCTCCCTGACTCAGGTTGTGTCAGGGAGACATGAAAGGCTTCCCGGAGTGGTAAACTCAGTCTTAAAAAACAAGTAGAGATTTTTCAAGGTTAGAGGGGCTGTGTTTTAGGCAGGGGACATTAGCACAGCATGGTAGAAATCAAAAATAACAAGCAGTTTGGTATTTGTAGAGCATGAAGCCCAAGGGATGGGGGTGAGGGCGCAGATTGCAGGTGAGGGCCAAGTCACGAAGGGCCTGCTGGTAAACTCCGCTATGAGCCTTCCCTTACTTCTCTCGGTGGCGTGGAGTCATCGGAGAGTTCCAGATGGGCGAGGCGGGCCTGAGCTTTGGGCCTTGTGTAGATCACTGATACCGTGTAGACTGGATGGCACAAGGCATGGGACAGAAGACTACTTAGAAGGCTGCCTTAGTAGTTTAGGAGAGTTGGAAAGAGTGAGGAATGGCAGTGATGATAGAGATGGCGAGAAGCACCCAGAGGTGAGAGGTGCTTAGGTGGTAGGGGCGGATGGATTCTGTATGGGGAAGCAAGGAGTAACCACGGCCACTGCCATGAACTGGAGGTGCTGGACACTGTGCTTAGGGCGGTAGGTGTAGTGTATCATTTAGTCTTCAAAACAGCTCTGAGATGCAGGGATTATCATCCCTCTTTTACACATAAGAAAACAGAAGGAAAGGAGGTGAAGCATGGCCCACCCAAGGTCTCAGTAGTTAGTGGGAGCACCAGAACCCAGGCCCCGACTCCTGGCAGAGCCCACCTGCTTAGTCCCGTCACCTGGTGGCTGCTGTCAAGGAAATGTCGAAGATACGAAGACCAGGTTTCTGGCTCTGGTGACTGAATGGGTGACTGGTGGGCTCATCAACAAAGACAACAAATGTAGGAATCACATATGATTGGCCCCTGGGATCTACAGCAGGAAATATCCAATGGACAGTTTAACATAAGACTCAAATGGATCAGGACGTCTGTATCAGTAACAGCAATTTGAGAAACAACAGTAGACTTTGGTAGATACTAAAAGGTATGGAGTTGGTTTATGGAGCTACATAGAGTGAAAATATGAGTGATTCTGAATGGAATCCTGAAGACAGCTGCACTGAAGAGGGCCATATAGAGACTGGGGTGTCCGGTGAGGGGGAAGGAGAGCTAGGAGCTGAGAGGCCAAGGAGCAAGGCCCAGATGACCCAGGTAAGCCAGGCAGAGTGTTGAGTAAGTGCATTGCTTCTAGTAACGTCGTCATTTTCAGGCTTCTCTGTCCATGGGGATTCTCCAGGCAAGAATCCTGGAGTGGGTTACCATTTCCTTCTTCAGGGGATCTTCCCGACCCAGGGATTGAACCTGGGTCTCCCACATTGGAGGCAGATGCTTTGATCTCTGAGCCACCAGGGAAGCCCCGTTTTACATGGGATTTCTTCATATTTGCTCAAAATCACACATTTAAGTCCTTGAGCCGGGATTTGAATCACAGATTTGAATCCAAGCTTGATTATTCCAGAAACCGCTATGATGTACAATCTCTCTGTGTTGTGAGATCCCAGGATGGGTCACAGGTACTGTTAGACGGCTGGCCTGAAGCGGGAGGAGGACCAGCGCCGTGTGCTTGGAGACAGGATCCTAGGGACAGTGTGTGCTGTGCATAGTTGGCAGGAGAGCAGGATTTCCTCTACTGAGCCCAGTCTTGGTGAAGGTGGTGAGGTCATCCATGGAGATGAATGATTAAATTAGATGTTTGATGTGTGAAGAAATGCATTTTGAACAGTGGAATCTAATCCTACTTGTGGCTATCAGGGGATTATATTATCTGTCTTTGAGGCTCTCTTCTGGTGATGTCCAGCCTTCCGAGTGAAATTGTCCCTCTGCTCCAGCCTCTGCTCATCTCACCTCCTTTCTGAGTTTTAATTGAATTTAAGAGTTCGTTTCCAGCGTTCTTAATTGTGTCTGATTTTTGCATCGGTTTGATTTGAAACCACTTGTAGGCAGGGAGTGCATCTTTTAAGCTACTTATGTTTTTCTATGAATGCTTCAAGTTGGGCACATGGTAGGTATTTTTGGTCAATTCTTAGCACTCATGATTATGTCATTTTGTTGGCAGTTAAAAATTAAGAAAGCATGTACTTTTTTGTTTATAGAGTGAATTTTCATTATAAACACAAGGGGGTGCTCTTTAACCATCAATGCCCAGTTTAAAAAAGAAAAAAAAGTTAAATGTCTGTTTTAAAGCTTCGGGAGGAAAGAATATAGGGAATCTGCGTTGGACAGATTCCTATAGAAACAGTCGTAATACAATTAGATGGTAGATATTTTAGTTACTCTTTAAAATGGAAAAGTTCAGGGGAACTTCCCTGGCTGTCCAGTAGTTATGACTTTGCTTTCCAATGCAGGAAGTTCAATCCTTGGTCCAGAAGCTAAGATCCCACATACTCTTAGCCAAAAAACCAAAACATAAAACAAGACACACTGTAACAAATTCATTAAGGAATTAAAAAAATAAAATGGAAAAGTTCATTTGTTATTTCCTGCCAAATTCAAATATTCAAAAAAAAAATTCCTTCCCAGGTATCTCCAGAAGACCCCGGAGCCCAGTTCCTGATCCGTACTGGGTCTGTTGGCCGTAACAGGGCTGAAGCCTCTTTGGAGCGAGCACAGAATCTCAACCCCATGGTGGATGTGAAGGTGGACACTGAGAATATAGAAAAGAAACCGGAGTCATTTTTCACCCAATTTGATGCTGTAAGTTTCATAGAGAATGTAAAGTCTACTGGAGGAATTAAGCCCTAGTTGTATGTATGTTAGGTCCCCTGGGGTATTAGACTCGCAAATCTGAGCTTTTCCCCCATATAGTTTGTAGGCTGTTCTGTTCTTCGCTTTTAGTATTGGGTGGGCCAAAAAGTTGCTTCGGGTTTTTCTGTACTATCTTAAGGAGAAACCCAAACCAGGTTCTTGGGCACCCCAAGCTGTTGCCCTAGTTAGGTGAAGTCTTATATTACCTTAGTGCATATATGCCTCATTAGTGTGTGGCCTTAGTTTACTGTGTGTGGGGGGTAGGCAGACCCAGGCTGTTGAATCTGCTTTAGCTGCTTGTGAGTTGCTGCCTTTTGGTTTCTTCTTTGGGCATATTTCCTCCAAGACCAGCTTTCATCATTGGTGTTTTGTCTTCCTTCCAGAATCTCCGCACACAGCTTTAATACATTTCACTGCAAATGTTTTCTTCCAAAAACTTAACAAGTTGGTGATTAATTTCTGTAGCAGAGTCATTTTTTTGTTAGAAATATCAAACTCCAGTCTGTGTTTTGTCTTTTGAAAGAGCACACCTGATCTTGGTCTGTCTATATCTCTCTCCTCCACACAGCCGCTTTGACCATGTTGCCATGGACAACTAGACAGAATCACTGCAGTCATAAGCCAAATGAAGCATATCCGACCTCACTTGATTTTACTGCCAAATCTCTGCAGAGGTGAAAGGATAAGTGAAATTCTGCTTCAGTGTCTACACGACCTTTCAGACATGGTTCCCTCCGCCCTGGAAAAGCTTAGTAAATGTTGGATAACCATGTAATAGTCAGAGATGATCTGCTTGGTTTTTCAATGAAAGACCCATTACATGAGAGGTTAGGATTTGAGTTTGGTTTCCACGCCGTTGTATCTCATATGTGCATGTATTCAAATGTGGGCTTCAAAGGACGGTTCATCTGTGCGTTTTGTCCCTTTAAGATTTTTTTTCACTCTGTTTTGTAAGTCCAGGTATTGGAACATTTTCCATTTGGACATAAGTCATCCTTCATTTCTTTATCCATAGCAACCACATTTGGTTTCTCTAGGTGTCCTTGAACTTCTAGCCACTAAAGCTTTGTTAGAACCGAAACAAGGGGTTGTTGCTTGTATTAATCTGAGGCATGTTCACAGGGCCAGCGTGACTTGTTTGAGCCGTGTTTGACTGGCCCTCATAGGTTTTCACACTCGATTTTGACTGCAGAGCTCCGTTGAGACAGTGTGCATGTTCAGCCGCACCTGTCTTGTCTTTTAGATTTGGTTTCTCCCTGGGTGGCTGCGTCCTTTGAATGGCAGTGGAGACACATGTTTCTCTGAAGCAGTTATGTCAGTGTTCAGGCTCCCAGGCAGCAGCAAAGAGGTTTATCAAGTGAAAACATCCTTTGGTAATTTTCTTCTCCAACTTTCTCTGTTCAGAAGAAAACAAGTACGATTTAGAAGTTGTCTTCTGCTCCTGATCACAAAACTTTTCCTGAAAAGATGGTGTCCTGTGCAGTAAAACTTAGCCGTTTCCAATACCTCAACTTACTGGAACATGACCTGGAGGCCTCAGAGCAACATTGATGATTCCCCTGAGTGAATCACCAGCTCATTGTCTTAACTCTGAATGGGAGGTCACTTGGGCTATAACCTTTTCTTTTGTCCTTAAATTCAGATTAAGTTTCACATCGAAAACTGTGGAAAAATAATCTCAATGGGACTTGTGTACCTTCTTTATCATCACACATCAGTCAAAAGAAGGGGGGGAATAATGCCCTTGTATTTAAACATGACCTTTGGGTAAATTTTAAAAACTGGTTTTGTTTCTTGCTGTAGCTTAATCAGACTTTAATAGGTGTAATGATTTAGAAATAACTTACTCTGAGTTATATTACTGTCTTTTCATGAAAACTGTGAAGTGTGGTTTATGTATGTTCATGGTTTAGGGGAAACAAATTCATTGAGTGCCTGTTACTTAATAGCTCAACGTGTTTCATTTTGGTCGCGGAAGGTGAAATGATAGTCTCGATAATTTACATTTTCTGCACACTGAAGCCTGCAACTGTTCTTTTGTCTTCTAACCTGAGGATCCAAAGAACCTGTTGTACCAGTTTGAAACCGGCTTTAGACATGCCCAGAGAGACTGTTCATTACGGTTTATTTAGACATCTGGGCGGTGAGTCATGGTCTGCCTAACTCACATGCAGCCACTTTCTTTTCTTCTGCAGGTATGTCTGACTTGCTGCTCCAGGGACGTCATAGTGAAAGTTGACCAGATCTGTCACAAAAATAGCATCAAGTTCTTTACAGGAGATGTTTTTGGCTACCATGGATACACGTTTGCCAATCTTGGAGAGCATGAATTTGTAGAGTAAGTTGAGGGAAAGAAGGAGAGAACATAGCATTTTAAAATGTACTTTTATTCACAGGTAGGAAATGACTGAAATGGTTAGATAGCATCACCGACTCAGTGGACATGAATTTGAGCAAACTCTGGGAGATAGTGAAGGACAGGGAAGCCTGGTGTGCCGTAGTCCATGGGATTGAAAAGAGTTGGGCGTGACTTAGCGATTGAACAGCACAACGGCAACAGGAAATGACCCGTTAAAGAAAAGTATTTTACTTTAGGACTTAGAACTTTGGGAAATCAGTTAACAGCTTATTGACTACACAGATTGTGTGTTCAGAATTGTAGGAGATGTGGCTCCTGCCTTCCAAATTGATGGTCTCCTCTAGAGCAGGGGTCCCCAACTCCCAGACCCCCGACTGGTCCCAGTCTTTGACCTGTTAGGAACCAGGCCGTGCAGCAGGAGGTGGGCAGAGCTTCACCACCTGCTCCCCATCACTTGCATTACCACTTGAACCATCCCCTGCCCTGACCATGGAAAGATTGTCTCCATAGAACTGGCGGTGCCCCCCCAACCCCACACCGTGCCAAAAAGGTTGGAAACAGTTGCTCTAGATCATGAGACAGGCATTTCTAAGGTGATCAAAGCACACCACAGGGGTGTCTGATCAGTCTGGATCAGACTGATTTTGCTTTCTGTTTAGGAACGACTTGATTAGATTGTATACATTTGTTCCCCAGCTTGGGCTTGTGTGTGTTTAGGTTTGAGAGCTAATAAAACTGAGTACTAATTAGTTAGATGGGCAACTCTGGAGGCACTCTTAGCCAGAGTCTACCTTACAACATCTCTAGGGTCCAGAGGCAGCTCTGGTGGAACAAACAGACCTCTTCTTGCATCTTGAGGTTGCAGATCCTGATAAGTCTCACATGATGAGACCTACCATATTTTGAACTTACAGCTTCTAGATGAAAGATGGTGATGATACCATTCTTGTAAGATGACAAGAGTTGGTTTGGGGGCTGTGACTTTTGACCACCGCCTTTCCAATGAGGGATAAAGAGAGACCCTGTGTGGTAGTGAAGCCCCCACCAGGAGTCAAGACAGGAACTGCTTTCTTTCATTGAACTTCTCAGGGGAGCCCCTGAACTCTCTTCAGTTTGCAGGTTTCTTGCCTGTGAAGTCAAGATGGGGGAAGGATAGACATGTTCAGAATCTCTTGTAACTCTAATGTGTGATGGCTTTAAGAAAATCTAGTCTTTGAGCATGTTCTAAATGGATAAAGAAGTCACTGTAGAGAAAAGAAGGCCAGATTATTTGAAGGTGAGCTCCCCATGGTAGATGGGAGGAATTGAATTCAGGGAATGTTTACAGCATTTCTTGAGAACATACTATGTGCTTGGCAGTCTGCTAACAATTGGTTATTTCTCTTAATAATCCTGCAGAGGTTATTATTCCCACATAGTAGGTAAATGCCACATCAGGTGGTCTTGGCTCCTGGGCTGGGATTTGAGCCCAGATCAGTGTGAGATGTTGCTCTTAACCACCATCCATTCCATGCAGTGAGCTGGTGATGCTCTTTTTGTTCTCATGGCATAATTCACAGAGTAAAACTCGATTCCCCCGCTTGTCATCCTCTAGGGAGAAAACCAAAGTTGCCAAAGTCAGTCAAGGAGTAGAAGATGGACCTGATACCAAGAGAGCCAAACTTGATTCATCTGAGACGACCATGGTCAAGAAGGTGTGTTGATGCAGCTGATTCACTTTGCTGTACAGTAGAAACTAACACAACATTGTAAAGCAACTGTGTAATTGTGTTGTTGTTTTAGTTGCAAAGTCATACTTGTTTTAGTTGCTAAGTCATATCTGACTCTTTTGTAACCCCATGGACTGTGTAGCCTGCCAGGCTCCTCTGCCCACAGGATTTCCCAGGCAAGAATGCTATACTCAGTAAAAATTAAGAAAAAAGTTATGTTGGGGGGAGTGTTAAGTCAAAAAGCCCTGGGGTCCTGTAGGCTCCAGGCCATAACCAGGAAAGGAAACATGTAGTCCTGAAGGGAGGAGTCTGGACAGAGTGGGCCAGCGCTTGTCCCCTTTAAAGGGGGGCAGATATGCTTAGTGCCAGCTAGCTGTTACCATGAGGTTGTGTGTTCAGTAGCTAAGTCATGTCTGAGTCTTTGCGACCGCATGCAGCATGCCAGGCTTCCCTGTCCTTCACTATCTCTCAGAGTTTTCCCAAGCTCGTGTCCATTGAGTTGGTGATGGCATTCAACCATCTTATCCTCTGTGGCCCTCTTCTGCCCTCAGTCTTTCTCAGCATCAGGGTCTTTTCCAGTGAGTCAGCTCTTCACATCAAGTGGGCCAAATTATTGGAGCTTCAGCTTCAGCATCAGTCCTTCCAGTGAATGCTCAGGGTTGATTTCCTTTAGGACTGGTTTGATCTCCTTGCAGTCCAAGGGACTCTCAAGAGTCTTCTCTAGCACCACAGTTTGAAAGCATCAGTTCTTCAGTGCTCAACCTTCTCTGTAGTCGAACTGTCACATTCCTACATGACTATTGGAGAAACCGTAGCTTTGGCTATATGGACCTTTGTAGACAAAGTGATGTCTCTGTTTTTTTAATATGCTGTCTGGGTTGGTCATAGCTTTTCTTCCAAGGAGCAAGCATCTTTTAATTTCATGGCTGCCGTCATTGTCTGCAGTGATTTTGGAGCCCAAGAAAATAAAATCTGTCACTGTTTCTGCTTTTTCCCCATCTATTTGCCGTGAAGTGATGGGACCAGATGCCATGATCTTAGTTCATTGAATGTTGAGTTTTAAGCCAGCTTTGTCACTCTCCTCTTTCACTCTCAAGAGGCTCTTTAGTTCCTCTTCGCTTTCATAGCTGAGGCTCTTCATATTTCTCCTGGCAATCTTGATTCCAGCTTGTGAGTCATCCAGGCTGGCATTTCACATGGTGTGCTCTGCATATCAATTAAATAAGCAGGGTGACAATATACAGCCTTGACGTGCTCCTTTCCTAATTTGGAGCCAGTCTGTTGTTCCATGTCTGGTTCTAGTTGTTGCTTCTCTCAGGGTCAGGTAAGGTGGCCTGGTGCCATCTCTTTAAAAATTTTCCACAGTTTGTTGTGATCTACACAGTCAAAGGGTTTAGCGTAGTCAGTGAAGAAGTAGTAGATGTTTTTCTGGAGAAAATGTGGACCGAGTGATGCCCAGAGGTGATTTTTCTTTTCTTTTTTTTCCAGAGGTGATTTTTCAAGAGAGTGGGAAATGTAGAATTTTTTCATATGCCCTGTCCCAGACTTGTTAATGCCAGCAGCCTTTTTGCATGCTGTTCCCTTGCGCCGTGTAGAGACTGAAGAGAACATGTGCCCTCCTTACTCACCTGCTGTGGGCCAGCAGTTTGAACCTTTGGGGTATGGAGTAGCATAAAGAAGACTGTTGTTGAGCATAAGCCATTACTCTTGTACAGATTTTTTTGTTTTCAAATTGGTAGACAATTTAGTAGGCTCCTTAATGGGCAGGGAGACAGTTTAAACTTGAATTGCTTATTGCTTTTTTAAAATAAAGTTTTTGTTTTTTTCCCCACCAAATAACCTTTTAAGAAGAAAGGTCTTGCTATTGACAAGTGTTCTCAGGTGTATATATGTATTTTTTTAACGTAGTTTATGATACTGTAATTCATTTTACATAAGAAAGAGTGGAAAGGGCATCCGTAGATAGATGATGGTTTCATAGCTAGTGCTGGAATTTGAGAAGGGAATTCACGTGATGAGGAAAACAAATCCAAGTGGCCAGAATTGGTTTTGTTAAACCAAGAGGAAAGACATGGGCAAGCCCATATTTACTCTTTACTTTGTAGATTTAAACGTTGAGAAAAAAAATCAACTGGTCAGGGCGTTGAGTTAAAATTGCTCTAAAGGGGGGATTCTAAGAGTGCAGAAACCACAAAAGAGACTGCAAAAAACCACAAAAGTGGAACTCTTGAGTTTCCAGCAAAGCTGCGCTGGAGATTTTCTTTCTCTTGCTCTTTATGTTTGTGTTGGAATAGTTCGATGCTGTGAGTGCGATACAGAGGAATTATTAAGCCCTAATTTTAGTGTCTATTCACAGGACCATAATTATCCAGAGTGAACATTAGTGTTTTGGCCAAAACTTGCGTCTTTTTCTTTCTTCCTTTCTTTCTTTCTTCTTGAGGCCCAGTCAAGCTTTATCTGAATGGCTCCGTGAGTTTGGTTGGGGGAGATAAATTGTTAACTAAGGGAGGAGGACAAAAGCAGCTTTGTGGGTGCTGTCAATTTATAAATCACACCCTCTTACAAGTGTGACACTTGGCCTTGGTGTGAAGGGTTTTATGGCTTAAGGGCCTTCTCTGATTGAGGCAGGCCTTTCACATTCAAATAGAGAGAGCCCTAGCTTTGTGAGCCCTGCACAGCGGGAAGTTTCCTGGGAGTCAGTCTGCTGGTGCCCACTGGGGCGAATCTGGAAACCTCTTTTGGGAGCCACTTTAGTGAGCTATGAGGAGAATGTGGGCAGCCCTGGCAGGCCCTGGGTGGCCTCTGCGTACCATTCTGCGGGCTCTTCAGGCACACAGCTCTTTGTGTAGCCTCTTCCTCCAAAGGGCCCAATTTGAAGGTATCAAAATATTCCCCAGCTGACATTGTTAGTCAGCTGTTTCATGGGGACAATTCAGGCTTGGATTCCAACCCTGAGCCGTGAAGGTCGTGAGGCATGCAGGGCATTCCTCATGACAATCTCCGGGATTCCAAACCTTGTCTTTGTGTGGCCTCCCCGGGAGCTGCAGAAGGCCGGGGGCTCGGCCACCTTGCAAGAATGTGCCGTCTCCATTTTGGCAGTGACTGCTCCACAGTTTTGAAGTTTTCCTCCAATTCAAAAATCCCTGGGTTTAGATTCTGCCCTTTCAACTAGCTGGGCTATGCTCAGCCTTGCAGGATGGGGGTGGGGAAGCAGCCACTTCCTGTTTCCTGTGAAAGGCTTCTGCTGAGGGTTCCCTTCCCCTCCCCCTTTTCCTTAGTCTCAACCCTATGTTGTACACCCACTTGTGCTTGAGGGTACACATTGTGCTCTGAAATTAGAAACATTAAAAAACAAAGAGGAAAAACAGAGCTTGTGGTTTTCACACCGTCTAGGAAGATGCTTGGCCGGGCCTTTCTAGCACCTGTGCTATGGTGAGAACTACAGTGGTGGGCAGATGCCCAGCCCAGAGACTGGTGCTCAGGAGGACACTGTGCGCTTCCTTTGGTGCCCAGGAGGAGTCACAAGAGAGATTTCCCCAGAAACAGGTCTTGGGCACAGGCGTGAAGTGGGTACCCATATACAGCACCTAAAGGAGATGGCAGCGGTTTTATGACGAAGTGTCTGGAAAGGTTTCCCCGAGGAAGAGTTGTCAGAGTTGAAATGTGAAGAACAGACTGGCAAGCACCAAAGCCAGGATCCGCACCCAGTCACAGGAAACAGGGTCAAGAAAAAGCTTAGATGTTGAGACTCTGACTTCCCTGGCTCCAAACAGCCAGTTCTTTATGATTCTGTGAGTTGTAAAATGCCTCCTGTGTACAAGGCACTGCATTGGGTGCAAGGAAGTACGTTAGTTGTCTTGTCTCCATTTACAGCAGACCCTGAAGCCCAGAGAAGTTAAAGGACCTGCCTGAGATCACACAGCTGTGTCAGAAGGAAGGACTAGGTGGGCTTCCCTGGTGGCTCAGATGGTAAAGAATCTGCCTACACTGCAGGAGACCTGAGTTCGATTCCTGGGTCAAGACCCCCTGGAGAAGGGAATGGCAACTCACTCCAGTGTTCTTGCATGGAGACTCCCATAGACAGAGGAGCCTGGCGGCTACAGTCCATGGGGTCACAGTGAGTCAGACAGGACTGAGAGGCTGACGCAGGGAGGGGAGAACACAGGCAGTGGCCTAGGGTGCAGGTGCGCTGTATCACCACAAGGTGCATCCCCTTGGAGTTTCCAGGATGACTTGAAGTTGGGTTAGGATGCCGGGGTGAAATATGTGAAAATCAGGATCACTTCTGAAAACTTACGGGATGAATGACGACCAGTGTGCTCCCACATTGCTGTTCATGTTTCTTTATTGTTAGGGGGCTGCCGGACAGGAGTGGATAGATTCCTGGGGGTGGATACTCTCTGTGATAGCTTTTTAAAGATTAAACATAAAGATTTGCTTCTGACATGCTAAGGAATACAGACTTAATTTTACCCCTTCTGAAGTAGTGGGTGTCTAATTTTGGCCCTGGAAATCCCTTTTTTCATGAATTAGTTGTGAAATTCCACAGTTGAAGAGTGATTCATTGTTTTGATTTCTCCTTCCTGAGACATTTGTTGACAACTCTCATCCTCCTCTCAGCCCTTTCTTTACAGCAGCATTCCTGGTGGCTGGCTAGTGTGGCTCCCCCTCTCCTGTGGCATGTTGATTGCGGCACCCATTGCCCCTCCGATGACTTGGCAGTGTCTCCCTCGTTCACATAAACTCCATTTGACCTGGGCTGGGGAGTTGTGTTCCCAGCTGTGTCCTGGTGCAGCGCCCACACGTTCGCGTTCAGGACAGGTTCAGTGCGCGGTGGTAGTGGCTGTTGCAGCAGCATAATATGACCCAACTTGGGAGATCATTGTCATTGTAAAAAGAATTTGTTCATTAGTTAGAAAGGATTTAACTTTCTTTGTGATTGAATAAATTGATTAGTGTTGTAGTATGTTAGTTCTCATAGTTGAGGTTATTTGAACTGAGCTGAGAGAACAGACTTTTAAAGAAGACAAGGTTCTTGGCGAAGAATGTGTAGAAGTCTGTTACTGAGTTGTTGCCTGGACCAGAACTTGCAGTCCAGAGAGTTCAAAACTCACTGTCAGAGTGACTTGGTATGTTTGTGGCTGGGGGGCAGGCAGGGAGGGGGCAGGGTGTACATTGCAGAGGATTTGGTGGGAAGCTGATGGCAGGTTTTCCAGGTAGAAGAGTTTTGGAGCGGGTGCTGCTGGTGCCTTGTCTCATTGGAGAGAAGTTTCTCGGTTCTATGGATGAGGAATAGAAGTCCCTGCCAGCATCACAGCACAGTGTGTGTGTGATATTTGATACACAAAAATCATGTGACATCAGTGCAAGTTATAAAACATAACAATAAAGCAAACACTATCCACCTTAATAACGAGAAGGTTTCCAGGACCCTTGTACCAATCTGCGTGTTCTTTCTCTGTCTCCTCAGGTCTGCTGGTACATTTGTGTGGATTTACTAAGATATCCAGAAAAAGTAGATATTATAAGCCGGCTTGGCATAGTGTTTTATCATGTGTTTGTAAATCTCAACAATGGAATGATGCTTACTAGGTGATGATGTAGGTTAGAAATTAAGAATGTAGAGCGAAACCACTGTGAAACCACCACCCAGATTAAAGCAGAAAACACTATTGGGTGGTCGAGGCCATTTGGATGCCCCTCGCCCACATGAGTAACCTCTGTCCTCAGTCATGTTTCTCATTCCCGTGTATTTCTTCTTCCTGCTCGCCTATGTTTCCAAGCAATACAGAATTGTTTGGCGTGCTTTTTAATTTCTTACAAATTGGTTTCACATGCTTTTTTTCCACATGCTTTTCTAAGAGCAGCTTTGTGAGGACATCTGTGTTTGTGTGTAGGTCTGGAGCTTTGCTGTCCATTATGGTAGCCACCAGCCATGTGTGGCCATTCAAATTAAAATTAATAAAATTTAACTTAAAAATTCAGTTCTGCAGTCTCACTAGCCACTTTTCACATGCTCAGTAACCACACACAGCCTATGGCATCCATATTGCAAAGCACCCATATACAGAGTGTTCTTGTCATCATTGCAAGTTCTCTTGGACAACAGTCATTGCAAGACAGTTTTTTTGGTGGGTTTTTTGTTTATTTGTTTTGACCACAGTATTTGTTGTGTGAAAACAGTACTATTTATTCTCCTATTAACAGGCATTTAGCTATGTAAGCTATTGCTGTTACAGATGGCGTTGCAGTCAGTGTTGTGTGCGTGCATAGATAATCTCTTTGGGTAGGTGTGTGATTTCTCTAGGGCATAGGAGAATTAGAATGTGCACACCTTCAACTTCACCAGACTCTAAAAAATAAGTCTTAAGGCATTTTCTCTATTTACATTCCAACCCAGCAGCATGTAACAGTAACATTTGGTAACTTTGGGCTCTTTTGCCACTCTGCTGAGTGTGAAAACTGTCTCAGGTTGTGGTTGTCAGTTGTTAAAATGCTTTTGAAAACTATAGTCTCTGATAAGCAGGTGTGGAAATTAGACCTCGAAATCTGTAGTTTGAAAGTTGTTTCAATTCTGATTTACATGCTGCTTTACATCCAGATCTTTATCACTTGTTATAGATGTTCAGCCTAATTTTAAAAAGTAAAATAGGGTACTTCCCTGGTGGTCCAGTGGGTAAGATTCCATGCTTCCATTGCAGGAGGCACGGATTTGATCCCTGGTTGGGGAACTAAGATCTCACATGCTGTGCGGCACAGCCAAAAAAAACCCACAAAAAACAAAATGGTTTCACAAGTTCCAATGTGGAAAATATAGAACAAACTGAGAAAATGTGAATCCTGCTACCCAATAATGTCACTATTCTTTTTATGCATGTACATAATAAATTGGAGTGCTAGTTAATATATGTAAATATATGCAAGACATACATAATGATCTAATGTATGTGGCATATATATATATATATGTATTGTCTTTTCCTTTTTTCACTCCGTGTATTTTCATAAGCACTCCTCAAATCTTTGTGTCTACTTTGGAGAGCATGCTTCTGTTCTACTCTATTTTATTTATTGAGGTATAGTTGGCATACAATTGGAGAACATGATTTTTAAGTGGCTGTCTGGTAGGTCTTCCTCGCTTTGCCTTGGTGTGATCTATTGAGCCAGTTCCCTATTGCATAGAGGTTATTGCAGTCTCCCACTATCTAAATGGCTCAGCGAAACCCCTTAATTTGATAGCTGATAGACTGTGTGGAGAATTCATCTTTTATATTTACTGTTGGGCTTTCTGGCAAATGAAAGGCAGGTGGGTCTTATCAACTCCTGGGTATTTGTTGAAAATCTGCTCCATTCAATGCTATGCCTTTCACTGTGGTCTCTGCCTCAGGAAGCTGCTACCCAGTGTAGGCTTGTTATGAGTCTTAACTAGACTCTCAGATTGAAATCCTCAAGGCCCAGAATGATCAGGGAAGAAAATGGACAGTGGAGGGGAGTGGGTGAGGCCTACCAGACAGGGATTCGTGAGCGGAGGGCATGGTGGAACAGGAGGGGTTACTTCGTTTGGGTGAATGGTGGCAGCTGCTACCTGGGAGGCTTTGTGGCTGCTTCATCTGACGGCTCTTCACTCCCTGAAAGCACTGTCAGGCAGCATATTCTCTTTATAAACTCAATGCCGGTGAGGTGGGTAAGGTAGGCACCGCCTTTTGCATCTGTTCTACTACAGATTAGGCAGCTTGGTTAAGTTTTATTTTTGTTATGAGCCACAATAGTAGAATTTGGATACTTTGAATGAAAAAAGGGGGCATTAATTGAAGGCAGGCTGCAGTAGCCCAAGAAGCATAGAGTTTTATTCCTGTGATCTGAGAAGAGGAAAAAACCAGGGCAGCTGGGAAGCCCTGGAGGCAGCAGGAATCTGGCCTTTCTCTTTAGAGTTCTGCCATGAATGTGTCTCTATTTCCAGCTTTCATATTCTTGATTAAGGAATCTGGTGGGCCTGGCTTGGGTCGTGTGACCACCTCAGACTCTGTCACCTGTGCTGGTGGGTTGGTACACATTAAAGCCAAGGCCACAGGGGCCTCCTCCTTAGATCCCAGGAGACTTCTCTAAAAGTTGTCTGCCACAGACCCAAAAGAGGTGAAGTCATTGGTCCACGGTCACAGACTAGTGGCAGAACTGGGACTAAATCTGCCCTAAAGTTGGGAAGGGCAGAGGGCCTCTACCCTTGGCCATGGTGCTGTAGAAGGTCCCACTCCCGCCTTCCTCCAGCCGTTCCCCTCACAGGGTGAGGCTCCCATGAGATCAAGAAGGTGCATCTGCCTGGGTCCCATAGCCTTCCCCCAAGTTCTGAACCCCATTCTGGGTACCTGGACCCCTGGAATCTCCTGGCCAGATAGCCTCAGGCTCACTTTCTAGGCTGCTTCCCTGTCTGCCTCTGGAGTGTGGACCTTACCACAGCGTCTGAATGCCTCGGCCTGAGGATTGGATGTTTTGGTGGGGAAGGATGGGCAAAACCTTGTGCAAAGTCAGGTTCAAAGCTCCTTACATTGTGGGTGAGCCAGAATGAGACGGGGGCAACCTTCCCAGGGTACCTCCTCTGACACAGGACTCCCACGGAGTGTGAGAATTCCAAATTTGAACCTAGTTTTCCAGGTGGTTATGAAGGAGGTTTATTTGTCAAGGCAGGAGAATACAATATACTTTACTTAATAGCTTATTAGTGTGATTTATAACTGAATATGTAGACATGATATATGGGTTTTCATTTGTACTCTTACCCTCAGGCCCTGAAAGCGTTAGAGGCAGGCCTGCTTCAGACTGATTCTAAGAACCAACTTTTTTCCCCCTTATTCTTCATATAATGGCCTAACAAATCAGTAGATTCTTAGCATTGGTCTTGGCCAGGCAAACTACAAAAATTTTGAATGAAAGTCTTGGTGGGTTTTGAAACCTGGTAAGACTTTTCTTCATTGTGATGGCATCTCCAGGTCGTACTGCTGATGGCTTGATCTGTGTGGTAAGACTTGTCAGGAAGGGTCTGGCAAGTCTGTACTAAGCACTAAATGTCACTCTGGTTGACTGCATGACTTATCTGCTAAGGTCAGACAGACCCATTGACCAAAAGGTTTGAGGGCAGTAGAGGCATCTTGTATACTAGCTTTTACAGTGGATCCAAACCCCAGAGGAGTGATTATGGGGAGGCAGAAAGCCACCTTACACACCATGGCTGGTTTTTATTTTCACCAGCAGTTTGAGTTTTCATCTTTCAGATCCATTTTGATCTTCAGCAGGGTGTGGAAACTGCCTGGCAGCTAATGGATCTTGGCTCCCTTAGCCTGTAAATTGCGCCATTGTTGTCTTCTTTCTGTTTTCTTTTTCTTTCTGATGTGTGGGGGGGTGGGGAGTTGGTAAAGGAAAAAAAGGAAGACACACACCTCTGTAAGTGTGAAGTTTTATACACTTGGCGCACACACATGTACTAGCTTAAACTTGGTAGAAGTACCTAACAACCATATGAGGATAAGGTGGCACTGCCTTACTCCCAAATATTTTAGTCTGTATTTTCTCAAATAAGGTATTCTCCGTGATCAGAAACCAGCCATCACAGTCAGGAAAAATACATGGATAAGTCACTGCCATCTAAATCCTCAGACCCTGTTTCGGGTTTGCTAGTTATTCCCGTCATGTCCTTAACAGCAAAAGGATCTGGGTCAGAGTCATGGATGATCTAGATTTTCATGACATCTAAAGGTTGCAAGCCGGTTATTTTGTAAAATGTCTCTCAGTTTGGGTTCCTCTGATGTTCCTTGTAATTAGACTCTTGCTACACATCTTTGGCCAAAATAGCACAACATGGATGCTTCTCATTGCATCCTGTGGTCTGGTGCATGGTTTCCATGTGTTGCTTTACTGGTTGTGTTAATTTTGATAATTTGAGTAAAGTTAGTTTCCATACTGATCCTTTGAAAACAATTTTTTTATCCCTGTGTGACTAATAGGTATTTTCTGGAGAAGTATTTTGAAAATATGTAAATACTTCATTCCTTAAAAAACTTTGCTCATTAGTTACTTTTAGGTCTAAAGGATTATAGTTTACTTAAAAGTATTATCTATTATCCTTTACTTTTATCCTCAGATTGCTCCAGATTTGACCTGAATTTAAGCTGAATTGTTACCTCTTGACATGTCCCATCATTTTTGGGGGCACTTTTCCTTGTCTCAGGCTCCTCTCATGTTGCAGCTTTGAAATCAGTCATTTCTCCAAGGAAAAATGTGTCTCTTAGTGGTGATTAGAAACCAGAGTCTGTGTTTGAGATGTGCTCATTGCTGCTAGAGTATCATTGCTTTTAGACGTTTTCAGTGGACACAGCGGGTAAATACTTGTATGTGTACACATACACTTGCATTTACATTTATTTATCTGTCTGTATATATGGAAAATAAGAGTTCACGGCAGTAACTCTCACCACAGGCTTCATTCTAATTCTCTCTGTTTCCATAGTTCTGATTCTCTTCTTTGACAGTGAAGCCTTGCTGCCCAGATTCTCAGCGCATTTTCTTGTTGCATCAAGTCCTTGGATGTGATCGGGCTCCCGCTGCTGTCCTCTGGGGATGCCCTCCTTACCCTGCCCTGCTCTGTCCCCTCCAGTCCAGCCACCAGCCCTCCACACACACTTTCTTTACCTGTCTTCCTTCAGTCCCAGAAAACGGCTTTTGGACTTCATTGTTTAGGAAAGGAAAAGAAAACCATTTTCTTATTCATAATTAGTTGTTTGTATTTTAACATATATCTCTCATGGCATTTTTAAAAGAAAATTTGATGTAGGTTACTAGGTTTCAACTGTATTTCCTTCTGCCATAGGGAGAAGGAATGCTGTTATTTATGGGTATTGTTGTTTGTGTCTGTTTACTAACACAGAGAACATTTCATTGAGTATCTTTAGACACATTTTATTGGTCACTTGTGAAGGAATTTCCGTGGCATAAATACCGCCAGAATTCACCAGAGAGTCAGAATGGACAGAGCTTTGCACTGTCTTCCTGCAGTGAAGGGAGTCCGTGGCATTGATCTCTGTGACCCCGGTGCCCAGGGGAGCTCATAGTAAGTGCTCAGGAAGCATTTGTTGGATTTGAGTTGGCCTCAGCTTCTTTTCGGAGAAGGCAATGGCACCCCACTCCAGTACTCTTGCCTGGAAAATCCCATGGATGGAGGAGCCTGGTGGGCTGCCCGTCTATGGGGTCGCATAGAGTCGGACACGACTGAAGCGACTTAGCAGCAGCAGCTTCTTTTAGTGAACAGGAAACCTAGTAATGGTGATGAGTTACTGCCTGGTGATTTGAAGTCAATGTATTTTATCCTTGGCCTTCCCTTGTGGCTCAGCTGGTAAAGAATCCACCTGCAATGCTGGAGACCTGGGTTCGATCCCTGGGTTGGGAAGATCCCCTGGAGAAGGGAATGGCTACCCACTCCAGTATTCTGGCCTGGAGAATTCCATGGACTGTATTGTCCATGGTGTCACAAAGAGATGGACGTGACTGAGCAACTTTCACTATTTTATCCCTAAGCAATCTTGTCTTTTTTTTTTTTTTTAAACAGAAGGTGGTCTTCTGCTCCGTCAAAGAGGCGCTGGAAGTGGACTGGAGCAGCGATAAAGCAAAGGCAGCTCTGAAGCGCACGACTCCAGATTACTTCCTCCTTCAAGGTGAGCCCTGAAAGCAGTTTCTCGGCACGCGCTTTGTGCTCTCATTTCTGCATGTGAGTCTGCAGAACCCAGAAGGTTCCTTGAGGTTGCCCTGAGCCTAGTTCCCCCTTAGTTGGTTCTAAGTGGTCACTTAGGACAACAGAGTGAATGGAGAGGAGGCCCATCATTGAGCTCTAGTTTCTTTACAATTTCTGTTTTTTTTTAATTATGTGTTGAAATGAACTGCTTTCTGAAATTGAGCCCAAGATAACAGTGTTATAAATCAAGCTCCTGTCATCACTGTTCCTGGTGCTCAAAACCGGCGTTCCTCTCCTGAGAGATTTTCTCCCATCTCTCACCATCATTCAGAGGGCGTTAGGTAGGTGTTGGTTGCCATCTCAGTGTTCTTGTGCTTGGCACTTTATTATTATTATTATTATTTAAAATATCCATGGAATGTGGGATCTTGGGTCCCTGACCAGGGATCGTACCCTTGCCCTCTGCATTGGAAGCACAGAGTCTTAACCACTGGACTCCAGGAAAGTCCCTGTACTTTAATTTTTTAATATTATTTTAAAAACAGTAATCATGAACATCGAGTGCTTACTAGCAAGAGCCAGTGGGAGTTGATGTGTTATCCCTTAGTTCACAGACAAGAGAGCTGAGGCACAGAGAAATTGAGGTTGCTCTTGTTCTCAGGGTGAGCAAGTATGTAAATCATATGGGTTTGTTAGCATAAAAATAATCCGTATCTGTTACAGAAAATACCAGAAAAGCCCCCCAAAAAAGAATCACCTTGACATTTTTGTACTTATGGGGATGTGCTTCTCAACTCCCCCTCCTCACTGGTGGTACATAGACACCCCTCTGTAAACAGCTGTTAATTTGCAGAGGTTTGGGCATAGCCTTGGTGTTTCTAACTGCCAGTTATAAGAGGAGTCAGCTAGTATTTGAGTTTACCATAACCTGGGGATCCTCAGCCAGGGGCAGTCTTGCCCTCCAGGCAAGTGTCTGGAGACATTTTTGGTTGTTATGACTGGTGTTGGGGTGGGGAGAGAGCCCCCAGAGTCAGCAGTGTTGAGGTTGAGAGACCCTGATCTACAACCCTTTTGCAGTTTCCAGAGTACTTTCTTGTCCACCTCCTCATCACATCTCCCTCATGAGATGGACAAGGTAGGAATTATCCCCAGTTTGGTTTCCGGGGCTGAGGAGGCAGAGACCCAGAGAGGCTTGTGTTTTGCCTTGAGAGGACACCGAGTGAAAGTCACTCAGTCGTGTCCAGCTCTGGCCTTGTGGCCTGCAGCCGCCAGGCTCCTCTGTCCATGGCAGTCTCCAGGCAAGAGTGCTGGGGCAGGCTGCCATGCCCTCCTCCAGGGAGCTTCCCAACCCAGGGATCGAACCTGCATCTCTTACATCTCTTCTGCATTGGCAGCTGGGTTCTTTACTACTCGTGTCACCTGGGAAGCCGAAGAGGACACCAGATGCAGATGTAAAAGAGGTGGGACCTGAGCAGCCCGGGTCTTTGAAATCTAATGAATTAAATACTGTATGAGGTACCAGGTAATAAGAGCATGCATGCTCCATTCTCAGTGCCCTGTGAGTGTTAGCTCATTGGATCCTCACCTCATGCACACGAAGCTGCTGCTGCGCGCTCCTCTATACACACAAGGGATAGACTGGTAAAGACACAGGCCCATGGCCATCACTGCCCTCAGGAGCCTGTCACTGAGATGGGGAGGCAGGACTCATGCCCTGGAGACAGGATGGGGGAACGTGTATATTTCATCCAAGTAGATTCTGCTGAGCATCACCATCAGAAGTTATAAGGGGCTGGGGAGTCAACAGGATGTGATGAAGAAGCAGGAGCTTTATATCACTTCGCACATGGCAGGCAGTGGTTCACGGTCATTCAGAACTGGCGCTTTGGAATCAAAACAGACCTGCCTTCCAGTCCTGGCAGGTGGGTGAGGTTGAGCCACAGACTTCAATTCCCAGAGGCGCCCTCAGATTCCCCTCTGACCATGGGGGTGGTGACAGTGCTGGCCTCAGAGGGCTTTTGTGAGGCTTGGATGATACCCGTGCAAGAGGCTTAGCCCAGAGCGAGTCCTAGAGATCTGTCTAATCTAGCCGTGTGCTTGGAGGTCGGAGGTGCTTTCTAGTGTTAGGGTTGACTCAGTTTACCCTTAATTCCATTCTTGAGTAGGTATTATCATAGCAGCAATCCTGTCAGGCTTTAGTTTTTTTGCCCGTAAAAAGCAGTTTGTTTTATAATACACTTCATGTGTTTACTTCCCTCTTCTAAATGGTAACTAATTCTCTTTTTAGTTTCAAAGCTTTGCATTTGGAGATTAAGACTATGTTCATAATTAATAATATACAGTTTCTTTATTATGATAAAAACACGCACCATAAAGTTTATCACCTTAACCATTTTTATGTGTAGTTTTCTTTTTTTTTCTTTTTGGCTGCATTTGGTCTTCGTTGCTGCGTTTTCGCTTTCTCTAGTTGCAGAGAGTGGGGGCTACTCTCCAGTTGCGGTGCGCGGACTTTTTATTGTGGTGGTTTCTCTTGTTGCAGAGCATGGGCTCTAGAATGAGGGCTCAGTAGTTGTGGCTCACAGACTTGGTTGCTCTGCGGCATGTGGAATCTTCCCAGACGAGGAATCAAACCCATGTACCCTGCATCGGCAGGCAGATTCCTAACCACTGGACCATCAGGGAAGTCCATGTGTATAGTTTTGTAACATGCGTGTGTGTGTGTGCCACTGAGTCATGTCCGACTCTTTGCGAACCCATGGACTGTATGTAGCCTGCCAGGCTCCTCTGTCCATGGGATTCTCTAGGCAAGAATACCGGAGTGGATTGCCATTTCCTTCTCCAGAGGATCTTCGCCACCCAGGGATCTAACCCAGGTCTCCTGCATTGCAGGCAGATTCTTTACCATCTGAGCCGTGAGGGAAGTCCATAGTTTTGTAATAGGGAATTTTAAAAAAGGAGGCAGCTCCACACGTCATACCATCTTGGTCAAGGCTGGCAGCCATGTGCTTCCCACTCTTCCCTCCACCCCTGGGGCAGATGTGGCTAAGAAATCATCCTTGTTGACCGGCCACTTCTCCCAGAGCCTCAGAATCCTCTCGACAGCACTGCCTGCAGTCCTCTCTGACTGGGCATACAGATGAGTCCACTTCTAAGCTTATAAGAATAAGGCCTAGAAGGGAAGTGACTCCTCCTCCTCCTGGCTATACAGCACACCAGTGGCAATATCAGGCCTAAAACCCAATTCTCCTGATTTTGTTCTTTTACACCACCGCACGCATCCGCGCCACACACACCCAATTCTCCTGATTTTGTTATTTTCCTTCGCTTTTCTCTCTGTAGCAGATGACGTGTCCTAACTTTTCTTGCGTGTTGTCACCTGCGTATTCCTGATGTTTTGCTTTGTTTTGCCCTCATGGGTCATCCTGTGCCCTGTTTGTTTTTCCAGATATGCTGCACCTGGAACTCTTAGTGTCCCAGCAGTGAGCATAAGGGGCTGGTTAGCTTTCTGGGGGCTTTTCACATGTGATTAACTGCTTGATTAAGAACTGGACTGAGCTTCTGGAAGTGGAGGGCAATGGCTCTCATGATCTCTTTCCCTAGGGGAGTCTGGCCGGCAGGTTAGACTTCTGCCAGAATTCAGCTTGTAAGTGTTAAGCGACTTGCTTTCTTTCACTTGATGGCCTTACGTGCTTCGGAAAAGATCTTGGAGCATACATAGAATGACCTCATTTGTCTTGTTGGCTGCAAAATGTGTTTCTCTGGGTATGCTGTCTTTTGTGACTCGTCTTATCAAATGTAAGTTGTTTTCAGCTTTTCTCAGTCCTTGGAGTTTGTCCCCAAGAGCCTTTCTAGGAATGTGACTGATACACCTGATGATGCCTTAGGAATTCCTGGTGAGGTCAGAGTGCAAGGTCAGAGTACTTGACTGTGATACGTATAGGAGGATACCTTGCAGATAACCCAAATGGAACACTTAGTAGGTGCTCGACAAGTAGTTTATACTTGTGACTAGTCTGCCTGTCTGGTCATTTCTTCCCCCTCCCTGCTGCTGTCCCCAGAGGCCCCTCCTGCCTCCCTGCTCCCCTGGGAGCCATCAGGCTTTCAATCCCAGTGCCACCCGGCTCTGGCTTGTCCCGCACGTGTGGACGGTCCTCACCCCATTCACCATCCAGCCCCCGGTGAGACAGTAGCCCTGCTGTCCGTATGCGTGTGTTTGCCTTGTTGGGGTGTGAGTGTTTTTCCAGTTTACTTCATAAGATAGTGGCCAGACTGCACGTTTCCTGCTGCATTTTCCACTATCTCAAGAGTCAGCCTTACCAACTGTGAGCAAAAGGTCTCATCTTTTTATTATTCTCCCATGGCATGTTGCAAAACATTAAGTGTGAGCTGGTTTCCTGTGGCAAAAAGTTGACTTTGATTTGTTCTTTTTGAGGTTACTGTGAGTTTATCATAACAGGAGTGCTAAAAATAATTGAGTCTTGTATGGAAACAGCATTCACTTACCAGCATGAACAATAACACGCAGGTTTAGCCCAGAGCAGGAAGATATGGACTTCATCTCGAGATGTGAATTACTGAGCAGAGAATCTTTGGCAATCCTAACTTTTCTCAGTCTGTTCTGACGAGTCATGGAAAAGTACTTGGGCTGTCTTTGAACCACAGAATTAATGCTGAAAATAATCTTAGACCATTTTTGGAGCACCTGCCATGCACCAGATCTCGTGCCTGGAGATTGTCACGGGAAGAAGAAGCCTCCTTGCCAATGGAAAAGACAAGCATAGATAATCCTGCTCATGAGGGGAGCTGTAACAGAGGGCTATTGACAAAGCTGTCGTGTTGTGCTGGTCTGTTTTTCAATATGTGTGAATTATTCGACAGTCGAAAGCAAACTGTTCTGAGAGCTCAAGGAACTTGGGGTCTGGGTGTCTTTGGGGAATTGGGAAGGCTTCAGAGAGGAGGAGACACCTGAGCCAGATTTTAAAGAATAGGTATTTGCCAGGTGGTAGAGGGAGGTGAGAGCGTTGTGGGCCAGAGAAGCAGCGCCTGCAGGCGGCCAACAGGGTGGAGACCGTGGTCCCGCAAGGCTGGAGCTTGGTGCGAGCCAGCCAGACATGAGACTGGGGCCTCACTTTTTTATGTTTTTATTCTTAGAGCCAGTGGTTTCCCCAGAGGATATCAGGCTCCCTCAGGGGACGTTTGAAATACAGATCCCTTGGCTGTAGCTCAGATGTACTGAATCGGAGCAGCTCAGAGTGGCTGGCATCTGCAGTGTTGCACACCTCCCAGGTTTCTAAAGGACCAGTCAGTCGGAGGGAGACCATTGCCCTAGGAGAAGGGGAGCCCTGGCCTGTGTCAAAGCCTCGCTTCACTCATCTGCAGTTTTATTTTAAGACATGTTAAATGCTGTATTTCAGGCGAGGACATGACTGAGGCAGGGCTAAGATGATAACCCCATGTGGCTCTTAAATGTGCTGTTTTGTCTATAGACCCTCATACTAAAAAAATAACTGTAAACAAATATTGAACTCGAGTTAGGTTTGTTTTTTACAGTGGTGTGGGTTAGAAATTCTGAAACTTATTTACTCTTTATTCTAGGATACCATCTCAGCCACCAGGGAAGCCCTGGATGGAGCAAATAGGCAAATATATTGTGGATAATGAGACTTGCATTTTTTTATTGCCAGAAAGGGGAGTTCGTTACTTCCCCTTGTTTTAGTCGCTCAGTCGTGTCTGACTCTTGGTGACCCCATGGACTGTAGCCCTCAGGCTCCTCTGTCCCTGAGATTTTTCAGGCAAGAATACTGGAGTGGGTTTTAATTTCCGTCTCCAGGGGATCTTCCTGACCGAGGGATTGAACCCATGTCCCATGAATTGTCAGGAGGATTTTTTACCATTGAGCCACCTGGGAAACCCTCTCTAGTTCAATTGGAATTGGAGTCATCTGGATGAACTCATGGTTTTTTTATATGTAGGTACAGAAATAGATGCGTGTGTGTCCATGTATTTACATTTTTTATTATTTTTAAAAACATTTATTTATTTAGCTGCTCCGGATCTTAGTTGCGGCATGCAAGATCTTTTTAGTCGTGGGCGGTGGGATCTAGTTCCCTGACCAGAGCTAGAACTCAGGTCCCTTACATTGGGAGTGCAGAGTCTTAGCCACTGGACCACCAGGAAAGTCCTCATGTGTTCACATTTATACATATGTATTTTCCAGCTCTAACCAGTTGAGAGGGCTTTTAGAACTACTAGCCATGAACAGACTTCATGGTTGTTAACATGCTGAGAACCAGGACTCCTTGGAGAAAGGGCTGGTTTTGGGCCTGGGGTAGGAAATTTACAGATGTGCTTGGAACATCCTGCACTGCCCGAAAGTGAGGACGTGTACAGAGAATCACAGTCGTGTCTGCGTGAAGGTCACAGGAGTCAGTTTGAAGGGGCGCCTACTGATCAAATCTGGGAGAATTTGAGGATCAGGTAAATCATGATCGTAGTTGATTACAGCCCATAGAATAAAATAACTCATGAACCTATACTGATAAATATATAAGTAAATGAGGGAGAATAAATAAATGAGGGAGAGGGGAGAGTTTATTTTTTTTTAAACAGAAGAAGAAGAATAAATACAGCAAGAATGAGGAAGATTAAAAGAAATCTGTGTTTGGCCATCATAGTAGTAGTTTTAAGGATCATTGTTTTAAGGATCATTGATGGATGCTAAAAGTAGGCTGTGAAGCAGCATAGATGTCTTCCCAAGATACTTTTTGATTTATTACAGAGAGAGACTAGAGAACCCAGCAGGTTGTCCCTCCACCAAGAGCTCACAGTTAACATTCCAAGAATAGGACAGTAGGTCTCACGCGTCCCACGTGGACGCACTGAGCAGGTAGGAGATAGTGTAAGTAGCGCCGCTCTGCTGAGCCAGCCAGCGGTGGCCTCTGGTTCTCGGCCCAACATGGGTGATCTCAGCCCAATTATGGGGAAACATCAGACACACTTGGACTGAAGAAGATTCTATAAAATAAATGGCCTGTACTCTTCAAAAGTGTCATTAAAGACCCAGGAACTCCATTTCAGATTAAAGAAGGATGAAGAGACAGGGTAACTAAATGGAACACGGACTTCCCAGACTGGATCTGAAAGCAGATATATTTTTTTTTGCTTTTGCTTTCAAAGACATCAGTGAGACTGTCAGTAAAATTTGAAAAAGATCTGTTGAGTACATAGTAATACTCTATCGATGGTTAATTTTCAGTTTTGATAACTTTTGTGGTTCTATGAGAATATTCTTGTTTGGGGGAAATACACAGTGAAGTGGGCTTCCTTGGAACTGGTAGATCAGACCTTGGGCCCGCTGTGGGGGAATTAGAATCTTTTCTAAGGTGGCCGATTGTTCTTGGTTCATAAGTCTAGCCCAGCAAGTTTGGAGTTCATGTCTACTTTCTGCTACCCCTAGAACCTTGATGTCTCCAGATTTGGATTTGGAAGAAAGGCATTTTGGTTCCACTCTGTCGTATAGTTCACCTTATGGCCTCTGTTTTCTCATATAGCGATGGGGGAGACGTTGATAACCTCCTCCCAAAGATCATGTGTAGGAGAGCCTTAGAAATCGTTCTGTCTTCTTTTAATGTTAACCTTCTTAGTAAAATACTCGGATGTCTCAGAGAAAACTGCCATTTCATGTGTATTCTTCCAGAACTTTCTAGTATTTTGTGCCTCATTCTTCCTCATCACTGCAGAGATTCTTTGGCAAGGTTTCTTATAATGGACAGTTTTAACTTTTTTATGGTTAGAAAACTTAGTTTCCTTGAGTCCTCCTTCCTCAGTTCCCCCTGCCCCCACCACACTCCCAGCCTACCTGTTTTTATGATTTTTAACTGACTTTGTCTCTAGACCTCAGCTTGATTGGGTGATCAGTTCTCTTCAGGAGGAACTTCTTATTTTAGAACCTGTAACCTTTGCACACCAGCCATCGCCAGTAGCTGGGCCCGGCGCTACCCCGCCGGTGTTTTGCTGTCCAGCGATGACAAGAACTGCTGAGGAAGAGACGGCCACAGGGAAATGGGTTCCGATAATGGGGCAGCCTCTGAGTGCTTGTTGATTTGCTGCTGTCATAACCACAGATGTTTAAAAATAATTTGTAGGGAGGGAAGAAGAAAGAAGTGGTGGGTTTTGTTGTGTTTCTTTTTTGTTTGGTTTTTTTTTTCTGGTGCCACTTGTCTTATCAGTGGTACAAAACGCAGACCACAGTCATTCAGAAAGGAAGAAGGCAGTGCCACACAGAGTGGAGAGGTGAGGGGGAGGGCAGAGGTGAGCCGTGAGTGCAGTCCTGGGCTTCACTGCCGTCAGCGGGTAGAGACTCTTGCTGGAGAACCAGCTCTGTTAGGCTTGTGCTCCATTCCTCAACCTGAAAAAGAGGCACATAACCTGGAGTCTGCCACTGGGGTCACAGGGATTAACAAATGCGGGCCAGGCACATCTTGTGCATTCATAATTTTTTTTACTTTTTAATTTTTATTGGCGTATAATTGATTTACAATGTTGTGTTAGTTCCAGGTGTACAACCCAAGTGACTCAGATATACATATACATGTGTTCATTCTTTTTCAGATTCTTTACTGATAGAGATTCTTACAGAATATTGAGTAGAGCCCCTGTGCTATACAGTAGGTCCTTGTTGATTAACCAACAAGGCACTCTCATGAGAGCAGATCTTACTATGACCATCTCATTTTCACAGACGGAAATAGAGTCTGAAAGAAGCTTAAGTCATTTGTCCAGGGTCACCAAACCTAGTAAGTGTTTAAGCATCCCCCAATAAATACCACGTCCCTCAAAGCGCTCAGTCAGACTTCAGCTATTCACCTTACTAATTAATACTTATGGCATTATGTCCATTTTTTAAAGTCTGAACATCACAAGAACCCGTGACGTTTTCTTGTTCCACTTCTGCAGATGGGAAACTGAGGCCCACCGTGGCCAGATTGAAATAATGGGCAACATTGTCAGCAACCTGCCTTGTCTTCTCTGCAGGCCCGTGTCTCCCCCACCCCCGTTGTTAGCTTGTGTTTGAGCTGCTCTCGGGCCCCAGCCCAGCTGCGATTCTGGTTGAAAGCCTCACATCTCTTCCCTGACTGTCAGACAACAGTCACGGGAATGTCCTGTGCCATCTTCCCTGGGTAAGAGCGGTTGGTGGAGAGCAGCAGATGCCCAGAGTCAAGGTCATGTGCCACTCAAGTGCTGGGCTGGAGAAAAGCCCCTGTCTCCCTGCTGCTTGTGACCAGGCAGGGGAGTGTGAATGGAGAGGGTTCTGTCAGAACAGCTCTGTGAGCCGAGGGTGCGGCTGGCCACGCTGGGAGACGGGGCCAAGCACTCGGGGTCCAGGGAGCTCCACACTTGGCCTCTATATAACCTGCCTCAGCATTTCAGAATGTTTATGTCCCCTTCTTTTTGTAAGTTACAGACTTCTCAGACTGCTCCATTGTAAAGATGAGAGTCAAGCTCAGGAATCATTAGACCGTTGTTTTGTGGGGTTTTTTTTTTTTTTAAAAAAGAAGAGAAATGGGGGACTTCCCTGGTGGTTGGGATTCATGCTTCCACTGCAGGGGTCACGGGTTTGATCCCTGGCTGGGAATGCTGCAGAGCACAACTGGGGGAAAAAATTGTTTTTAATTTTTGTTTTAAAATAATAATTGTTTTTTGTTGTTGTTGTCTTTTAAGGAGAAATAGAATATTTGGCCAGATGGAGTCTGAATGGGTGGTTTGCATTACTCTAAACTGATGGATTCTGGGATGGGAAACTAAGTTCATTTGAAGTGGTTTTCTTTTTTTTTTCTTTCTTTTTTTTTTTTTTATTTTATTTTTAAACTTTACAATATTGTATTAGTTTTGCCAAATATCAAAATGAATCCGCCACAGGTATACCTGTGTTCCCCATCCTGAACCCTCCTCCCTCCTCCCTCCCCATACCCTCCCTCTGGGTCGTCCCAGTACACTTTCTTTTCTTTTTTTAAACCAGTCTGTATTCTCTCTTCTCTCTGCTTCCAGGGAGGCAGTACAACATAGAGGTTAGAGGTGTAGTGATTTTGGAATCTATCAGAAGCCCAAGCCTTAGTTTCCCACGTTGGACAGGAGGATGGTCACAGTTGTACCCACCTCATTCTGTTTTTATTTTTTATTTTTATTTTTTTTTTTATTCATTACTATTTATTAGATGCATGTGAGGGAATCAGGTCCTTTCAAGTATCTTATCAGCACAGACCAGTTTCTGGTCTAAATTACCACAAGTATGGCATGAAATAAGAAGTTACTGAACTATTAATTCATATCCTTCAAATTTTTGTCCTTCTGGGACCATATATACTTCCTTAAGAATAGTTTATTCTCTTTCAACATAAGATGTTTCCAAAAAAGAGATTAAAATAATCTATTATCCCCTAAGGAAAAAGAAAAACTGGTGATTGTCTTTGGCTGCTGCTGCTGCTACTGCTGCTAAGTCGCTTCAGTCGTGTCTGACTCTGTGCGACCCCATAGACGGCAGCCCATCAGGCTCCTCCGTCCCTGGGATTCTCCAGGCAAGAACACTGGGGTGGGTTGCCATTTCCTTCTCTAATGCATGAAAGTGAAAAGTGAAAGTGAAGTTGCTCAGTCATATCCGACTCTTAGCGACCCCACGGACAGCAGCCCACCAGGCTCCTCCGTCCATGGGATTTTCCAGGCAAGAGTACTGGAGTGGGATGCCATTGCCTTCTCCATCATTCTGTTTTTATTAGAAGAGCTCGTTCTGAGTATAGGCTATTACCTGCCCCTGTTTTAAAAACCTAAATGTTAAGGAAACAAACATGTGACCAAAAACTGCTTAAACATAATTTTGATAGCTGAATAATACTCCATTTGGTCAATCTGTCATATTTTATATGCGTGCTTAGTCGCTCAGTCATGTCCAACTCTTTGTGATCCTATGGGCCGTAGCCCACCAGGCTCCTCTGACCATGGGATTCTCCAGGCAAGAATACTAGAGTGGGTTGCCATTTCCTACTCCAATCATATTTTATGTAATCATCCTATTATTGGATGTGAGATTGTTTCCAGATTGTGGCATAAATAACGGCGGCAACCATTTGCACATAATTAAATCACTGGCCACAGGGCCTGACCTTTTATAAAGCCGCTCAGTACTGCACCTTTGCACGGCTGGGTGAGCCAGTCTCTCCACTGCATGCTCAGGTTGAGTAATCTGGGTCTTTCATTTGGTAGGCAAAACCCAGCAGGTCATTTCTGAGAAGCAGGACTCCCCTTCTCCCATCAACAACTTTCATCCAGCTGCCTCAGGTTTTCTTCAGAAGACAGCAAGCTGTAAATAACCAGACAGCTTTCTTTCTCTCTCTGCTGAACTGAGATGGAATGTGGTCAGAGACTAGCTTTCATTGGCGAGATGAAAGGATGGCCAGGACTTGGTGCTCAGCAGGGGTGTTTCAGAAAAAGTCTTCAGGGCAGGCCAATCTGGGGGTGAAGTTCTCTGGAGAAAGAGGTCAAAGGCCCGGGCGGCCGTGGTGACAGACAGGGGCTTATGTGCGTGCCCTCTGTGGACTGTGATCTCCGCCTTTTGGGTCCCAGCACGGCTCAGCATATGGGGTGGAGGTGGTGTGCAGGTGCTCAGGAAATGTTTGTGGACAAGAAAATGAATGAAGGAATATGTGCATGCACATACTTTCAAGTTTCTGGGTTAAAGAGGAACACTAAGAAAGGTAAATGAAGCGGGTAGTGGGGTGGAGCTGAGCTGAGCAGATGACGAGATGCCACCAGATGCCTTGAAAGGTGAGAGAGGCTGAGAGCCAGTAGGCCCTCATGGGGGTTCCCGGAGACCGTGCCTCTGCTTCCTCCAGCCCAGCCCCTTCCCTCCTTTGAGCTCCACGCCTGTGGACCGGCTCTTCTGCATCTTTGGCCCTCAAATGTGGCCTTGAAAGGCAGGCTTCTATCTTGTTTCCCTCTTGAGGCAGATGTGGTACACTGTGTGTCTTTTTTTTTTTTTCCTTTTTTTCTCTGGCTGAACATTCCTTGGTAAGAAACAGAACCATCCTGGGTATCTTGCGGTCTCCATTCAGTTCAGTCAGCACAGGAACAGGCTGGTTAGATCTGTGGGGGCCTCTGCCACCTTGTTGTGAGCCTTCTCGCCCTGTGACTCCTTTCCTTCCTTCTCCAAGCACCGACACTTGCTCAGTGTGTGCAGTGGGGGCCCGCCCCGTGCTGGGCACTCAGTAGGTAATGGTGAATGTGACAGATGTATGTCTGCCCCGCAGAGCCCCAGAGGCTGGTGAGGAGACGGGTCCATCTTCGTACAGGTGAGCCGACACTTTGACTATGAAGTTTCAAATTGTGATCGAGACCATGAAGGCCAAGAGCAAGGTGCGGAGAGTTACTGGAGTATGCACGATTTAGAGCCAAAGCACGGTCGCCTGCTGAGCTCACTGTTGAGTTGGTGGTGGTCTCAGTCATGTGAGGAGTCACAGCATAGGCCAGTGTGTCAGCCTCTCTGAGGGCCATGTAGGTGGGTTTATGGAGGTCGGACAGTTCCGGAGTAGCACCATGGACCCGACGCTCCCCTGGCACCGGCCAAGGTGCCTGGCCTGTATTCATTCTGTTCATCCTTAAACCGCATGAGTTCAGTGCTGTGATGCTTCCCATTTTATGGAGGAGGCTTAGGGATGTTGTCAGGGTCCAGTGTTACAGTGATTTAGATCAGGGGTCAGAGCTATCTGCTGGTTCCAGGCTGCCCAGGCCCGGGGAAGGGCTCTGCACAGAGAGGGCACAGTGGTCCCTGATGAGCAGCACGGGCAAGTTCCAAGGGCAGGAGGTGGCAAGGGTCAGCGTTCAGGTCTGGAGGACCTGCCGAAATGTGGTGGTTGTGCCTGGTGGGCAGGGGGTGTCCGGCTGCTCGGGGAGACTGCCCTCTCCTCCCCGTCGTGCTCGCTCAGCTCCTCCTCTCGTGCTGCCTCTCGTTACCGTGCGTTGTGATGTGTGTCGCCCTCACACATACTCGGAACGGCAGAGCGTGCAGCTTGCTCTGTTGCACTCGGGCCCCGGCACAGAGGCTGTGCTCGCTGTGTGTTTATTGAATGAACAGTTGACTAAAGAGGAGACCTGGTGTCTTGCCTTAGGAAATGGGCTGCTGGCTAAGAGGATAACTCGCCTTTTCATTTTCTTGGAGATGTATGTCACCCAGGAGTGGATCCGATTTCCAGGCCATTCCCAGAGATAATGAGTCTCTTGAGTGAGCCAGTTTGGGGAGAATGTTGGGAAGCACCAGTGGTGTGAGGCAGGGGTGTCTGGTATAGAACAGTTCTAGGCACCAGCCAGGCAGTTTTACAGAGATTTGGCTTTTTTCCTTTAGATGAATTCTTTTGGGGAACAGCAATTGGGTTGGAGCTAGTTTGCAACGTTGACTTCATTTTTTTTCCTACAAAAATAATGGAGTTTTTGAATGGCCTTAGTGATTATGCTAAATATAATTGTCCCATTTAAATGCAATGAAAGTTTTCAGAAAGAAATAGAATAATTAATAATATAGCTTCCCAGATTCCTATTATAACACTAATCTAGTAGTCTGATTCAGATTAAATTTGAATTTGGGTTAATTTCTCTTTGCAAAAGTAGTAGTTTATCCACATGTACAGTTTTTCTTCTAATCCAGGAAAAGGTGCTTAGTGTCTCCCTTTCAGAGTTTGTCTCCTCCGTTGCATGGGCGAGTCCTGAACTCTAGCAGAGACCCCAGTCTGTCCTCAGTAGCAGTGAATGTCACCCCCCACCTCCGGACTTCAGCAGCCTGAGTTAATTAAAAGGTTCAGAGGAAGTTAATCAAGTTTGGAACTCTGATTTTGTGCAGTGTTTTGATATGTTTCGATGAGTCATCTTTTGGCATCCCTAACAGTATTTGATCTTCACAGAATAGTTTCATAATCTGGAAACTGGCTGGGAGGTGCTCTCCAGAAATGCAGAGTCAACAGTGATGTGTGTATGTCTGGCCATTTGGGAGGGCAGATGACAGAACAAAGAGGAGACTTTAATAAGCAAGAACCCGTCAGGGGCTCCGGTCAGTTCTGAGGCTGCTGCCCGTCTAGAACACTGGGCTTCTTCCCGCCCCCTCCAGCCCTGCTCACTGGAGTGCTGACATTAAAGGAAGAAAAAAAAAAAAGAGTACAGAATACAGCCTCTGTTTGCTTTGCTGCAAATAAGTGGCTGGAGTGACTGGCCCCCGTCCCGGAGGCCCTGCGCGAACTTCAGATGTGGTCAGTGAGGCCTCTAGACGGTGCCAGGCTGCCGGCCCACGTCCAGGCGGCCCGCACCAGGAACAGGCAAGGGGCCCAGAGAAACAGCGGGGCCAGCTGCTGGCGGCCTCTGCTCGTCCTCTGAGCGCCGCCTTCTTTTTTTCCGAGATGAAACCGGTCTTACCCTCTGAAGATGGATGGGCCAGGGCTCGTATGGCCCCTGCCTCCTCTTCTCACCCGAAGAGCTAGGAACTTAAAATGAATGGACCAGTTGAGAGAGAGCAGGGCCCGTCTGGAAAATGCATCTCACCAAAATGTGGTCGAGCAGGAGTTCTCTTAAGGTGGCGGGCAAAGAGCCAGACCACCTGGGGTCCTTGGGCTGCATTCCTCATGGTCCTGGATTTCTGCTGCGTCAGTTAGGGTTCAGAAGCAGAGATTCTGAGTGCCAGCATTGGCAGTTCTGTGACACTCCTCATTGGCAGTCCCATGGAAAAAACTGTTCAGTCTCTGGACTTCAGTTTCTTCACCTGTGAAGGGGGGAAGCGAGCGTATCAGGACCTCCCTCCCTCCCTTGGTTATTGTGGACGTAAAAGGTTTAGAAAGGTGCCTGGCATGGAGTAGGCACTGTTTGTTTTGGAGTTGTTACAATAGTCTGAGTTTGCTTCAAGAGCTGTGTTCCATAACCAGAAGGTGAAAAGTTTTGCGGCGAGGGCTTAAAAAATGAGCCTCTCTGGTGTCCCTTGTGACAGTTCGTGCTTCTGCCCCAGTGACACAGAAGAGGCAGGGCCCCAGCTGCAGTCCTGCAGCCTCATTCGCTTCCCACCTGCTTCTCCCTGGCCCTTGGACTGTGCATTACAAGCATCTGCTCAGGCAACACTGACGTGCACACTGGGTCTGTCTTCTCCAGAGTGATGGACAGGATGAGGGCTGACATTTGATACCGTCCGCTTAGAATGTCCTCTTGACTGGACCGGAGATTTCCAGGTTCATTTGTCTTCACAGGACCTTGTTGGCAAAGAGGCTCGGTCTCAGCGATTCCTCACCACTTCCACAGCCTTTCCTCCACCCTGTCCCCACACACTCGCCTGAAGGCACTTGTTTAGTCCAGATCAGAATCCCAGCGACACATCTGCAGAGGTAGAAGTTGAACTTAGGTAATGGCATGTCCGTGTTAGCCAGCATCCGGATGGACATTGGCTTTGAGTTGGCTGCCAAATGGTCGGGCCGAATCAAGGGTTGTAGAAGCTGTATTCTTGGAAGAGAGAGGAGAGTAACATTCCCAGACTGCAAACAGTATCCGAAGCAGGTGTTCTGGAACCTTCTAAAGAAAAGAGGACAAGCCCTCTGATGTGCAGAGCCCTGTCCAGGGCGTGTGACTAGCAGTCTTTCTCTGATACTGGCACTGAGAAAAGCATAGCCCAGCAGCAGTTTGCATCTTCTTTAACCCGGACCTCCGCTGTGTGGGGTCTTCTGAGAACTCTGTATAACTGTTTATGAACTTCTCTCAGGCTGCAGTGGAGCTGTCTGTCCTGGCCTTTAATATCCTGTCCTCCCCCATCACCTTCAGGCTGCAGAGACCTTGCTCACCACTGGACTCTGGCACCTAAGTCCACCGGGCACACCTAGGTCAGCCCTGCTCACTCATGCTGGCGAATGAATGAATTCTTACTACTTCTTGGAGAGCTGTTCTCCACTGGGCTGCTCATCACAAAAACTGTGTGTGAGTCTGAAGAAAACAAAGAGAAGGTTGATGATTCCCTAGTCTGAGGTTAGATCCAAACATTTGCATTTTTAAAGAGCCCCACGACAATTGCCCGTTCACCTTTAACTTTTCCCTTTCACCTTTAACTTTTAGAGGAGAGCTCCTTGTACTGAGAGGGAGGGAGTATGATTTGGGGGATGAGTTCACTTTTTCAGTGAACTCGTCAGCAAACACTGATGAGACTTAGTGGAAGCACTTGGTGAACTGTGAGTGTGAAGGGCCCTCCCAGGGCCCCCCAGGATCTACTATCTCTCCCTTTGCTCCAAAACAGCCTGTGTGCTGTGGGAGGAGCACTGCCTGGAGAGGAGGCTCTGCCTGCCTTGGAGAGCATGGTGGGGACAAGAGTGCCCCCCAGCCCGCCTGCAGTAACATCTGGACGAGGCAGTGGAAGGGGCTCATGTTTTGATCGGTCTTCTGTTCATGCCTGTGTCTTTTCATTTGGCTTACAAATTCAAGTCTTGTTCAGGGCTCGTTCCACGGTAGCTCTGATTTGCTGCCATCATCTGAACACTTCCTCTAGTTCACATCCAAAATGAAACATCCCTTTCTGGAGGTTGACGTAGCAGTTGTATTAAGTATGGGAGGGTTTGTTTGTAACGATCCGCCTGTCTGATGTGTCCGAGCCCTTGGCTGGCCTCTTCTGGCTGGAAGCAGTTCATCCTTTGAACTTGTGCCTAGCATGCGTGCCTCCTCCACCTGACGTCTCTCCTGGGTCAGAACAGGGCCTTTTCCCTGCGCTAAAAGCTTCTTGGACCTTTCTTCCCAAACCCACACAGACTTCACTCATGGTGCTGACGCAGGGAAGCTTTGCTTAACAGACCCTATAGAGGATGTCAGACTCTGTTGTACTGTCATGGCTCTCGTCACAGGAATTTTAGTCATTTTTGTCATTATTTGATTACCTTTCTGACTATGTTTGTTGAATAAATGAAAAGTGTTAACCTTTCACTTGGCCCACATTTTAATTAATGTACTTCCTGTAGAATGAAAAAAATTTGTTTTATTATCAACATTTGTAAGTATTTATTACGAAAAAAATTATTGAAGTACTGTTGATTTAGTGTTGTGTTAATTTCTGCTCTACAGCAAAGTTGATTCACATATACAGACATTCTTTTCCACTGTGCTTTATCACAGGTTATTGAATATAGTTCCCTGAGCTATACCTTAGGATCTTGTTGTTATTCCGTTCTATATATAATAACTTACATCTGCTAATCCCAAACTCTCAATCCGTCCTTCCCCTTTAGCAGCCACGAGTCTGTTTCCTGGGTCTGTGAGCCTGTTACTATTTCGTAGATAAGTTCATTTGTGTCGCATTTTAGATCCCACGTATAAGTGATATGTGGTTTTTGTCTTTCTCTTTTTGACGTACTTCACTTGGTATGATAATCTCTGGGTCCATCCCTCTTGCTGCACATGGCTTTATTTCATTCTGTTTTGTGGCTGAATCAATATTCCATTGTGTATACACACCACAGCCTCTTTATCCGTTCATCTGTCGATGGACATTTAGGTTGTTTCCATGTCTTGGTTATTGTGAATAGTGCTGCTTTGAATATGGGGCTGCATGTGTCTTTTTGAATTGCAGTTTTGTCTAGATACATGCCCAGGAGTGGATTGCTGGATCATATGGCAACTCTTTTTTTTTTTTTTTGAGGAACCTCCATACTGTTTGCCATAGTGGCTGCACCAGTTTACATTCCCACCAGCAATGTAGGAGGGTTCCCTCTTCTCTGTAGCCTCTCCAGCATTTATTATTTGCGGATTATTTTTTTTAATTGAGGGCCATTCTGACCAGTGTGGGGTGGTACCTACCTCTTTGTAGTTTTGATTTGCATTTCTCTGTTGGTTAGTGACATTGAGCGTCTTTTCATGAGCCTGACAGCCACATGTATGTCTTCTTTGGAGAGATGTTCATTCAGGTCTTCTGCCCATTTGAGTTCTATGAGCTCTTTGTATGTTTTGGAAATTAAGACCTTTTTTGATCACATCATTTTCTTTTCAGTTGTGAAAAGACTTGGTTTTTTAACCTGACTTCTTCCTTTCCCAGTGCTCCTGAAGTTTCGCACAGATAAAGGAAGAGATCCTAGTTCTGATACCTTTGGGGAAGATTCTGAGTTGTTGCTCCAGATACGGAATGATGTGCTTGACGCCCTGGGTGTCAATCCTGATCTGCTTCCTGAAGACTTTGTCAGGTTGGTCTGACTATTTATCACAGTTGAGTTTAGATTGATAAATGTCTGTGTTTAGCATTTGCCTTAATTTGGAGAGATGCTTTATTAAGACTGAAAAGCCCTGAGGAGAGAGCCTCCTTTGCCACATTCTGCCACACACACACCCACACCCACACCCACCTCGCAGCCGTCCGCCCCTCTGTTGGTATAACAACAGTATATGAAAAATGGAGGTGACCTTGTATGTGTTCAGATATAACTGCAGGGTCAAGGGAGTGGCGGGTCAGAAGGATGGGTTTATCATTTGGTAGATACTGCCCTTGCCCTCCGCTGATGACCCATCAGTTTATACCCTCGGCTGCAATGGCATCCTTGTTCCCAGCATCTTCACCCCTGGGCACTTCGATGTTTTCAGCCTCAGGGACCAGTCCTTTGTTCTTATACACAGTCAGGTTTTGGGTTTGTTGGTCTCTCCAAAGGGAGACTAAGTTAGGAATCCCTCCCAGACAGTTTTGGGATCATCTGCTTACTTCCACTCTCTCTCCGCATCTTTGAGGGACTCTGTAAGCTGCCTTGCTGTGCCCCGCTTGTAGCTGCAATAATGATGGCTAGAATCTACTGAGCAGCTATTACAGTACCAGGCACTGTGGTAGCTGCTTTGTGTATGTGCCCTGTCTTGACAAGACCCCATTTTATAGGAGAGGGGAAGCTGAGTTAGAGCTCAGAGAAGCCCAGTCACTAGCCTGAGGTTACACAGATGATAATGGAAGCACGGTGTAGTGAAGGCTTTCAGTGCTTTACCAGTGCAGCCATATGGCTGTTAAAGTCCTTGAAGGGTGTGTTATTATTTCCCCGTGAGTTAACTGAGGCTCCGAAAGATACAGTCACGTGTCCAAGGTTTTAGTAAGTAGCTGACCAAGATTTGCCCACACCACTGATCCCTGGGGACAGCCTAGTACCTTGGTTCCTATTCAGCAAGAAAGTGAATGGTGGTCCCACCCTTCCCTAGTCTTTTCCTTGTGTACTCATGTCTGGGGACCTCACTTAGACACTGACAAGCCTCAGCCAGTTTAAGACCAGCAGTGGGGCTTTGAATCGCTGCTGAGCCCTCAGCCAGAAAGAGGCACCCGGATACCAGGCACTCTTGTAAGTTGGCACCGGGAGGGAGTTCAGGGGCTAATGACACCACCGCCTGGGATGGGGTCCCTGTCCCGGGGGACGGCCCACGGAGAACAGGTTCCCACAGGTGTCCGGCTTCAGTAGTCCCATCCGGGCCAGTGAGCACACCTAGTGCCAGTGCCAGGCCATGAGTGTGCAGCCGAGTGACCGATTTGGGCATTGAGAGTGATGAATGGCCTGCTTAGGCATCACCAGCCAGTGGCAGAGCCCCCACTTCCCAGAAGGAGAGAGCCACAGCCTCACTGCTCACAGCCTGTCTCGCTGCTGGCTGGTTTCCTCTCCACAGAGTGTTGTATTCCCCCCACCCTCCCAGTCCTCTTTGCAGAAACAGCTCTCCCGTGTCTATGCCCTCATGTCTATGCCCTCCCGTGCTCAGGCACTCCCTCTCTATTGCCCTTTAAGTGAGAGGTGTTTGATGGCCTCTTAACAGCCGGCCATGGCCAGTGCAGATAAGGCTGGGGGAGATGCGCTGGGGATGTGGCGGGGAATCGAGCTGCCGTCTGGCAGCTGAGCTGCCTGCACAAATTGCCCACTGCCAGCTCCAAGCAGGGTGCGCTCACTTGAGGAGGGAAAGCTGTGCCCAAGTCTCCATTTCCCTCATCTGTCTGTGATCTGCTTGTCCCGTCCTTCATGTTATTTATTCTCTTCAGAGAGCTCAGTTGCTTTTCTGATTATGAAGGTAACAGATGCCCATTGCCAAAAAATAGAAAAGGGAAGAAAAGGATCTCCCATAGCTCCTCCCAGTGAGAAGTCACCAGTGCTGGCTTGGGGTTTAATTTGGGGGTTTAGCCTCTCAGACATCTGTGTGTGTATTTACTCATGTGTCTTCTCTTTTTAAATACCAAAATGATCACACTTTTCATACCACAGCCTTCCTTTTCCAGCATCTCATGGATCTGTTTGTGTCACAAGTAAAGACCCGTAACCTCGCTTGTACTGCCGCATGTGTCATTGTCTACTGAATGGTTTTCATTTAACCGTTACCTGCTTGGTGGGTACTTCAGTTATTTGTAGTTTTTCACTGTTATAAACATCTATGACAAACATCATAATGTATATATGTAATATAACTTGTGCTGTTAAATTTTTGCATTATGGTAAAATGCACACATCATAAATTCTAACACTTTAGCCATTCTTAAATGGACAGATCAGTGGCGTGAAGTCCGTTCGCACTCTTGTCGCCTGTCACTGATACCCGTCTCCAGAACTTGGTCCTCATCCCAAAGTGAACCTCTGTCCCCACTGAACACTGACTTCCCATTGTGTGTCCCCAGCCCCTTGCAGCCTCTTTCTTTCTTGATGAATTTGACCGTTGTGGGCATCTTGTTTAAGTGGAATTGGAATGTAGTATATGTCCTTTGGTGAACTTACTGGTCCTTAAGTTTCAGAGATAATAGACATATTATGGAAAAAAACAGATAGTATGGAATGAATCCAAAGATGGAGATGAGGGGAGGTGGGAGGCACAGAGGGTGGGATATAACATAGGCTCGAGGATGCACTGTGTAACACACGGAGTATTAGCCAGTATTTTTAATAACTGTAAATGGAAAATGACCTTTAAAACTGTATAAAAAATTTTTTAAATAGGGACTTCCCTGGTGGTTCAGTGATTAAGATTCTGCACTTCACCACTTCTGGGGGTGCAGGGTCAGTGCCTGGTCAGGAAACACAGGATCCCACATGCTGGGTGGTGTGGTCAAAATTTTTTTGTTTTTAAAATAATTTTAAAAGAAATTTAAAATTACTCATTCCATGAACCAGAGAGGGGGGAAAATCACTGAATTTGTCCTGTGCCGTACTACACTGTCTTGATTACTGGAGCTTTGTAGTAGGAAGTTTGAAATTGGGACGTGGGTTCTCCAACGTTAGCTCTTCTTTTCCAAGATTATTTGACTATTCTGGGTCTCATGCAGAATTTTAGGGTGGATTTTCCCATTTCTACAAAAAAGGTTAGCTGGAATTTTGAGAGGAATTACGTCAAATGTATAGAATAATTTGGAAAGTATTGCTGTCTTAACAAAGTTAAGTTTTCTGATCCATGAACATGGGAATATCTTTCCATTTATTTAAGTCTTTTATTTCTTTCAACAGTAGTCTTCATAGAGTAAGTCTTAAAACATCTGTTGTTAAATTTATTCTGAAATATTTTATTCTTTTGGATGCTGTTGTAAATGGAATTCTTCATTTCATCTTGAGGGTGTTCGTTGCTGATGTATAGAAATAGATTGGTTTTTTTTTTTTTTTTTGTATGTTAATCTTGTATTCTGCAGCCTTGATTCAAATAATTCAGTAGTTCAGATAATTTCTCTGTGGTTTCCTTAGTACTGTCTGTGTACCAGATCATGTCATCTGTGAAGACATATCACTTCTTTCTTTCCGGTCTGGATGCCCCTTGTGCCTCTTTCCTGCCTTCCTTAAATGCCCTGGCTGGAACCTCCAGGACAGTGTTGAATAGAAGTGGTGATAGCAGACATCCTTGTTTTGTTCCTGATATTTCAGTGTTTTGCCGTTAAGTGTGATATTAGCTGTGGATTTTTGTAGATGTCCTTTATCAGTTTGAAGAAATTTCCTTCTGTTCCCAGTTGTTGAGTGTGTTTATCACGAAAGGGTGCTGTGTTTTGTCCCATGCTTTTTCTGTGTCAGTTGAAGTGATCATGTGTATGTTGCTGTTTTGATTTACTGGCATTTTGTTGAGATGATACTCTTTATTTTTTAAGATTATATTCTTTTAAGAGAAAAAAAGTAGAACATTAAATTTTTATAGTAGGATCACATAGAATAAAGGAGAATTTTTTTAAAGGAAAAAATTGACTATCTTTGAGGAGTAGAATTATGGCGACTAGTTTCTCCTGGCTATAGTTTTCTCTGTTAGGTTTTATAGTTCCTCAGAGGACCTTGGTATGCAAGAGGAAAAGTTGCCTCCGTAGATTAACAGATGGGGGTGCTGGTCCCAGCCAGGGGGTAAGGAGATGGTCACCCCGAGCCTAATTAGTGGGAGTTGAATGGATCGAGCCTTTCTGGAGAGCATCAGGACTCAGCAATTCTATATTTAGGAATTTGCCATAAGAAGCTGTTTGGACGGCTCTACCAAGGTGTATGACCACAGAGTCCACCAGCTTAAATATCCCTCCGTAGGTCATGGGGCACAGTGAATAGTAGTTGCTGTGACCTGGGTTTTCAATTATATATATTTAGATATGTGCCCTTTTAAAAATGTCTGGAAGGGTGTGTACCAAAGCAAGAAGACTGGAAGTGTTCTCTCAGTAGGGCTCCAGAGAGAAGTTTTCCGTTTAACTTGCCTGCACCTCAATCTGCTCATTCTAGAAACCCCTTTGTGTTCAGGAGTGGGAGCTGGCGAGGCAGGCTTCCTGGAGGGAGGTGGTGGGAGACAGCGTTTGACTGTCTGGGATGGATGATTGGGAGGGGCAGGTGACAGTATTAGCTAAAATTTGTCCTCTGGGTTCCCCCTCTTGGCCCAGAAGGGTTGGTATCTATGTGGGTAGTGAAGACTTTTCTTTCCTCCCATGCTTTAATTTCAGACCCCGACTTTGCCAAGCTGTCTGCATGTTAACACAGGCCTGCTCCGGACATTTGTCTGGGACTAGCATATTGAACCCACTGCCCATTGTGGGACAGAAGAGAATTGCGAGAATGTGACCGGGGCACCAAAACATCTGGTATTTGTAGGGCTTTATTTTTAGGATGCACAGATATAGTCTTATCCTTTAACTTCAAAAAAAAAAAGAAGTTGTGAAACAGTTCTTGCCTGCCAAGGTTCAGATGTCTTTCTCGCCACCCACTAACCTGGATCAGATTTACTTTTCACACCTAGATACCAGTATTAGCATTACTGTCTGAATTGACTCCTCCTGGTGGGAGATGTTTTCATTCAGGCAAACCCACCACTGACCTCTCCCAGATGTCCACACCAGCCTTCCTGTTGCTCAGAGCTCTGTTTCACATGTCTTCTCTTTTAGGTACTGCTTCTCTGAGATGGCCCCAGTGTGTGCAGTGGTTGGAGGGATCCTGGCCCAGGAAATTGTGAAGGTAAAAAGTCCCTGTGGCATGGAAGATCATTGGCCCTCCGCACTAGGACCTTGGATGTGCCGACAGAGAACCCAGAGCTGTCTTAGAGAGCTGCCTGGTTTCTCAGACCCAGTCATCCTTGTCTCCTGACCTCCCTGTTCCCTTTCTCCCTCCGTTTTTCCACTTCATCCCCTTCTCTCCAGCCCATTCACGTGGGGCCTTCAGCAAATGGCCTTGGGAGTGCCTACTTCGTGCTGATAAGCCCAGAACTGGACACAGAGCCCACGGGGCTGTCTGCCGTCCCCTAACTATACCACCCAGCTATCTGGTGTTGTGACATTTGCCACAGATTCTGCTCACAGCTCTGTAAAGTGGGCACTGTCCTGATTCACACTTAAGGGGTGGACACTGAGGCCCAAAGAAGGGCCTCCACAGCCTGTACTGCTCCTGTCTGCTCCAGTTTCCCTCCGCTCATGCCATGGCGTCAGAGTTCCCTCTCGTTACTTCGCACCCCGTGGGCGAGTGTAGAGCAGGGGAGTCAGCACCAGAGGAACTCAAGCCCTGTGCCCAGAGCCCACAAGGCTCTGCCCAGCGTGCCCTGTACCCACGTTAGGCAGATGTCCTTCTCCCTCTCGAAAGGGGAGCTTTCACACAGGGTCATGTGTTTAGTACCTGGCACGGCACTTTGAAGTCTCTTCTGGAGCATTTGGGTTATCAGAACTGTAGCATACCCCCCAGTATGTGTTCCTTTCTTGGGGGACTTTGATATTTTCCTAAAGTGATGAATTTGCCTTGTGCACATCCTAACCACTGAAGTGGACTTGGAACAGTGGACCAACTTCCCCTGCTTTGTCTTGGTTTGCACACTTGCTTCAAAAACAGTTGACGCAATCTCATGGTCCCACCATCTTCTTAAGGCTTTTTCCCTCTCTTTTCTTCCCTGATCATTCTCTGGATCAGATTCTTTCTGAGTCTCACTCTGTGGCGTAGGCAGTGGGAGGCACAGTGGGAGGAGAGGAGAGGCACGCGCTGCTGTGTGCGGCCTCACCCCGCTTCTGCCTGCCCAGGCTGCTGGCAGGGTTCGCCTTGGGCCCCTGGCCTGGGGAGTCGGTGGTGGCTGCGGGAGGACTGTGTTGAGAAGGACTCTGAGACTGCCTGTGGAGAGACTTGGCAGGAAAGAGTACAGTGATGGAACAGCAAGGGGAGAGTGGGAACCTAGTATGTTTTTGTATCCTACGATGATGAGAGCATAGATAACACTTATTTATTTTAAACATAGTTTTCTCTAGGACTTTCTTTTTTTGACTCTGCTGGGTCCTTGTTGCTGCCAGAGGGCTTTCTCTGGTTGCAGAGAGTCAGGACTACTCTCCAGTTGTGGGGCATGGACTGCTCATTGTGGTGGCTTCTCGAGGACATGTGGGTTCCCTAGTTGTGGTACACGGGCTTAATTGTCTGTCCCTCGGTGCGTGGAATCGTCCCAGACCTGGGATCTAACACGTGTTCCGTGCATTGGCAGGTCGAGTCCCCACCACTAGACCATCAGGGAAGTCGCTAGATAGCATTTGTTGAAAGCCCATTCTGCACCCACTGCTTGGACTCCTTGTTCTCAACTTGATAGACTCGTTTGATCCTCACAACAGCGCATGAGGTAGGAGCTGCTGCGATCCCTGCACTGAGATGCAGAGCAGCGGTGAGGCCGGGATTCAAGCTCATGCCGTCCGGCTCCTGGGCCCATGCTCTTCAGCCCTTGGCCAGCAGGTCTCGGGTGCCCTCAGCCTCACCTCCACGCATCCCGCTGAGATGCTGCTTCCTGACTTTCTTGCATGGGATGGAGGTGGTGGGCTGGGCAGGCGGTCTTGCCCCACTGTGTGCAGGGGCACGCGGCGCCTGCGCCCCAGTCCCGCCTCCGGGCGCCCCTCCTCCTGCCGCCGGGCACAGCTGTGGCCCGCATCTTGTTCCTGTCTGTCCCATGGCCAGAGCATTCTGCGTTCCTGGCTGCAGGCGTGTTTGGAATCTCCCCTCCCCCTTCGGAAGTACGTTCCCCCTGGCCCCGCGTTCACCCCATGCCCTGCTGTCTTGTCCCTGCCACTCCCCCTCACTTAACACCGGTCCAGCTCCAGCCAGCTGGCGGTAAAGGCCTGCCATCTGAGGGCGGCAGACCTCCGCCCTCTCCCTGGTGGGGCCCTCTGACCACGGTAAAACGTAAACATTGGGAGATGGGGGCAGATGTACAAGTCTGTTCCCTGGGAATCGTCTGTTCCCCTCCTTCCTTGTATCTTTCCAGACACCACACATTCTAGTCCTGTCCTGTCTCATCCTCCTTCCTTGGGTTTAATCATTCTTCTTTACCTTTCACTGTTGGTGGGCAGTCTCCCCTCCTACAGCACTAGAGGTGAGAGTTGACAGCAGCAGCCTTACCAGGCTCCATGTGAAAATGCGTCGTGCCATCTCCTGGAACGTGGGTTCTTGCGTCTGGGATCCACCTGTGTGTCCTTCGACCTGGCTGAGTGCCTGGGGGCCTCAGATAATGGGAAAGGACCTCCTGTTCGAGCAGTAGCAGCTCCCATTTATTGAGAATCTACTCTGTGGCCGGCATGTTACAAGCTGGATCGCGTTTCATACTCACCAGGAACCCTAATAGGCTGAGGCCGTTTGTTTGGGTTTTCCTATGCAAGCTCAGAGAAGCCACCCTCTGACACCAGGTCAACACCTCCTCTCCAAAAGAACAGTTTGTTCCAGAGTAAGCACTTGGAATAGGTATAATCATCTCCATTTTACAGACGAGGACTGGAATTGGCGCTTAGTTCAAGGAGGAGAGGTTCAGGGCCCAGCTTTGTAAAGGCAGGCCTGCCTGAGGAGTGACTGACTGCATGGAGCTCCCGGGCACCTTGGCAGGTTGCAGTTTGCGTGGGTGATGTCCTCCTCTTTAAACAGTAACCCTTCTTGGGTTGAGAATGTCTTAGAAAACTCACTGTCACCTCTGGACCTTGCCCTGGTCCACACAGGTCACTCGTGGTCCAGCATGTAATCCCAGGGACTGTCACTCCGTCTCTTAAAAGTGCTCTGACCTGTTAACCGGATGAAATGATGACCATTTCCATGGCCGACTAGAATCTCCCAGGCCCTTTGGATGCCCACCCTGGTGTGTCCCGTGGAGGGCCAGCAGCACTGCCTTCCCCTGGGAGTGTCGGTGTGTGTCCCCCCAGGTGACAGAGGCTGTGCTCCCAGATGGGTCAGAATGATCATTCACTGCCTTTCTCAGTGGAATGTTCATAAGTAATTATTACGGCCATTTGCCATTGGTGCTTCTCTGAGTTAAGCATTGTTTTAGATATTGGAGGTAAAGCATCTCTCTTAATCCCCAGGATAAAACAGTTGTTGTTTTCATTTTACGCGGGGAACGTAAAGGTCTGAGAGGCTAAATGGTCTGCTCAAGGGCACACAGCTGGTAGGGGACAGAGTGCAGGGACAGGAGAGTCACAGTCAGAACTGTTTTCTGACCTGGCCAAATAGCCCCTGGGGAGCAAAGTCGGCCTCTTTCGAGAACCACTCTCCACGTTGCTTTGGGAAGGTCTCGGTTAAGGGGTCTATTCTCTTTTCTCCCTCGTATCCCCTTTTAAGCACTTGAGCTGAACCTTCTTATTTCCCTCCGCAGGCCCTGTCTCAGAGGGACCCCCCTCACAACAACTTCTTCTTCTTCGATGGCATGAAGGGGAACGGGATTGTGGAGTGCCTGGGCCCCAACTGAACCCAAGACTCTGCGGCCCCAGAGATGCTGACCGCACGGCGCCCTTGTGCGATTGATCCCCTCCCCTCCCCCATGAAGGCCTCTCCAGGCGAGGGAAAAACCAAGTCACTGAACCAGTACCAACCATTTCCTGTGAGGCACGAGGCTGTGCAGCACTAGTGGCTGCACAGGGGCCTGGGTCCTGACAGTCTCCTCCTCGCCCCAGGCCTCCCAGCTCGCCTGCGCGGCCAGTTCCTGGAAGTCCCCAGCCAGGAACCAGCACACTTGGTGGCCTAGGAGCCTCTCGCCACCTTCTTGTCCTCAGTCCCCACCTGATGTCACACAGCGAGGAGCGTGACTTCAGGTGGGGAATAATGCCCTGGGCCGTGAAACCACACGTCAGAACCACAGTTCCAAGTGTAGACAGGTGCCCTTAAGAGAGCCAAAAACATGGCGGGCGGAGTGTATCTCCACCAAAGGTTGAAGCTCTGCGAAACAACAGGTGCCATCTGGTGTGCTGTTCTTGAGTTTTAGTTTAGGATTAGTTGAGTTCCAGCCTGGATTTTGAAAGAGAGGAAGTATTACCAAATTCTCTTGGGTATTAGGGTGAGGCCTTGCCAGTGGAATATTAATGGGAAAGCTTGTTTAAAAAGGCAGATTCCTGGGTCCCACCCCTGGGAAGCCAGCCTGACTCTTTGGCTTTGAGGTGGGACGGGGGAGCCGGCCTGTCTTCCTGCAGAGCCCCTCACAGGTGAAGGCAGTCGTGCTGCAGGCTGTCACATTGAAGGGCTGTGTTGGTCCTTCTTGTTACCCCCCTGAATCGCAGCTGTTCGTGTGTTTTTTATATTTTCTATATTTCTTTGGTTCTTCAAAAAGGAATGATAGAAATAAAGTTATTTGCTTTAAGATTTGTTTTTCTTCCATGTGAGAAACTTCTTCCTCTGACAGGGAGCAATGGCCTGTTTAAACATGAAGATGTATCCCTGGATGCTTGAACACAACACGGAGGCCCTCCCCTCTGTCACCATTCCTGCCACTGTTTTCCTGAGCAATGCAGCAAAAGTTAGCATGCTCATATTCTAAAGCACATAGAAGCTTGAGTCTTGTTGTCAAATAATTCCGTTAAGTAGTGGCTGTTCGCAGTGACAGCAATTGTAATAATAGTGGGAAAGGAGTAAAAGTGAGCAGTGATCTCATAGCAGTTAAGTGAGACCGAAGTAAAATGCCCCAAGTCCCACAGCTGGACGGGTCAGAGCAGTCGCTGGAGTGCCAAATGTATCTTTACTCAGCGGCCCGAGCGTGTGTCCACCTGGAATGCGTTCCTCACCCACACTTGGCTTTCTCCCCATATGTAAATTGGCTGGTTAGAATGAATAAATCAGCTTCTCTGTTTCAGCCCTGTTGATGTCAGTGAGAAAAGAAAAGCACGGATCTCCTCTGGGAGGAGGGACTCAATTCTCCCCCCTCCTGGTTCTCTCTGCCCCCTCCTGAGGTGAGGCTAGGCTCTATTTCTGGAGCAGCCCTTTTCTGGGCCCTAGAGTGTTGAATCAGGGGTTCCTTGCAAAAATTTCACAGGGTCTTGGAAAATCTGAGCTAATTACACCCTTTATTTTGCAATGTGGGGCGTCGGTCACAAGGGGGAGCAGACGGGTCTGGATGGATTAAAAACAAAACTGTCTTAGAATCTTCTCTGCAACTTTTCAAACTTTTCCACCCCTGTACCTGTAATGGCAGAGACTTGAGTGACCCCGAAATGACCCCTTGGGAATCTGGAGGGTGGTGCTGGAAACTTCCAGCCCTGGACAAGAAAAAGGCTTAATTCTCCTTGCTTTCAGATTTCATATTTTTCCATGTTACAAGTTGGTGTTACCTTAAGAATAGATTTCCCTAAGTCTCCAGGAAGTCCACGGTGATTATCCTGTGGGTTCAAACACCTCGGGACATGCAGCCCACTTGGGAAGAAGGATCCTGTCTGAAGGTAGCGTATGTCTGGTGGGGGAGGTGCTGAAGTTAGCAAATGAAATGGTTCTGCCAGGGCTCTCCACTCCATACCCCACTTCTCTTGTCTCTGGTGTGCGTAATAACCAAACTTAGGTTCTCAGTGGTTGAACATTCTAGTGAACAGGTGGCTACTCAGAAAAGCCTCCCTTGTCTTCGACGTTAAGAATCCACCTGCCAATGCAGGCGACCTGCATTCGATCCCTGGTCCAGGAAGACCCTACATGCTGCGGAGCAGCTATGCTGGAGCGCCACAGCTGCTGAGCCCGAGTTCTAGAGCCCCTGAGCTGCAGCTGGAGGAGGCTGGTGCACAGCAACAAAGACCCAGCGCGGCCAAAAATCGTAAACTTTTGGCCCCATCACAGCCTTACAGTCCATGATTTCCCTTTCCACTGCGGACCCTTTTTTTCAGTTTCTTGCATTTTATTGAAAAGTATAAATGTCCCATCTATTGAGGTGTCCCCTACTTGGCCCTCCACAGGTAGGGAAATGTAAGTTTATGTATTAGTTGGCAAAGAGTGTAATAACAGCTGAAGTCCTCACACGACCCACTTGATACCTTTCAAAATAATGAGACTTCAGCTAAATTGCTTGAATCCTCACAGCAACTATGGGGGTAGATACTGTTGTACCCATAGCACAGATAAGGCAACAGCCTCACCCACCCAAGTCTGGCGTAAATAGAGAAAAAATTTTTTTCCTTTTATTTCTGACTGTTTAAAGCAAAAAATACATGTCTAAGGACGTCCCTGCAGGGGGACCTGGGTTTGAGCCCTAGTCAGAAAACTAAATCCTGCAAGCCACAGCTAAGAAAGACCTGGCACAGACGAGTAAATACATATTTTTTAAAAAGTTAATACTTGTGGGCATTTGTAAGGGGTGTTGATATGCTCCGTATGACAACTACAGCATGAAATGATGGGGAGAAGAGGGTTAGCAGGGCTGTGTGTTGGCAGAGCTTCTGCGCTGTAAGTGACGTGACAATCCATAAATAACGAACAGGTAAGGATATGTTTGTGATCCCGGGAGCAATACTAAAAGATGCTGATACACCTAAAGATAAGTTTAAAAGAAAGTATTCAAATAATCCAAGAGGAGGCAGGAGAGAGGAAACACAAAAACCTGATGAAGAGAAAACAAGAAAACGACCTGATCCAAGCAGATCAATAGTTCAACGAGGGGACTTCTCTGGTTGTTCAGGGGTCAGGACTCCCAGCTCCCACTGGGCGTGGGTGCAATCCCTCCCTGGTCGGGGAACTAGGATCCCACAAGACTTGTGACACAACCAACATGCTCCCCGCCCCCCCCCAAAAAAAAAAAACCTTGGGGCCTTGGGCCCTGTGTGTATGTAAGCATGAAGGAAATACAGAGAGGCACAAGATGAATACCCAGTACCCACCCACCATCATTTCGCTACTTGCTGTTTCTGCTCACCATTATTTGCTGTTTATTCATCGTGATAAATTTCAAGTTTATTCCAGTTCACTGCTGTGTGTTGTATTGTGTGACAGCAGACTTGATTTACCCTTCAAACTGATGGCTCTTGCTACTTAGATGGTGGCTTTGTGTCTTGCCAACCCTTGGACACCTGTGCACGTCCCCTTCTTTTTATTTATTTCTGGCTGTGCTGGGTCTTCGTTGCTGCACAGGCTCTTTTCTATTTGCGGAGAGTGGGGGCTCCTTCCTAGTTGCGATGCTTGAGCTTCTCTTGTGGAGCACGGGCTCTAGGGTGTGCCGGCTTCAATTGCTGTGGCACGTGGGCTCAGTAGTTGCGGCTCCCGGGCTCCAGAGCACGGGCTTAGTTGCTCGGTGGCATGTGAGATCCTCCCAGATCAGGGGATCGAAGCCGCTTCTCCTGCACTGGCAGGTGGATTCCTTACTGACCCACCAAGAAAGCCCCGAACATCCACTTGTGAAGGAGACACCCAGGAAGGCGCTTATTGCCATAGGCAGGTACATCCTCAGCTTGACAAGCTTTTGCCAAATTCCTGTCCAAACGATGGTTCGCGTTTCCGTTTCCCTCAGCCTGCCCTTTGAGAAGAGCCACTTCCGGGGAATGCCCTGGTGGTCCAGTGGTTAGGACGCTGCTCTTCCACTACAGCGGGTGCACATTCGATCCCTGGTTGGGAAACAAAGGTCCATGTGCACCACACCCCCACCAAAAAAAAAACATTTTCTCTGAACTGCCCCTTTACTGGGATACCCAGGGGAAGGGGCAAGGCTGGGGTCTGAGCCTGTCTGGGCCAGTCCTCTGGAAGATGCCACAGGAGAAACATTTGGCCCATTACCCTGTTTTCCAGAAGATAGCAGTAGCAGCGCCCCTTCTTATATTTTCCTTTTTGTGGGGGGCAGCCATACCACTTTGCTCTTGGGATCTTAGTTCCCCTGACCAGAAATGGAACATGGGCCCCCTGCAGTGGAAGTGAGGCATCCTAACCACTGGCCCACCGGGGAAATCCCTCCCCTTCTTGTATTAATTCAACACAGGGTTTTTGTGTTTTTAATTTGGCTGCACCTAGTTGTGACATGCAGGAATTTTGGCACTTGGGATCTAGTTCCCTGACCAGGGATCAAACCCAGGCCCCCTGCATTGGGAACGCGGAGTATTAACCACTGGATCGCCAGGGAAGTCCCTCCCCTTGTATTAATTCAACACAGGGTTTTAACACTAGATTAGAGTGTCAGACTTTATTTTTTGGGACTCCAAAAATCACTGCAGATGGTGACTGCAGCCATGAAATTAAAAGACGCTTACTCCTTGGAAGGAAAGTTATGACCAACCTAGATAGCATATTGAAAAGCAGAGACATTACTTTGCCAGTAAAGGTCTGTCTAGTCAAGACTATGGTTTTTCCAATAGTCATGTATGGATGTGAGTGTTGGACTGTGAAGAAAGCTGAGCGCCGAAGAATTGATGCTTTTGAACTGTGGTGTTGGAGAAGACTCTTGAGAGTCCCTTGGGCTGCAACCAGTCCATTCTGAAGGAGATCAGCCCTGGGATTTCTTTGGAAGGAATGATGCTAAAGTTGAAACTCCAGTACTTTGGCCACCTCATGCGAAGAGTTGACTCATTGGAAAAGACTCTAATGCTGGGAGGGATTGGGGGCAGGAGGAGAAGGGGATGACAGAGGATGAGATGGCTGGATGGCATCACTGACTCAATGGACGTGAGTCTGAGTGAACTCCGGGAGTTGGTGATGGACAGGGAAGCCTGGCGTGCTGCGATTCATGGGGTCGCAAAGAGTCGGACATGACTGAGCGTCTGAACTGAACTGAACTGGAGGGTGCTTTGGCTTCCCAAGTGTCACTGGCGGTGAAGAACCTGCCTGCCAGTGCCCACCAGGTCTATCTCAGGACTGACACATTCCCCGGGGCTCCTCACAGTGGGACTTCTGAGTAAGTTAAAGGTCATTCACTCATTCTGTGAATCTTGAGCCCCCTGATGTTTTATCCAATAGGAATAAAGTGAGAAAGTCCCCCCAAAGCCCTGTCTTTGCAGGGCTTAGCTTTTAGTGGGAGCCCAGGTGGGGTGCATGAAGGTTGGGCTCCCACAATGGCACAGAGCCATCTTTTAACCAGAGTGACAGACACCCCAGGGTGCTCCAGGCACCACCCACCCACCTCCTCCCAGCAAAGGGTCACAGGCTGGGCCCAGGCCCCGCCGCGGGGAAGGACAGCTGACAAGAGTATCCACTGTTCCAATCTGATTTTATTGAAAAGGAAACATACAAAAATCATGTACAAAAAAAATTAACCAAACATGTACAGAAAATTCATTCCGGTATCTACAGCAGCGCATATACAGTATTTTACAGGCTGGGCCATCCCTCCCCACTCCCAGACTCCTCCCTCTTCTGAGATTTTCCCCCCCTCCCTGACTCCCCGTCTTCCCCCAGCGCTTCGCCCTGGGGACTAAGGCTGGGGTGGCTTCCGCCAAAATATCCCACCCCCCAAATGAATGCCAGTGGTCACGCGTGCTCTCTCTAAACCTATGCAATGGGATTGATGGGGGGGAGCGGGGGGTGGTCACGGGCAGAGCACAGGATTCACAGTCTGGGCCCCTCCTGGCCACCCACCCCCAGATGAAGGTGAGGCAGGCATGCCCACCACCTACCGGCTGGCTCAGGGAAGATGGCTGGGCGCTGGGCCGGGGCACCCGTCAGGACGCACCCCACTCTCTGGCTCCAGGAAGCTAGTGGTCACGTTTGGCTCATTTGCTCTTCATGGGCCCCCTCCCCAGGAGGAGGGGGGGAAGCACCAGGGGCCTGAGGCCAGGCCCAAAGTGAAGGAGCGCCGGGGGGAGAGACCCCCGCTCCCCAGTGTCACCGCTGCAGCTGGAATGGGCAGCCAGCACCAGCAGCCTTTCCTGAGATGGTGGTGGGCAGCAGAGGGAAGCAGCTCAGGCCCTGCCCCCTTGGTCCCCGCCGCCTTCAGACGCCAAGTCCGTCAGCCCTCTCTCCCCTGGCCCCTCAGCCAGGGGCCCAGGAGTCCACGTCTCCATCAGTGCTCCCCGGGGCTACGCCAGGGCTGGGTCGGGAGTGGCTGCCCTGGCCCGCCCCTGGGTCGGGCAGGGCTGTAGTCCAGTATGCTACATGGTGCAGAAAGAGTCCCCCGCGCTGGCCAGGGCATCAGGAGTTGGGAGGGTCCTGCCCCCCTGGGTCCCCGACGTCCACCGGGCGGGTACAGGCACCTAATTGGGCTCCACCTCGGGGGCTCCTCGGCCCCCGGGAAAGGGCAGGAGTCCCATGATGAGATTGTATAGGACCCTCCAGGGTGAGGGGCGGTGTCGCTGCCGCTCCTCTTGTCTCTGGGGAAAGGGAGCAGACAGGAAGTTAGACGGGCTAGAGCCGGACAGGTGGGTGGGGCGCGCAAGGGGGTCAGGCTGAAGGGCAGCGAGGCAGGAGGCATAGACCCTCCACCAACCTGCTCAGGGCGGTACTGTTATTATCGTTCATTGGGTCATCTCCTGGCCTGGAAGAGACTAGGAGGGACAGGATGTGGACGAGGCCCTCAGCATAGGGCCCGTGGGTATCAGCTCTGATCTCCTAGTTCCTGGTCTCCAGATGAAGACAGTCACTCGACCGAAGTCACCCAGGCTTGAGGGGTAGGCTGGACCACAGCCCACCTGCCCTCCCATTGAAAGCTGATGAGACACACAGAAGGGAGCAGAGTCCCCCTGTCTCAGTGATTCTAGAACACTCTGTGTAAGAACCGGGAACTATTCAGTGCTGAAGCTGTACAGAAATATGTTTGGGTCAAGCAAACCCCCAGCCCTTTCCCGAGTGGCAGGATAAAGGCTGGGGGCAGCCTCCGGGACTGTCGCAGCTCCACAATGCTAGAAAAGGGAGAACGAAGAAAGCTAGATACAAGAAAAAGTTGCCCTCCAATAAAAATCAACAACAATACTCAATACTTATGGAGAGCTACAGTTCTCTCCACTCTGTGCTGAGTGCAGGCCTAGGTCCTGTGCCAAGGAACTAATCTCATCCCCACCAGATGGGAAGAAGAAACCCATTTTACAGATGCGAACAAGAAGGTCAGATCAACCATGCTAATCTTACTGGGTGCCTGGGGGTGTGCTGCCTGGTACCAATCTGTCTCTGCCTCAGTCCCCACCGAATTTTCCAGCCAGGAGAAGGTGACCAAGGGGTCACATGAGATTGGCAGAAATGCCACCGTCCCACTGTGGAGTGCCACTTGGCATAGTCACCTTGCTGAGCAAGCCAACTATTATTTACCAAGGCTAGGGGCTGGCAGACCACCCAGGTATCTACTGTGGAGACATGTGTGTGCCTGGAGATACGCATTTTTTGGAACAGCCAAAAGAAATAACAATAAAATTAAATTACGTTAAAAAATTTGAGACACTTCTGGAATATCCTAAATACCCACCAATGAGAAAATGAAGATGGATACTACATGGTGATCCAACAGAATGCTACGCTATGTGGCAGTGAAAATGAATGAACTGAAGCTCCCTTGCCCGTGGATGTATCTCAAGCACAACACTGAGCGGGTGGGAGCAGCTTTGAGAACACACCAGATCACGTTTATTAACTCTGAAACGCCTCGCAATCCTAAGTATTGTTTGTGGCCTGGTGAATGTGTTGTAAAAGAATCAACACCTACAGACCAATGGGACAAGCCAATCTGTGAGGTTTCCTTTGAAAGCGGGGGAGGGGGGTGAAGGGGCTTCGCAACATCCGGTTTTTGTTTTTTGCCTCGAATAAGCAAGCAGTGTGGCTGTAATGTTCAGGTTGGACAGAGCTGGGTGGTGGGCGCCCCGGTGTCTGTTATTCTCGGTTCCACCGCCTTAGGCTTCAAGTATCTGGTAGTAATGAGAGGCCTGGCTGTGGGCCCCGGGGGCGGGGCCTCCGGCGGGGCGGAGCCCCAGGCCCCGCCCCCAGCCCCCCGGGAAGCAGGGTGGCGCGCCGCCGCAGCCGCCGCGCTGGCGGGCGGGAGGGGCGGGCGCGGCCGCGCCGCCGCTGCTGACTCATCGGCTATAAATAGCCCGGGATATATGAGCCGCTCCACCTAGCGCCGCCCTCAGTCCCCACGGCCGCTGGCCCCGGGCGCGCAGCGGCGCTCGCGGACGCTCCGGCCCCGGCCCTCAAGCCGGGCCGTGCCGGCCGCGCCGCGGGCCCTACGGCGGCGGCTCGGCGACCACGCCGCCCCTCCCAGCTGCCTGTCCCCGGCGCGACCCCGCCGCGCAGGGCAGCAGCTGCCGCACATCTGGCTGGGCCGCCGCAGCCCCCTCCCCAGCGGGAAGTCCCACCTGCCGTCTGCCCCTCCCCCAGCACTCACCCGCCGCTCGTATAGCGCGTTGAGGTCGTCCGCCATCCGCCGCAGCTGGGCCCCGATCTCTCGGGCCCACTGCTCCTCCTCCCCCCGGACTCCCGGGGCCGCTTGGGTGGGGCCGCCCGCCAGGGCCCCCGGGGCGCTGGGCACTGGTGATTCCAGGTGCTGCTCCGCGGGCGAGAGTGAAGGCTGAGGACCTGGGAAAAGCCGGGGCTGGGGTCACACCCACCACCCCTCTAAGGTCCTGCAGTGGCCCGGAGGAGGGCCGGCTGGCTAGGACTTGCTTCTCCCTTTTCCCGTCGCCTGACTTCTCTTCGGCTCCCCACCTCATCTCGAGCGATGCCACTTTGCCCTCTTAAGAGCTAGATGTTTTAGCTCCTACTTCCCGGGGGAGAACAAAAGTGCTGGGGGGGCCTTCCTGGGCTCACCTGTCTAGCCAGCTACCACCCCACTCCCCGTGTTATTCTGGAAGTGCTTCCTCTTATCCTACCGAAGTTGTTTGTTGATGTTTAAGTCGCTCAGTCGTGTCCGACTCTTTTTGCGACCCCATGGACCATGGCCGGCCAAGCTCCTTCCAAAACGATTGCCAAATTTTGACTGCTCTACTCAACCGACAGGGAAACTGAGGCTCCCCCTAGGAAGTGGCCCAAGGTCACACTGGGATACGGTGACTGACTACACCCCGAGTCACAAGCCTCAGGTCTCCTGCCCTCTAGTGTCCAACCACAGTGAGGCCACACCCCCGGATGTGGCAGAGGCCTGGAAACCCAGAAGGCCGGCCTGTGGCCCCCTGTGAGCCTGGAGGATAGGATGCGGGACGTCCCCACGCATTTTCTGAGTTCCTCTGACGACTCTTTCTCCCTCTGTCACGCCGGGTCCTGGCTTGAGGGATCCCTGAGAACTAACCTCAGGGCCTCAGTTTCCATGCCTGTCACTCTGGTCTAGGAACCGGGTCTCCTCCAGCCTCCGCTGGCCAGGGAAGTCTGCCCTCTCCTGACCTCTCCGGGCTCCGGGGACAGGTGGGGAGGGGAGTGGAGACAACCTCTCCCTTGCCAGCGTGCGGGCCGGCCGGGCACCACGGAGTTAACAGCCCAGCAGGCAGGGGACCTTTAACCCTTCCCTCCCCAAGACCCGCCCCCCTACCCTTTCCCCCAGACAATGGACCCTCCCCCTCCTTCCTCCTCTCTGACTGCAGAGAGGGCGGGCCCTGGTCAAAGAGATGCAGATAAAGGCACCAGGCCACCCTCGACCCCTCCCCGAAGTCCTGAGAGTGACAGTCCCCTCTGCCCACACTCTTTCCAGCTGCAGTCCTCAAGAGGCTCCCGGGGACCCAGAACTGGAGAGGGTGGGGGGCTAGAAAACAGCTGTTGCCCCGGGCCCGGAAAAGGCAGTGGGCTGCAGCTCGCGGACTGCAGTCCGATTCCAAGAGGGACTTCCCAGTCGGCCTCCCCCCACCCCCCAGCCTCCCACTCCGTCTTCCTGCTTCTTGCAACACAAAGACCACACTGGCCACACCCTCCCAGTGGCCCCGCCGGCTCACCACCTCCCCCGACTCGCTCCCCTTTCCCGGGTTCCTCGGGGTCTCTCTTTCCCCAGCTCCCGCCATCTCGGGTTGGGGGCAGGCACTCACCGTCGGGTCGCGGGCCTCGGGGCCGGCTGCGGGGACCCCCAGGCCAGCGGGGGGCCCCCAGGGCGGCGGTGACGGCGGGCGGGGCGGTGGGGGCGCAGAGGTAGGCGGCGGGCAGCAGGGCGGGGGCGGCGGGGGCAGCAGGCAGGCCGGGTTCGCAGAGGCCGCAGGACACCGCCGAGGGCACCAGGCGGCTGAGCGGGAAGGGGCGCGGGCCGTCGCGGGCCAGGCCCTCTACGGGCTCCGGGGAGCTGCCCTCCTGGCGTGCTCGGGCCATGGCGCTCCCTGGGGCCTGCGGGACAGGGCAGACGGGCGCGGTCAGCAGCGGGGCAGTGCAGGGGGAGCCCCACAAGGTACACAGGGTACCCCACTTCTGCCCGCACGGCGGGCTGGGGCAGCCCACGAGGGTCCACGACACACAGAGCTGTGATGGAGGGAGCTGTAGGTGTGTGTGATGGCCCCTCAGACAGCCCCCTCCCCAGGCTGACCCCAGGCCCAGCCAACCCAGACAGCCTCCCCCAAATGTGGTGACCAGCACACAGGAGGGACCAGGGACAACATGGTGACCGGCATACAGAAGGGACCAGGGATGAGGAGGCACAGGACGGTTCTCATAGCAAGGACAGGGGCTCACGCAGGTCCCAGACTCGTGGGCCTGTCAGCAGTGTGTGTATAAGGGCTGACAGCCCCCTAACACAAACTCACCCAACCTGGGACTCACAAAGGGCCTGGGCTGGCAGGGTTAACTTTTGGAACACAGCGATGGGCACGCGCGCACGCGCGCACACACACACACACACACACACACACACACACGGAGGGCAGCCAGGCACTGCGATTGCTCCCACAACAAACACCAGGACTCACACAGGACCAAGAGGAGGTGTATGTGGAGCGTACACAACGCACACACAGGACTCAAGCAGGACTGGCCCGCCCGACCTCCCACCAGGCCTCCTATTTGCACTCCAAGACACCGAAAGGTCCCAGGACACACACACACACAGACCACGGAACAGCTATCCACACACTGCATGCTGGCTGGTACACCCCATCTCAAAAACACAGATACGCAAACTGTCAGGATGTCACCCACTGACCCGCTGTTAATATACCCACAGAGCCACAGAGACTCACAATGTGGCTGTCACAAGCACAGACAGAAACACATACCAGCTAGGGCACTGTCCCTTCTCAGGCACACGTGCCCCTCCCCGTAACGCACCCGCAATAGATAAGACCTACACCCCTCAGGACTCACACACATATCAACACAAAACAGACCTCCGTGGACACACAGGGAGCTGTACAACTGCAACACACCCACTTGTCACCAACTCTTAGGTCCCGGGACACATGTAAAGCAGGCACACATGTCATGAGATCCGGATGAACCACCGCATGCCAGCAGCAACACGGAAACACAACAGCAGACATCAGCCTACCCTCCTCCCCGAACCTCCAAACACCATTACCAACTGTCAGCCCTGGACACACGCGCGCACACACACTACAGCTAATCCCACACTGGCCTGGCAGGGCGCACACCTGAAGCACCCTCAGAAAACACTGGTCTCACGTGACTGACATAAACACTACACACACACAGCCCACATGACACACACGAGCCAGCCGATCACAGAGACAAGCCCCTCAGACTCAACACACACACTCTCTCTCTCTCACAACACACACACACACACACACACACACACACACACACACACACACGGGCTCAGACACATCCCTGTACAAGAGGCTGCCAGCAGCATCTACTGACTTTCTACTCAGACCCCACAGAGCCTAGCTCCTCAATTCCCAGACGCGATGCCAGACACACAAGCCAAACACAGACTGAGACAACCCCCCACCATACACACACACACACACACACACACACGACGCAGAACTCACACAGACACCTGGACAGAAAACAGACATCCGCAAACGCTGAGCTGAGCCAGATGCCCTGGAGATAGACACAGATACAGTCCACACTGACAAGACACACAAGCACTCACAAACACAGCCCGTCGGGCAAGACGCACACGTAAACACACAAACAGCTCACTCAGGCAACGCGCACACACACTATAGCGCAAGCAGGCAACCAGGAGCCACAGACTCACCCCCAAACAGCACACACAGACAACTCTCAGAGAGAACACACACAAGTACACCACACATCAACAGAGCGCCCACCCCTCAGGCGCGGCAGCACACACGGAGAGAACCCCCTCACACACACAGGGGGACGGCGCCGCACACCCCGACGGGGCCACAGTCCCAACATGCCCCGGGACTGGCACAACCACTCCCTGCAGACCCCAGCACAAACTCGGAGCCAGACACGCGCACACACCCAGGCGAGACACCTGCAGATCCACCACCCCGCACACGCGCGCTCCCACGGCGGGCCCAGACGCCCCCCTGCGCTGTCACAGTCCCCCCCCACCCCCCACGCCGCCGCCGCCACGTGCGCCCGCCCCGCCCGCCAGGCGAGCGCGGGGCCAATAACCGGCTGTTGCTGGGGCGCAGCCCCCGCCCGCAGGAGCCGCAGACTCCACGGCCCGCGAGCCGCCCCCTGTCGCCGCCCCCAGCGGGCGCGCGCCCGGGGTGTGGCTGCCCCTCCACGCCGTCCCCCCCACCCCCACCCCCCGCCCCTCCGGGACTGCAGGGGCCGGGGCAGTCCGGGGCGACTTACTTCCCCGGGCCCGCACTGGCCACCAGGGGGCGCTGCCGAGCCCGCACCCCATTGTTTGTAAACAAACCCGCCGGACCGCGGAGGCACCTGCGCTCTTGGACCCTCAGTGCCTCCCGCCCAGGGACCCCAGCCTCGTGGAGGGTGGGGAGGGCAGGGGGAGAGGGGAGCCCGGTGTGGGGACGCAGCGCGCCCTGCCCCCGCACTGTCTATCCGAGTGCACTCCCGCCACCTCCTCCAGGGAGCCCACCCGGCCTGGCCAATCGCGGCTGGCGGGGACTCGGGGTGCGCACACTCACCCCGGGGGCATGAACACGCCGGAGGGGATGGTGATGGGGGGCGGGCGGCTTCCTTCAGGAGGGCGCGCCCGCCGAGCGCCGCTCGCTGCGGCTGCTGCCGCTCTAACTGCAGTGGCTGTTGCTGTTGCTGCCGCAGCTGCTCCTCGAACCTCAGGCGCGTTCGCGTCCTGGACGCTGCTGCTGCTGCTGCTGCTGCTGCTGCTGCTACTGCTTGCTGCTGCTACTATCGCTGTTGCTGCCGCCGCCGCTAGGCGCCCGCTCGCATGTGGCTCGCGCCGCGTCTCAGGCCGCCCGGCTGATCCCGGGTCCTCTCGGAGGCCGCCCCGCCCCGCCCCGCCCCCGCCTGGCGGGTCCCACGCCCCGCCCCCGAGTGACGCCACGGCCGGGCCCGCCCGCCCGCCCGCCGCGGACAAGTCGGGACTTGCAGGCGCGCGCCGCGCCCCCTACCTCGGCGCGGGGGGTTTCCCTGCAGCCGGGGGCGGGGCAAGGCTTGGGCCTGGGGGCGGAGGCGCGCCGATCGGCTGTCCAGGCGGGCGGGACAGCTGGACACACACACACTGACACACTGACACACTGACTGGGACCCACAGACACACACCCCGAGACGTGTATGCGGGCTGACCGTCTGGCGCTCCAGGGTACATAAAGTCACGTGCTGTCAGGGCCACGGGGCCAAGCCCACTCGCAGACACGCCAGATACACTCCCTGGACAGGGGCGTGGACACACAAACTCACACACTGACGAGGCACTCTCCCATTCAGGCACAAATACATACGTAACATGACTTCCTACCAGTCTCACTGGGACGCAGTGTCACAGACACAGAAGTTGCACAAACACCCGCACCGCTGAGCACACCTAGGCTCACAAACCAATCCTGTTCACAAGCTCTGTTTAGGTACCCACAACACACACACCCACTAAGAGCTTGTCTTGTCGGCACACAGAAACTTCCTGATAGAGCAGGACACACACACACACACACACACACACACACACACGACACCTGTCACTGGGACACCTGGACACACTGCTTGATCTATAGTGTGTAGAAACACCTACAGGGACACACCTCCAGCAGCTCACACACAAACACACCCCCAGCAACTCATAGCTGACACATGAAAACTGTCAGAAATTGACCCTCCCGGACACAGATCAAGCTAGACATAAAAAGACGGACTCCCCCAACAGACAGTCACAAAGTCACACCTGTGACAGGTTCCTAAGTGGCCCACTGCTGGGACACGCTCCGGAAGCATGTGCACCTGTCCGCACTCACCACGAATCTGGTGGGGGACCCAGGGGGAGAAGAAAGCCCCGGGCAGCTGGCACGGGACATGCCCGGGCAGCCTCTGCAGTGGCTCTCACCCGGGGTTTTCTGCCTTTCAGTTCCCTTTCCTTTCTCAGTCTCCCTTCGTCACTCCTTCCCCCACTCTGATGTGGTGAGGTGACGCAAGGTGGTGTCTAAAGGCTCTGGGGCTCTGTCTCCCCTGCACCCTCCATTCCCTTTGCATCACCCCCCAAACCCCACGGCATCATCAGAGGGCAAGGGGCCTCTGAGTGCCCAGCAAAGGGGGGTTCTCAGGGGGTTGTCCAGGTTCTCAAGTTTGGCCAGATGCTTCGATTTCCCAAGAGCAGAGAAGGCAGGTCTCACATGTGATCTCCCTCCTTCAAATACTGGGGACCAGTTCACCCTCCCTCTCTGCTTCCTTTCCTTCATTCATTCAATCATTCATTCATTGACCTTTCCTTCCTTTCTTTCTTCCAGTGTGTTTTATTTTTCTTTTCTTTTTTTCAATTTATTTTTATTTATTTATTTTGGCTGTGCCACCCAGCTTGTGGGATCTTAGTTCCCTGACCAGGGATTGGACTCGGGTCCTTGGCAGTGAAAACAGTGTAGTCCTAACCACTGGACCAGATCATCAGGGAATTCCCCTTCCAAGCTGTGGGTCATGACCCATGTGTGTGAACCATGTATTGTGAAATCACTGGTGTGGATCTTATTCTGAGTTCACTGAGATGTATTTACATATCATAACATTTACTCTTTTTACGTGTATAGTTTGGGGAGTTGGGACAAATGGACACTGTTGCACATCACCACATCCAGATTTGGACCCTGTCTGTCGCCCTCCGCAAGACTTCTCTTGTGCTCCCCCTGTTTTATTTTTTGATATTTTATTTATGTATTTATTTGGCTGTGTAAGGTCTTAGTTGCGGCACACAGGATCTTTGATTGTGGCATGTGAGCCTTTGTTGTGGCATGTGGGTTGCTGCAGGCAAACTCTTAGTTGCCACATGTGGGATCTAGTTCCCTGACCAAGGGTCGAATCCAGGTCCCCTGCATTGAGAGCACACCAGGGAAATCCCCCCTTGTGCCCCTTTATAGTTAATCCCTTCTGCCTACAACTTTAGTGGCTCTTGACCAGACTCAAAACAAAACAAAATGATCCCATTTTAAAAATGTTGAAGTCAAAGGAAAATGTTGTTTTTGTGAAAATTTTATTATAGCGGTTACATCCCAAGTCACAAAGAAAATGGATGTATTGCTGCCTCTGGATGGAACTTAAAGGCGTTTTAGAAATGCTGCTGTAGACATTTATTAAATGAGATCATGCGTGGAAGTCAGTGAGCACAGTGTCTCGTATGTATGTGCATGTGTATATGCTCACAGGTGTAAGTGCCTAATAAATGTTAACTCCAGGGAGGTTTCCAGGTGATGCTAGTGGTAAAGAATCCACCTGCCAATGCAGGTGATGTAAGAGACATGGGTTTGATCCCTGGGTTGGGAAGGTCCCCTGGAGGAGGTCATGGCAGCCCACTCCAGTGTTCTTGCCTGGAGAATCTCATGGAGGGAAGAACCTGGCAGGCTATAGTCCACGGGTTCACAAAGAATCAGACACGACTGAAGTGACTTGGCACGTGTGCACACACACTGTATCACTAGTATAACTAATTATTGTCAATGTTTGCTCTGGACCTGGCAGTGATGCAATCGGGAGAAAGGCTCATAGACCAGCCTGGACTTCTTATCCACTGGCCAGTGCCCTAAAGCTGCCTTGTCTCTGGCTGGACACCAGGAGGTCAGATGTGCTGGAATGTTCTTCTGAGAAGAAAATGAGGGTGAAGGAATCTGGCTTGGTGAGTAAGGGTGGGAGAGGAGAAGGCCAAGAATCTACCAGGCCACAAGCAGTGGCACCAGTCAGGACCCTTCCCACAATCTAGTCCAGATCCTGTTCCAAATTCTGGTATCCTCTCACCCACCAGACCGGAGGGTCTCAAACTCAAGACCATCATGAAATAAATGAGAGAAATGAGTCCAGTGTAAGACAACAGGGCATGGTGGGGACTGTGGCTAAGTGGAAAAAATATGTGTTTTTTGGAGGCCTACAAAGTCAAAATTAGAAACTATATGAGCAGGCTTGCCTGGCAGTCCAGTGGTTAAGAATCTGTCTTGCAATGCAGGGGACACTGGTTCGATTCCTGGTCTAGGAAGATCTGACATGCTGCGGGGCAACTAAGCCTGTGCGCCACAACTACTGAGCTCGTGCCCTAGAGCCTTGGAGCCGCAACTGCCGAAGCTGATGCGCATAGAGCCTGTGCTGCGCAATGAGAGAAGCCACTGTAAGGAGAAGCCTGAGCACTGAAACTAGCGGCTCCTCCTGCTCACCGTAACTGGAGAAAGTCTGTACAGCAACAAAGACCCAGCATAGCCAAAACTAAAAAAATAAATAAAATTTAAAAACCCTATATGGGGGAAAAAAAAATTGTGACTGGCTGAAGGGCTGCCTTTTTGAGACCCGCATCCTAAGGGCCCAAGGAGGGATAAGTCCCAACCTCCACTTTCCAGACTAAATTTCCGCCCCCCACCACCCCAGCAGGTCTTCTGAGGGACCCAGGGACTCCCTCCTCTAATTTTCTGAAGAACCATTCCCTCCAACCCTGCCTCTGGTCCCTGCTCCCCTGGAGAGGGGACAGAGGGTTCTGAAGCTCTGAGGGGTCACCAATACCTTTGACAGAGGACGAGCAACAGAGGCAAACAGAGATACAAACAGAGACAGGAAGACCCAGACCAGGGGAGTGGAGGGAGTTGGAAAGAGACCAGGTGGAGAGAAAATAAGAGGGGTCAGGGATGGGTTGGCTGAGGGTGGGGGAGGTCAGGCTTGGCAGAGAGCAAAGTTCTGCTTTTCGGCCCACTGGCACACAGGATCTTAGTTCCCAGACCAGGGATGGAACCCATGCCCCCTGCAGTGGAGGCGCAGAGTCCTAACCACTGGACCGCCAGGGAAGTCCCTAGAGCAGTCTGTTAATCTCCTCTCTACTGACACGTGAGGTCGGATGACTCTTTGTTGTGGGGACTGTCTGGTGCTTTGTAGGATATTTAGCATTCACCCTGACCTCTATCCCCTGGAGGCCAGTAGCAGCCTCTCCCTTTGTGACAATCAAAAATGTCTGCCAAAATTAAAAAAGTCTGCAAACACTGCTTAATATCACCCACATGCATGCTAAGTCGCTTCAGTTGTGTCCGACTCTTTGCAACCCTATGGACTGTAGCCCGCCAGGCTCTTCTGTCCATGGGACTCTCCAGGCATGAATACTGAAGTGGGTCGCCATGCCCTCCTCCGGGGGATCTTCCCGACCCAGGGACTGAACCCTCGTCTCTTACATCTCCTTCATTGGCAGGCAGGTTCTTTACCACTAGTGTCACGTGGGAATCACCTGGGGGAGGCAAAAATCATTGAGAACCACTGGCTAAAAGAAAGTCACCAGAATCTCCATAACTGAAGCTCATTTCCCCCCTCCCCCAAGAATGCACAGAATCTCACCAAGGAGCTGATGCTCTGTGGACTTGATGGCCTGACCTAGAATCTCCAGCTCTGCCACCTTCGGGCTGTGTCACCCTGGGCAAGTGGTCCCATCTCTGTTCCTCGATTAATTTCCTCCCCTGTGAGTTGGGACAGCACAGGTCCCTACCTCAGAGGATTCTTCTGAGTAAGGTCAGTAAAAATAACGCACTGGGCTCTAATGAGTCCTTCACACATCATTTCTGTGTGGGGGAGCTATTGATTCTGAGAATTCAGACAAGGTCTTCCTGCTAAGACCCTCAGGTTGGGGAAGGGGTTTCAAGTCTGGCCTGTGGGCCAGCCATTAGTGTGTTTCACTGGCTGGCACAGTTTCTCATTTTGAATGTTTTCTTTATTTATTTGGCTGCACTGGGTCTTTAGTTGTAGCATGTGAGATCTAGCACCCCAACCAGACCAGGGCTTGAACCTGGGCCTCCTGCATTGGGAGTGCAGAGTCTTAGCCACTGAGCCACCCGGGAAGTCCCTCATTTGGACTATTAATGCCTCTCAAAGGGACAGTCAACACAGTGAAGATATACACCATCCAGATTTTGGATCCAGGCTGCCTAGGTTCAAACGATGACCTTGAGGAAGTAGCTTCCTCCTTCTGCGCCTCAGTTTCCCCACGTGTACAAAGACGATCGCCATAGGACCCCAACTTCAATGTGAAGATTAATAAATGAGTTCCGATTTGTAACGCAGGTAGGACAGTATCGTGTCGGGCAGTGCTGGGCTCCATGTGAAGTGCTGGGTGAAGAAAAACAACGTCCCAGCTAGTTTACTGCGGACCCGCAACCTGCCCCGGTATCTTGAATGCCGTTCCGGGGAAGATTTCTCAGCACCGGAGAGGGAGTTGGGAAGGACTTAACTTTTCAGAGCAGGCTGTGAGTCCTGGCTTTCCGCGGTAGGGAGGGGGGCCTCCTGGGTCCCCTCGGTGCGGCCGGCCTCCCAGGCCCCGGGGCTGGACTGGAGCCGGGTGGGGGCTGGGCGGGGGCGTCGGTGTCCGCAGGGTCCGAGCGGCCGGCGCGTGTGAAGGTTACCGCTCCCCGGCGGGGCGGGGGCCGCGCGCTGTTGCTGGGGTCTGCGGGGCCTGCCCGTGCCCGCGCCCCCCCTCCTTCCCGGCCAGCCAGTGAGCGGTACCCGCCGCCGTTGCCAGGGGAAACTCGCCGCCCCGTTACCCAGCAACAAGCCTGGCCCAACCAGGCGCGAGGAGCCCCCAGGCCCCGCCCGCCGCTGCCCACCGCGTGCCCAATGCCAGGCGGGCAGAGCCGGCCCGGCTCCCGGAGACGGCGAGCGCGCTCATTGGCCGCCGACGCGCCCGCGCGCCTGCCCGCCCGGATCTGGGGGAGCCCTCGGCGCGGGGGGCGGGGAGGCGGGCCCTGGGGAGCTGCCGGGCTCACTGCCTGCAAGCCTGCGGCCGGCTGGGGTGAGGCCCGGGCTGGGCACTGCCGCTCTCCCTCCCCGCCCCCCCGCCGGCCCGCCCCGTACTCGCACTCCCTGACGAGGATGGGCACTTGGGATGGGTTGGAAATAGGGGCCGCGCATCCCGTCCCTCCCCAGGACGGCACGCTGGAGGCGGCCTTGTGGAAACAGGGAGCAAGCCTCCCCTTCTCAGAGGGAGACCTGGGCATCCTGACCCCGCAAAGATAGGAGCTGGTTGTCTGCACATAAACCCCCCAGACCCTCCCCAAACAGGATTTAGGCATCTTGACTTTTTAAAAAAAACAGGGGCTGGGGAATCTCTCCCAGAAAAAGATCCCATAAAAATAGGGGTCTCCCCTTCTCCCCAAAGGACTCAGGCATGCCCTGTCCTGTGACAACGAAGATATGAACCCCCCACCAAGGGATGCTAGTTTCCCAGCCCCTGGAAAGAAGCATTCAGGATGCCCCCAGAAGGGAACCCAGGCAGGGCTGCTTCTGAGAAAGTTAGAACTGAGCTCCCCACCCCCACAGGAAGCAGGGACTCTGGTCTTTGGGCTCTCAGGCAACGAGATGGCTCAGAGTCCCTGGGCATCCTGGCGCCTCACCGTACTGATGCTGGGAGACCCCACAGGTACACCAGTTACCAGATCCTCAGGTGTCCAGTTCATCCAGAGTACCACCTGCCCAGCCCCAAGGGGTAGACTACGAGCTCGCCTCCCCTCCGAGTCATTTCCCCCAGGGTCTAGCTTGTTGATCTCCTAGGTCGCCAACATCTGACCCCACAGCCACGCCCTCTGCTCCCTGGCACTCAACCTCCCCCCTTCCCCCACCACGCACATGCCAGGAACCCAGGAGTCTAAGCCCCAAGTGTCACAGAGACTCCCCCTCCTCCAGACACCTGGCGAAGTGACCCAGCCCCTCACAGTGTCCAGGGGGTCCTTTCCAGGTCCTGGGGTCCTGGGATGCCCAGGACCCTAGGTCTGGTAGATCCTGTCTCCCAGTGCTTTTAGTTGGCCACCAGGGATCCGGGACTGCGAGCCTGCAGCCTCAAGGGACCCTGATGTGAGCGCCCAGGCTACTCCAGAGAGGCTCAGATTCCTCAGTCCTCACCCCCAGGAGACCCAAGCAGCCGAGCCCCCAGCTCCAGACGCGGGTTGAGTCCAGGTGCGGCCCGCCCCTACCCTGGTACCTGGGGGGGTGGGGGGTGGAGTCGAGGATTACTCAGCCTCCAGAATGAGGCGATGACATCATCCTGGGGGGGGGTGACTAATGGCCGCGCTGGGGGGGGGGCGGGGAAGTTTACCCGGTAACAGCGGCTGCCGCACGGCCCCGCCCCCGGGGAAGGGCCAGGAGAGGGAGGCATAAGCACACACACACATACACACATACACACAAGCACACACATACATACACAAGCCCACTTAGCATTCCCCCTTCCCCCAAGCATCCCACATCACACACATCCTATTGGGGCAAGGGCAGGGATGAGTGCCTGTGTGTGTGTGTGTGTGTGTGAGACTGTGTATTTGCGTGACTGTGTGGTTTGTGTACTGGAGAGTTCTCTGTCAGTCTGCTGGGCTACTGTGCTGTGTGTCCAGGGGTTGACTTATCTGAGCTGTGTTTGTGTAAAGTTGTGGTGTGGGACTGTGTCAGTGTACTGTTGTGTATCAGTTGATGGTGTGTGTCAGAGGGATGATGTTGTATGATGGCATTTGTCCCACGGGATGGCTCTGACTCTGCGATTGTGTGTCAGTGTGCTATTTGGGCATGCTGTGTGTGAGTGTGATGGTGTGTATCTGTGTGTTTGTGTTCATGTGCTGTTTTGTGCAACTTCCTGGTGTGCATAGATGAGATGATGTATGTCCCTGTGGTTGTGTTGGTGTGACAGTGGGATTGGATACGCATTGAGTGCTGTTGTGCATTAGCAGAAATGTTTGTGGACGTGCTGTCGTTGTATGCAACAGTGTAACACTGTGTGGTTGCATCACTATGATTGTGTCTGCAATGCGTCTGTGACGGTGGAATTGTGTGTGTGTACCATCATGGTTGTGTGTGTGCACAAAACTTCACATCCTTGGGATTATCTAGGCCACTCTGTGCCTCAGTGGAATTGTGAGATTTTGTGTGGTATGTTTGCGTCACTGTGATAGTGTGTGCCTGAGTGCTTTGCTGTGTGGCAAGGGGAAAATGTGTGTGCCTGTCACTGCTAATGGGTATGTTTGGACAATGCTGTGTATAGCAGGACACTCTTGTCATTGTACTGGAAATGTTGTGAGTCTGTCGGACTGTGTGTTACTGAGAGTATGTACATCAGTGCAGTGCTGTGTGTCCTGATTTTGTGTGTCGTTGTGATTGTGTTTGTCAGTGTGGTGTGTGTCCATGGGACTGTGCCTTTGTTAATAAGGTTGTGTGTCTGTGCAGTCTTGTGTCACTGTGATTGAATGAGTCATTGTGATTGTGTGTATCACTGCGATAATGTGTGTGCCATGACCTCTGGCATTGTGTGTGCCACTTATATTGTGTGCTCTAGGGTCTAAGTCGTGAAGAATGCATGGGTCTGGGCAACACTGGGTTTCAGTGTGCTGTGTGTTAGGGTAATGTTGTGTGTCATTGTGATTGTGGATCTGGGCAGTGCTGTGTGTCCTGGAACTGCGAGTGTGTCCCTGAGATTTTGTGCGTCTGCGATGCTGTGTGTCTCTGCGTGTTCCTGGGGCCGCGTGTGTATGACACGATGTGTGTCTCTGTGATTGTGTGCGTATAGGGGGCAGGCGATGCTGCGTGTCCCTGGGACAGGGTAAGTGTGTGAGCCACTGTGACTGTGTGGCCGCGTGCTTCGCTGGGTGTCGGGGGAAGGTGCATCTCCAGGCCTCCTGCCCGAGAACAGCGACGCTGCTCTCTGATTGGCTGCGGCCTCGCCAGTGAGAAGCTTCCGAATCCTGCGGTAACTTGGTAACTCGGAACTCGGCCGCCGCCGCCGCCGCCGTGGTGGGGATGGGGGGGGGTAGGGAGGGGCCCCGCCTATATCCCGCAGGGCCCGCCCCTGCAGGCGACCCTAACCCCGAGTGCCCCTCCCGGATCGCCCTCACCCCACCGCTCCCCAAACTCACCTCGGTCTCTGCAGCACTGACTCCCTCTCCCTCTCCTTCCCCATCTCGGCCACTCGCTAGGACTCTCTCCGCCTCTGTCTTCCCCGTTTGTTTCTCCCTATGTGTGTGTCCTCGTTTGTCTCTTTCTCTTTTTGTCTCTGTCTCCCACCTCCCCAGCTCTGTCTCTCCCTGTCTCTCCCCTACCTCTGTCTCTCCTTGATCTCTCTCTCCCCCCATCTCTCTCTTCCTGTCTCTGTCCCTCCTGAGACTTTCTCGGGCTCTCTGTCTCCCCCTCCTCTGCCTCAGTCTCCCCATCTTTGCGTCTTCCCACGTCTTGGCTCTGCCTCCCTCCCTTCCCCGTCCCCTTTCTCTCTCACTCCCACACCAAGCTCAGAATTCACTTTTCATTCTGCGGAAGCCCGAGGACCGACCATTTGCTACTTCACCCTCGCCCCTCCCCGCAAACCCAGGCAGGCTTCAGCCAGCAGGCCCCACGCAGGGCAGACTTCAGGAAGGACTTCCCTCCCTGGTTCAGCACTGGAGTTTTATCGCTCGGGCCAGGCAGAGCCCCGGAGGCCCCGTGGCTTCCGGAGGCGCCCGGGCGGGATGAGCTCACTGCAAGTTGGCTTGGATTTCATCAGCTTCCTCCGCCGGAGTTGCCCCCGTTCCTCATCCCGCGCGGGCCGAGCCGGTGAATCCGCTGGGCGCCTGCTGCCTCCGAGCGGCGAAAGGAGGAAGCGCAGGCTCCGGCGTAAAAACCCAACCTTTGCAGTTAACGATGTCACCAGCTCACGAGTGTGGCAAATAGGAATCCATTTCATCCTCACAGCAACCCCAGGAGACAGAGACAATTTTCTATCTCATTTACAACTGGGAAACTGAGGTCAGAGCCTTGAGGTCGGCCGCCTGAGGTCACATATAGGGTCATAAAGGGTGAATGGAGCCCTTTAGAGGTTCACATGTGAGAAGGGAATGCTAGTAATCACCCAGATGTCTGCGGTCATTTCTTCTTTTTGTTTTTAAGATTTTTTTTTGATGTGGGCCATTTTTAAAGTCTTTATTGAATTTGCTACAGTACTGCTTCTGTTTTATGTCTTGGCTCTTGGCTGCCAGGCATGTGGGCTCCTGGCTCCCCGACCTGGGACAGAACCCCCCCCCCCCCTTCCGCAACGTTGGAAGGTTAAGTCTTAACCACTGGACCACCAGGGAAGTCCTTCATTTATTCGTATATTCAGCAAAGATTTGACTTTCTATGCCAGGCACTGTTACAGGCGCTGGGGACACAGGAGTGAAGAAAACAGACAAAAACCCCTGCCTTCCTGGGGCTGATACTCTAATCTGGAGGAGATAGGCAATGGATAATAAAATTAACAATACAAAGTGAGTCTCAAAGTAGATAAAAGAAGCAGGGAAGGTGGACCGAGAGTGTTGAGAGTGGTCTTAATCACCACAGTGACCAGGGAAGATCTTCCAGAGAAAGTGATACTGGAAGGAAGAGCCCAAAGGAGGTGCCCCTGCAGAGGGAAAGGCAGGTACAAAGGTCCTAAGGCAAGAGTGGACATGTCCAGAAGAAACAGGAGCGTCTGTGGGGCTGGAAGGGCGTGAGTAAAGAGAGAGGGTGAAGTCCATACAAGATTAGATCGTGGTGAGGACTTTACTTTTTACTCGGCGTCAGGTGGCAGCCACTGGAGAGTTCCCAGCAGAGACGGGAGGTGAGCTGACGTCGTTCTTAAGGCGCCCCCTGGCGGCCAAATGGGAAACAGGTTGTAGGGTTGTGGGCGGAGCGAGCAGAGCGCCCCGGGAGGATGCGACAGGTTGGGATGGTGGAGATTGGACCAGAGTGGGTCCTGTGGAGTCAGGCTGAACGTGGAGCCGATAGGATTTGCCGAGGCACTGGGTGTGGATGTGTGGGAAAGAGGAATTTAGAGGGTTTGTCCTGAGCATCTGGAAGGATAAAAAGACCAGGATGATAATAATATCATTATAATGGTAATTCCCACATTCTGTGCACCTACTATGTGCCAAACTCGGTGACAACTCACCACGTTAACACCCGTCCTGGTTAAATCCTTCTGACCATCCTGAGAAGCCAGAGGTGGAGGGGGCCAGTGTAGCGTTCTGGATTTATTGAGATTTTATTTTGAAAGTAGAATCTACATGATTTACTCAGTAGCTATGTGTGGATTTGATGGATAATAACAATAATAGCCTACACATAGAGTGTGTGTCTGGAACTGTTCTCAGCACTTTAACTGTATCATCTTATTTAATCCTCACAGCCTGCCATCATTAGCACCATTTTACATACGTGGAAACCGAGGCAAGTATCTTGTCTAAGCACAACTAGTAATTACAAACACTTATTATAGAGGTGTTAGTGTGGGCTCTAGGAATTAGAAGGATAGCTTTGGGTTCAAATCCCAGCTGGATGTATGACCTTAAACAGCTCACAAGGACTCCGGGTTTTGGTATCCTGCTTTATAAAATGGAGATTGCAAGAGTACCATTTTCACCAGGACTTGGGAATGAATTGCTGAGGAACAAAAGAGAACCACAGAGAGACTTCACTGGCGGTCCAATGGTCAGTGCATTGGATTGCCATGCTTCCAATGCATCAATGCAGGGGGATGTGGGTTCGATCTCTGGTCCGGGAACTAAGATTCCTCATGCAACACGACAAGACAAAACAAACAAACAAAAAACAAAACTCAGCGGCAAGAAAGACATATGTTAGTACAGACTCCTTTTGGGGCTTCCCAGGTGGTGCTAGTGGTAAAGAACCCATCTGCCAGTGCATAAGAGATGCAGGTTCGATTCCTGGGTTGGGAAGATCTCCTGGAGGAGTGCATGGCAACGCACTCCAGTATTCTTGCCTGGAGAATCCCACGGACAGAGGAGCCTCGAGAGCCACGGTTCACAGGGTCACAAAGAGTCAGACACGACTGAAGCGACTTAGCAGGCACACACAGACTCTCTTTAAGGCCTGGGGCTACAGAGACATGATCTTAAAACAATCCTGATAAAACAAATATTCAGTCACCTCAGAGGGCCTACAAGGTGTCGTGGCCAGAGGGCAAAAGAACAAGATAAGCCCAAAGGGCCTCAGAACGCAGGAACGGAAAGCAGCAGACCCTTCCTGCCTTTCCCTCCAGGTTGCAGCTGATGCAGAATATCTGAGCCCTTTTTGTCTAAAGGTATCTGTCCTGTGCTTCTTCCCCATATAAGGAAAGTATACATACCTCATCCAATCAGCAAAGGACTCGCAAGCTGTCTAGCCCATTCTTTCGTTCCCTGGTTATAAAAACAGGCAAATGACCCATATTCCTTATCGCGCTCCCTTGAGCTGGCCCGCTGTTCTAAGTGTCTCCCACTCTGATAAATTCTATTCTCCTCTTGTTCTGCCTCCTGTCTGAAAATTCTTTTCAGGGACCACAACACAAGGTTTGAGTCTTGCGAGGACTCCTCCAGGTAGGACTCCCTGGTTGCCTCCTTGCTTCCCCAGGCTCATAGGAGCTCTGTCTTGTCTGTAGCTCTGCCTGCGCAGCTTGTGTCAGGGAATATGCCTCCCAGTGCCTCTTACTGGGCCTGGATGGGCCTACCTCAGCCTCCCTTTCTATCTTACAGCTGGGAATGGAGCCACCATATTCCCTCTCTTCACCCGGGACACGGCACTATTCACTTGGCTTGCCCCCACGTTTCACTCTGATCTCTACTGAAATCGCCTTCCCCAAGAAGCCTTCCAGGACCATCTTTGTCCCCTCACTCTGCCTTATTTTGCTCCACAGCTCTCCTTTTACATATTCATTTGTTTAGCTAGTTACAGTCTGTTTTCTTTAGTTGAAAGTCACCGCCATGGCGGCAGGGACATAACTGTACCTTCGACTTTCCATTTCACAAATTGGGAAAAAAAAAAAAACAGATCAAGGCTCCTCCGCAAAGCAGGTTTCATGGTTCAAGGACTATTTGTTGAATGAATGCGTCTGGGGTGGAAAGCGGAGCGGAATGCGCCACACCGCCCCCTGGTGGCGAGTGAGAAACTCGCACCGCGGAAGTACCCTGCAGGCTGTCCCAATTTTCTACAGACGTTCAGGCCTTCTGTTATTACCTGTGTACTAATACTAGGACGTAACTCCATTTCATGTTAAACACCAAGTATTGTTTACGATTATTTTTTGAACTTTCAAATTTTACTTTTAAAATGCTTTAAAACGTTGCTTCAACTGAGGCATAACTTCCATACTTTTGTAAGGCTCACAAATCCCACACGTGAAACTCCATGTAATGCGTACACTCTGCCCAGGGTCCGAGACGGGGGATGCAAGACACAGACATTACCCCTAGGAGCTTCCCTCAGACCCCCTCTAGTCACTTCCCCCGGGGGAACCATTATCCTGAATGCTAACAGCAGAGATTAGTGTTGCCTTTTCCAGAACTTCAGACAAACGGCACCATGCATGTGTGCCCCTTGTTGTCTGTCTGGCTCTTGTCGCTCGGCTTCATGTCTGTGCCATTCATCATGTCGCTGTGCATCATCGGAGGCCGTTTGTTTTCTGTTTCCTTTTTGGCTGCGCCTCGCTGCACGTGGGATCTTATTTCCCTGGCCAGGGATCGAACTCACAACCCCTGCATTGAAAGCGCAGAACCTTAACCACTGGACCACCGGGGATGTCCCCGTTTTCGTTTTCGTATAGTATTCCCTGGTGGGAAAACACCACAGTGTGACTATCCCCTTCCCTGACAGGCGTTTGAGTTGCTTCCGGTTTGGGATTGGGTTAGTCTACTTAGGGCTGCCAGAAGAAAATAGCACAGACTGGATGGCCTAAACAACAGATACTTATTTTTTCAGAGTTCTCAGACATCTGGATGTCTGAGATCCAGGTCCCGGTGGGGTTGATTTCTTCTGAGGCCTCTCTTGGTTGGTAGAGGGCCACTTTCTCTCTGTGGGTTCCAGTGGTCTTCTCTGTGTGTGTCTTAACCTCTTCTCATTCATTTTTTTGGCCTCAGCACAGGGCATGTGGGATCTTAGATCCCCTACCAAGTATTGAACCCACACTCCCTGCATTGGACGTGCCAAGTCTTAACCACTAGATAGCTGTGAAGTTCCCCTAATCTGCTTTTCTTATAAGAATACCAGTCATATTAAGTGATCTCATATTCACTTAACTACCTCGGCAAAGAGCTGAGAGACACGTAATCTGTCTCAGTGAGGTCACACGCTGGGGTCCTGAGGTGGGGGTTAAGACTTCAAGATACACATTTTGCGGTGATACAAATCAGCCCCTAAGAGGGTCTATTATGTAAAAGCTGCTATGAACATTCTGATTCGTGGCATATATTTTGGGGCTCACATGTATGCGGAGCATGTGTTCTCAGTTGCTTCAATTGTGTCCGACTCTTGCGACCCCATTGGTTCTAGCCCACCAGGCTCCTCTGTCCATGGGATTCTCCAAGCAAGAAAACTGGCGTGGGTTGTCCTGCTTGACCGCAGACTAGGTCAGGTGCTCCTCAAGGCTGACCCTGCCAAGGAGGGCTTCCTTGCTTCCCTTTTTTGTAAAGTATTTATTTGGCTGCACTGAGTCTTAGTTGGGGCACATGGGATCTTTCATCTTAGTTGCGGCATGCGGGATCTAGTTCCCTGACCAGGAATCAAACCCAGTCCCTTTGCACTGGGAGTGGGGAGTCTTAGCCACTGGACCACCGGGGAAGTCCCAAAGGAGGGCTTCCTGGAGGAGGTGACATCAGAGCTGAGCTCTGAAGGATGAAGAAGACTTAGTGGAAGAGGCTGTGAAGGGTGTTCCAAGCAAGAGGAATGGCTTATTTCCAAGGCTCAGATGAGGGAGAGCATGTTATTTTCAAGGAGCTAAAAATATTGTTCTGTATGGCTAGAGGAGTGTTTCTCAGCGTCAGTTCTATTGACTTTCGGGGCTGGATAAGTCTTTGTTGTGAGGGCTATTCTGTTCATTGGAGGATGTTCTACAGGTTCCTGGCCTCGACCCAACAGATGCTAGGGGGACCCTCTCCTTAATCTTCTCTAATCCAAGATGATCTGGGCTCCACCTCCTTGCTGTAACCACATTGGCAAGGCCCCTTTATTCCAAATAAGGTCACAGTCTGGGGTTTTAGTTGTGATAACCAAAAATGTCTCCAGACATTGTCAAATGTCACCTGGGGGGCAAAATCGTCCCTGTTGAGAACCAGGAGGTAAAACCGTGGAGGGTGAGGATGGCAGAAAGGGAAAGAGGAGGCCCGAGAGGTCAGCAGAGGGCTGGGCACCCTCAAGTCTGCTCTTTCCGCCTGAGGGACTCTATGGAGGATGGGCCATATGGAGGCTGGCCAGCCTGGGGACTGGGTTCAAATTCTGACCCCACCACTGCAGTGACTGGATTGTGGTCTCCAAGATAGGTCCACTTGGAACCTCAAAACGTGACCTTATTGGACTTCCCTGGTGGCGCAGTGTATGAGAATCCATCTGCCCACGCAGGGGACACAGGTTCGATCCCTGGTCCGGGAAGATCCCACGCGACAGAGGAAGTAATCCCGTGTGCCACAACTACTGAAGCCCGTGCGCCTGGAGCCTGTGCTCTGCAAACAAGAAAAGCCACCACGATAAGAAGCCTGTGCACTGCAACTAGAGAGTAGCCCCCACTCAACTAGAGAAAAGCCCGTACACAGCAACGGAGACCCAGTGCAACAAAAAATAAAACAAGAATAAGTACATTTAAGAAATGTGAACTTACTGGGAATAGGGTCTTTTCAGATGTAGTGAAATTTAGGAACTCAAGCTGAGATCATTCAGGATTAGGGTGGGGCCTGAATTGAATGACAGGTGTCCTTATAAGAGACAGACAAGGAGAAGATACAGAGAAATCCAGAAAGGAAGTCCTGGTGAAGGCTGAGGTGGAGACTGGAGCGATGGGTCTGTAAGCCAAGGGGAATACTTGCCGGCAGCCTCCAGAGGCTGGGACAGAAGCAGGGCTTCCAGAAGGAAGCATCTCTGCTGACACCTTGATTTCAGACCTCTGGCCGCCAGAACTGCGAAAGAATGTATGTCTGCTATTTTGAGTCATGCTGTTTGTGGTCATTTGTTACCCGACACCAACCCAGCCGCTCAGCAGCTGTGACACCGTGGATGGAGAAGCCTCACTGAGCCTGTCTTCTTTTTCTGTAAAATGGGTATAAACAAGGCACCCACCTTTTAGGACTATGACGCAGATGAAAAGAGAGTATCCTTTTAATCAATAAGTTAGCAAACATTTGTGACATGTTCATAGATCATCAGCTGGCCTGTTATGTGGTCAGTGGTATTACACGTAACAGAAATATAATCAAACCCCAGTCTCCCACATCGTAGGCAGAGTCTTTACCAACTGAGTCACCAGGGAAGCCCAACAGAAATATAATAGTGGCAGTTAAATGCACTTAATGTGTTCTGGGGACAGGTTTGTTTTTTTTTTAAATTTATTTAGCTGCGCTGGGTCTTTGTTGCGGCACATGGGATCTTCGCTCTTTGACGCAGCTTGTGGGATCTTTTAGCTGTGGCACGTGAACTCTTAGCTGTGGCATGTGGGATCTAGTTCCCTGACCAGGGATCAAATCCCAGCCTCCTGCATTGACCTTATGGAGTTTTAGCCACTGGACCATTAGGGAAGTTCCTGGTCACAGTGCTAAGTGCCTCTTGCTGCTATCAAACAACACGTGTATTCTCTTACCATTCTGGGAGTCAGAGATGCAAAGTCTATTTCACTGGACCAAAATCAAGGTGGCGGCGGGACCACACTCCTTGCAAGGCTTGCGGGGAGAATTGCTCACTAACCGTTTCCAGCTGCTGTTCCAGCTGTGGTCTGTGCATTCTCTGACTTCTGGTTCCTTCCTCCCTCTTCAATATGAGCAGTGGCTGCTGCTGCTGCTGCTAATTTACTTCAGTCGTGTCTGACTCTGTGCGACCCCATAGACGGCAGCCCACCAGGTTCCCCCGTCCCTGGGATTCTCCAGGCAAGAACACTAGAGTGGGTTGCCATTTCCTTCTCCAATGCATGAAAGTGAAAAGTGAAAGCGAAGTCGCTCAGTCATGTCCGACTCTTAGCGACCGCATGGACTGCAGCCTACCAGGCTCCTCTGTCCATGGGATTTTCCAGGCAAGAGTACTGGAGTGGGGTGCCATTGCCTTCTCCCATGAGCAGCGGAGCATTTGCTTTATCGGCATGTGACCTTCTTCCTTGTCAAATCTCCCTCTGCTTCCCCCTCTTTTATTTGAAAAATGTAATTAAATTAATTATTTTAATTTCTTGGTCATCCCGTGTGGCATATGTGGGGGTCTAGTTCCCTGACCAAGGATTGGACCTGGGCCTCCTGCACTGGCAGCATGCAGTGTGAGCCGGACCACTAGGGAAGATCCTGCTTCCTTCTTCTGAGGACCCTTGTGATTGGCATTGGATCCACCCTGATGGTGGATGGTGCAGGGTTCTCTCTCCATCTCAGGTTTCTTGACATGATCATATCAGCAAAGTCCCTTTTGCCACATAACATAATGTTCTCAGGCTCCAGGGATCAGAAGGTGGGTATCTTTGGGAACCACTATTTATATGAGATCCTTGGTGGCTCAGTGGTAAAGAATCCACCTGCAGTGCAGGAGATGCAGGTTCGATCCCTGGGCTGGAAAGATCCGTTGGAGGAGGAAATGGCAACTCACTCCAGTAGTCTTGCCTGGGAAATCCCATGGACAGAGGAGCCTGGCAGGTTACAGTCCACAGGGTCACAAACAGTTGGACATGACTTAGCAACTAAATTACGACTACTATTCAGCTTGCAACACCCCCTGGCCGGTAGCCCACTGGGGTGGGGACTTTATTTGTCACTCTACAGATGAGGACCCTAGGGTTCAGAGAAGTTAAGTGACTTCCTTGTGGTCCCACAGCTCAAGTGGCAGAGCAGGGATTTGAACCTAGACAACCCGGTCTCAGAGCCAAGATATCACTTGTTCTCCTCACTGTCTCTCTGGGGTCAGGCAGCCTCAGGTTCAGATTCCAGGTCGGCTGCTGATCAGCTGGATGACTGGGGGCCAGCACCACCAGCTGAGTCGTCATGTCTAACGTGTGTGTGAACACACTACTCCAGATAAAAGTGATAAACAATAAGTGTCTACTGTAGAGCACTGGGAACTGTATTCAATATCTTGTAATAACGTATAATGGAAAAGAATCCGAAAAAAGGACACATAGATATGAGTACTTATGCTAGGTTGCTTTAGTCGTCTCCACCTCTGTACGACCCCATGGACTGCAGCCCACCGGGCTCCTGTGTTCATGGGATTCTCCAGGCTAGAATACTGGAGTGGGTTGCCATTGCCTTCTCCAAGGAATCTTCCTGACCCAGGGATCGAACTTGGGTCTCCTGCATTGGAGATGGATTCTTTACCAATCTGAGCCACCAGGGACATCCACTTTATATCAACATATATACACAACGGAATCACTTTGCTCACCTGAAACTAACACAACATTGTAAATCAACTATACTTCAATTAAAAATTAAAAGAAAAAAAAATAGAGATGTCTCTAATGGTCCAGTGGTTAAGACTCTGAGCTTCTACAGCAGGGGGCGTGGGTTCGAGCCCTAGCTATGGAGCTCAGATCCCACAAACCCCAGCAGTGCAGTCAAAAGAAATAAAACTAAATAAAAATTTTATTTAATAAAAATATAAAATGGGAGTGAGAATGCTCACCTCTTTGACTGGCTGGGTGGGGCAAAGGGATCAAGACCATGTGGGGCCTGAACCCGTGGCTTTGCTTCAGGCAGCGACCCAGGCACTGGAAGCTTTGTGGACCTTTGAGTTCTTCTCACTGGGCCTCTGTGCTCTCCTCTGTAAAGTGGAGATGATAAAGAATTCCCTTCATTGCCTGGAGTTCTGGTGAAGATGCTGAGTTTCTCAAGGAGGGATTCTCAAGGTCTGGCTCACTCTTACATCTCATCTTCTCATCCCCAGTAGACATACCAAAAGTGCTCAGTTTCCCTTTTGAAAAATAATTAATTTTTGGCTGTGCTGGGACCTCATTGCTGCGTGGGCTTTGCTTCAGTTGCAGTGAGCGGAGGCTACTCTTTAGATGCGGTGCGCGGGCTTCTCATTGCAGTGGCTGCTCTTGTTGCGGAGCACGGGCTCCAGGGCTCGTGGGCTTCAGGAGTTGTGGTTCACCGGCTTAGTTGCTCAGAGGTGTGTGGGATCTTCCGGGATCAGGGATCAAACCTGTGTGTCCGGCGCTGGCAGGCGGATTCGTTATCATGGAGCCACCAAGGAAGCCTGAAGTCTCGCTTTTCAATCAGAGAGTGGCCAAACTACACTGAGACAGACTCTTTGGCTGTGATATTGGCAAAGATCAATGAGTGAGAATACTCCTGTCCGTGAGGCTGCCAAGGGACCGTGCACCACTGTCCTGCCTGGAAAAGTGGAAGTGAGCACTAGGCCTTTCCTGAGTGGCCACCATCAGAGGTGGCTTTCCTGTGAAACGGAGGAAGTGCAAGCCTCCGGGTCCCCCCTTTCCACAGCTTCGCCCAACACCCTGGGAGGTGCCCTTGAGGTCTTGTACATTTTTTTTAAGGCTGTGGGATCTTAATTCGCTGATCAGGGATCGAACCCTGCCCCCAGCAGTGAAAGCGCCAAGCCCTAACCACTGGACCACCAGGGAATTTCCTACTCCTTTTTTTTCAGGAGGGTTTCCAACTGGTATAAACTTCAGGCTCTACAAACCCTGGGTCCACCTCTTTTCATTCTTTTTTCCCCTGGAAAATAAAAATGGGAATTAACCTGTGATTCAGCAATCTGCTTTCCTAGAAGACAGAAGAATGGTTTCCATTTATTGAGAACTTACAATATTTCAGGCCAAGCACTGGGTGTCTATTAATTCATGAATCCATTGAATTCTGCACAACAAACAGTAGGATGGTGTTATGATCTCCGTTTACAGATGGAGAAGATGAAGGCCAGAGAAGTTTCCTATGCGTGTTGCCCAAGATCACACAGTTGGTAAATGACAGAGCCAGGATTCAGAGCCAGATCTTCTGGCTTCAGAGTCAACAGCCTTAATCATGACATTAGGAGCCCTTTTTTGAACAAGATCACAGATCATGTGATCACATCAAGCTATGTGCCTATAGAAATTCAGTGCCGCATTGTTGGCAACCTCCCCAGTTGGAAACAACTCGAACATCCACGAGACCAGTTGGACTAAATTATGGCTCATCTGTAGGACAGAATTTCACGTGGCAGTTTAAAAGGCAGTCAACCATCCATGGCTAACTTCAAGGTATAGAATTTCAGTGCATACGTTCTGTTTCATAAACAAGGAAGAAAATAATAGTACTAGCCAAGATTCAGTCAGGGACTTCCCTGGTGGTCCAGTGGTGAGGACTCCTCGATCTCACTGCCAAGGGTTGGGTTCAGTTCCTGGTCGGGGACCTAAATTTCAACCCCCTGCCCCCAAAATCACTCATTTATTAAACAAATAGATTTTGAGAGACTCTTATGTATGAAGCACTGTTGGAGGTACTGGAGACATAACACAGACCATATAGTCGAGAAAAAAGTCAGTAAACAGTCAATCCTATAGGAAATCAACCTTCAGTATTTACTGGAAGGACTGATGCTGAAGCTGAAGCTCCAACTCTTTGGCTACCTGATGCGAGGAACTGACTCATTGGAAAAAACCCTGATGCTGGATAAGATTGAAGGCAGAAGGAGAAGAAGATGACTGAGGATGAGATAGCTGGATGCCATCAGTGATTCAATAGATATGAGTTTCAGCAAACTCCAGGAGATAGTGAAGGACAGGGAAACCTGGGGTGCTGCAGTCCATGGAGTTGCAAAGAGTCGGACATGACTTAGAGACTGAACAAGAAGACAATAAAGTGAAACATGGTAGTCTAGAGGGTAAACAGTAAGATGGAGAAATAAAATTGAAAGAGAAAAGGATGAGAGATTTTGAAATTTTCAAACGAGTGGTTTCAAGGAAGACCTCTAAGAAGAGGCGACAATTGAACGCACAACTGAAGCAGGTGATGCAGTGATTTGGATGGTATTTGAAAATTTTTTATTTATCTATTTATTTCTGTGGCTGTGCCTCGAGGCTTGTGGGATCTTAGTTCCTGATCAGAGATTGAACGTGGGCCCCATCAGTGAAAACACCCAGTCCTACCCACTGGCCCACCAGGGAATTCTTGGGGAATTTTAACAGAATTAAATTGTATGTGTAGAGAAGGTCTCTGAAAGGCTGTTAATGATAACCATATAGGGGCAGTGGGTTGCCAGGTATTTTCCCTTTCCATGTTTTAGACCACAAACTAAATTTATCACCAATCTCAATAAATCTGGTCTGCCCACTTACAACTGTCTTCACCTCCTGTAAGGGTGTTCCATAGCATTTATCGTCACTTGTAACAATAAATTATGTCTAAGCTTTGTTTAATGTATGTAACCCTCTTGACTCTGTAGCCAAACCCAGTAGATCCTCCTCTGAGCATCTTCCAGTTCCCTAGAAGCACCAGTTCACCCACCACAGGGCCTTTGCACAGGCTGTGTCCCCTGCCTTGACAGCCACCCCCTCACTCTATCCTCATCTCTCTCACAAGACATCCCCACAGTTCTGTTTTCTGTCATTTCACATGGACTTGTGCCTTCCCTCAAGAGTCCAGGGATGGGGTCTGCCTTGTTCATCACCTTAACCCCCACTTCCCTATCCCCCCAGTACAGAGCTGGCACTCAATGCTGATTCAGAGGATGAAGGAGAGATTCTTTCCATTGAAAACTGTGAGCTCCTACAACTAACTATAAGGTTTCACTGGCAGGAGGGTGGGGGACCCCCGCCCACCTCCCAGCACAAGCTGGCAGGTCAGGCTTTCAGAAGTCAGTCCAGCGCCTGGCACTACTTGTAGGAACCAAAAAAGACGAGACGCAAATAGAGACCAGAGAGAGGATGGTGTTTCCTTTCCCTGGAATGAGGTCATTCAGGTAGAAGACAGTAGAACAAGCTTGCAGAACACTCTGTGCACCCGCTCAGCCCACTCCCGCTTCACCGGCGTGGGGGGTTGGGAGGAGGGGGGGTTGGGAGGAGGGGGGGTTGGGAGGAGGGGAGTTGGAGAGGAGGAGCGCCGCGCCTTTAAGGCTCCCGGAAACAGGCCTGCAAGACCGGAAGTAACCCGCTTTAGTTCCCTTCTTCACGTGGTGCAGGCCGGAAGTGACGCGCGTGGCCCGGGAGCTGCAGACGCGGAGGCCGACGGAGCCGGAGTAGCGGACGCCGCGGGGTCTCCGGGACAGGTGACCGGGGGAGGGGGCCGGGAGCGCGCCCGGAGAGGGCGGGGCCTGATGCCCCACGTGGGGGGAGCGGGCGCCGGCGCTGGCGGGGTAGCCCGCCGCCCGCGGGGCGGGGTCAGAGTACTCCGCGGGGGGCGGGGACTGGACGCCCACATGGGAAGCTAGAAGGGTGCTGAGGGGGCGGGCCGTCGGTGGGGCAGGGCCTGGGTGGGCCGGGCTCCGGACGCGTGCGGAGCTTTGGTGGGCAGCTGGGGCGGGCCCGAAAAAAGTTATGCCGCGGCTGGGGGCGGGGCCAAATAGTACCCGGCGGACTAGGAGCGGGGCCGGAAAGTTTCGCGCGTTCTGGAAGTGGGTCCTGGAAGTCCGTCCTGGAAGTCAGGGGCGGGGCCAGGGGCTGACCCGAGGGTCGGGGCGGGGCCAGGCGCCGGTAGGGCGGAGCCAAAAAGTTGCGCAGGAACCGGGCCGCTGAGCCAGAATTTAGGGGCGCCGGGTACGGGGCCAGATACTGACGTGCGGGGCGGGGGCGGAGCCAGGGGACGTGACCAGAGGCTGGGCTCAGCAAATCGGAGGCGGGGCCAAAGTGTTGGCTGGTGAGCCGGGGGCGGGACCGGTGCCAGAAGGCGAGGAGGAGGGGGCGGGTTTAGGCTGCTGCCTGGGGCTCCTGTGGGCGGGACCAGGAAGTTGGCCAGGGCGGTCGGACGCCGGAAGGGGGTGGGATTAGTGACGCGAATGTGGGCGGGGCCAGAGGTTTGGCGGGAAAGGCGGGGCCGGAAAGTTTGCCTCTCTTCGGGGCGGGGCTGTGGCGTTCTGGACCGGGTGGAGACTGGAGCCTTTCCCTAGAAAGCCGCGTGAGGGCGGGGCAGTTTTGTCTGCGCCTGGGCGGGGAGGGTATTCACCCGGGAGACCGAACCAGACCCGGGAAGCCTCGCCAGGGGGTCCTGGGTCTGTTGGAGGAATCTTTGTTGGGGTGCTGGCGGCGGGGCTTTAATATCCCTGAGGGTAGGGGCAGCGAATAGGAATGGGGCTCGGACTATTTTTCGAGTGTAGGGTTGTAAGACGTCACTGAAATTCCGGGGGAAGAGTTAGGTGTAGATTATTAAACGGGATGTGAGCAGCACCAGGTTGGGCGTGGGGAGTCGGGCTTTCTCGCTTAGGTCGTGGGAGAGGCTCTTCCTAAAGCTCTCTTGGGGTAGAGGCCTGGGTTTTAAACTCCCGGCACAGGGGTGTGGAGACTGAACTAGGATTTTCGTTTTGAAGGGAGCAGTGTCGGGTGTTTCCCTAAGTGGTGGGGCGGGCCCAGAACTTTCCCAGGGCGTGTGTGACTACATTGTTTACAGAGGAATGGATGGGTCCAAAATCCTCTGGAGAGTACTGAGTCTAAACTTTTCCTGGTAGAGGGTGGGCTAGAAGAGGGGCTTCGAGAAGAGGGACTGGGAGTGAGGGCGAGAATTCCCTTGGAGTGAAGGGTGTGTGTGTGTGTGTGTGTATGTATGTGTCCCTTGGAGTGAAGGGTGTGTGTCTGTGTGTGTGTGTCCCTTGGAGTGAAGGGGTGTGTGGTGTGTGTGTGTGTGTGTGTGTGTGCGCACATTTGAGGAGCCCCCAGTCTGGGACAGGAAGAGACAGATTGAGTGGAGCCATTGGCCTTAGTCCTTCTGTTCCCTCTGCCCTCAGGAGCCCCCAGTGCTGTGTCCAGATTCTGCAGGGGAGGTTTGCTGGGACCCAGGTCCCACCCTGCCAGTGGAATGGTGAGAAGAAAAATGGGGTGTTTGAGATCTGAGCTTTGGGGCAGGGGGCTTGGGAGGAGAGGTTCCCGGCCCACAGACCCTGGGGCGGGTAGAGATTTCCAGCCTCTTATCTGTCCGCCCCTCTCAGTCAGCCGCACTGGATCTGAAATCGAAGGAGGAGAAGGATGCTGAGCTGGACAAGAGGATCGAGGCTCTTCGGCGGAAGAATGAGGCCCTCATCCGGCGCTACCAGGTGCCCTAGCCCCGCCCTGGGAGACCCCATCCCCTCTCCTCCCCGCAGTGAGTTTCCCTCACCTCTCCCTTCCTTAAAACGTTTTCATCACTCCTCATCACTGTCAGGGTAAAAGCCGAGGGCCTTAGCCTGGGATTCCTCCTTTCATTCCATCATTGGTTTGTTCGTTCACAAATATTCACCAGGGCCCATTGCTCAGTGGCACTGTGGTGGCAGCGGTGATGGAGGGGACCCCGGGCCTGCCTTTCCAGGGCTCACAGGCCAGTAGGGGCCCAGCCATGGCTTCAGTCAGTGATGAGCGAGTGGGCCAGCCTGGGATGGAGGAGCTCAGGGTTCTTTGAGAGCCCAGGTGGGGCTCTTCACCCAGCCTGGGGGATATTAAGGAGGACTTCCTGGAGGAGGGGATTCTGAGACTTGAAAGGTGAGTAGATGTTAGCCGGTCTTTTTTTTTTTGGCTGCACTGCATGTTTTGTGGGGAGTCTTAGTTCCCTGATCAGGGACTGAATCCAGGCCCATGAAAGGGGAGCATGGGGTCCTAACCACTAGACCACCAGGGAAGTCCCAGCTAGTTGAAAAGGAGAGCAGAACACACTTCACACAGAGGGGCAGTTTGTGCAAAAACTTGGGCTTAAAGTTGGAGGGTCAGATGGAGGATATTGACCTGGAGAGACCCTCTGGGGCCCAGCCACACAGGGCCCAGAAGGCCATAAGGCTAAGAGTTTGGACTTTTTCCTAAGGACACTGGGGAGCCATCGAGGGCTTTGAGTAGAAGTGGGGCCAGGTCAGAATAGGTTTGTAGGAGGACTCCTTTAGTTGCTGTGTGGTGGTAGATGGGAGGAGAGGACTCTGGAGACAAGGAGGAACCTGGGGCAGGGACTTTGGCGGGGGCGAGGGGTGGGGGCCATATGGAGAGGAGGTGCCTGGCCTGGGACAGGGCTGAGGGACTCAGTGACTGATGGGCGGTGGCGGGAGAGGATCCAGGATGAGGCCCAGGTCCCTGTCACAGGTGTCAGAGTAGGTGTTGGGGCTGTCCCTGAGATAGGAGGAGGAGTAGGTTTCATTTATTCATTCTTCATGCATTCATTCATTTAAAAAAAAAAAAAAGGATGTTGAGCCTCTGTTGTGTGCCAGGCGGTGTTCCAGGCTTGGGGTATACATCAGTGAACAATACAGATATCCCTGACGCAGAGTAGATTCTGTTATGGGGAGGAACCAGATAAGAAGCAAAATAGACATAATGTCATGATGTGAAGGGGGCGGGTGGTGTGTGGAGAATGGCAGGCGAGCTGGTCAGGGTAGGCCTTCCTGAGAAGGAGACCTTTGAGCAGAGACCTGCAGGAGGTGAGGGATTGGAGAATCTATGGAGAAGGGGCATTTCCAGCAAAGGGAACAGCAGGTGCAAAGGCCCTGAGGCAGGTTTGAACCTAGTATGTTCCAGGTACAGTGAGAGGGTCACAGTGAGCCAGAGGAGAGAGTGGGAGATGAGGATGGGATGGTAACGAGACCACACCCTGTGAAGCCCCATTGGCTGTGGGGGAGCCTTTGGCTCAGAGGGTCTGAGCAGGGGCACCGCCTGGTTCGCTTAGAGGGAAGAAGTGACCAGCTTTCTTGTCTAGAGCTCCAGACAGAGGTCTGCGCTGGGGCCGACTTGGGGCTATTCAGGGGGCTGTGGGAATCTGGCTGGTACACAGGACCCCTGATAGCCGCTATCTCTGATCTCCCAGGAGATTGAGGAGGATCGGAAGAAAGCTGAACTGGAGGGAGTAGCAGTGACAGGTCCCCGGAAGAGCCGCTCGATGGAGAAGGAGAATGTGGCAGTGGTGAGCTCCACGCCAGGGTGGGACTCTTGAGGACGGGAGGGTGAGAGTGAGACCTAAGAGCCTTCCCTGCTGCCCCAGGCCTGTGGGGCCTCGACCCTGGCAGCCGCCCTCTGGGCCTGTGGTGTCCTGGTCTCCCTGCCCCAGTGACCTTTCCCCCCTCCCCCCTTTCCAGGAGAAGAACCTGGGTCCTTCCCGGAGGTCTCCAGGGACCCCTCGGCCTCCAGGGGTCAGCAAGGGAGGCCGGATCCCCCCTCAGCACGGAGGCCGGGCAGGCATGGGCCGGACATCCCGCAGCTGGGAAGACAGTCCCGGGGAGCAGCCTCGGGGAGGTGCTGGGGGCCGCAGCCGGAGGGGTCGGGGCAGGGGGTCCCCTCATCTCTCTGGAGGTGGCGATGCCTCGACTGCCGACCGCAAATCCAAGGTAGGAGCCGAGGGGGCTGACGTCTGCCTGAAGTCCATTGGGAAGGCTCAGTGTTGCCTGTTGCTCTTTCTGTTCTGCTCACAAATGGATTTTCTCCTTCATCCGTCGTTTACTGTCTCTGTTTTCTTTTTTGGACCCTCACTCCGGCTCTTTTTCATCTCTCTCCCTTTCTTCTTCTCTCCCCCAGACCAGCGCTGTGGTCCCTGTCTCTTTCTGTCTCCCATTTTGTGCTCTGCTGTGTGCTTGGTCATCTGCCTTCCCTACCCTTTGTCTCTTTTTGGTGGTATCTGGTGGGTTCTGTCCAGCGTGCGTGCTTTGCTCATTCGTGTGTGTGTGCACATGTGCTCTCTCTCTGTCATTCTCTGAATTAGTTGGTAGGGAGCAGTGAGGTTCTTACTGTACCTGCTCTCAGCACCCCACCACGCAGATTAGCAGAGTGGGAAGTTGCCAAGCCTGGTCATTTAGAGGACAACTTTCTATGAGTTCCGTGTCCTTGGGCAGCTCACTTCCCCTCTAGGAGATTCCAGTTCTCACTCTTAAATAGGAATGAAAATCAGGTTTAAAGTTTTTTATAAGCATCGTGTGACATCAGGCATAGAAACCCTCAGATTAAACGCTCAATGTATGTTGCTTAAGGATGTTTAGAAAGACGCCAAAGTGCCATGGCGTTAATCAAATGGAAGTTTATTTCTCTCTTGTATGCTGAGTCTTGGAAATGCAAGTGTTCCCAGCATCTTGGGCACATGCTCATCTAAAATTCTGTTGTCACCTAGGGGGGGAAAATTGACCTAAGAAAGGGAGGAGAGAGGATCGTGGGGGTCACCTGGCCATCTGTCAGGTTGTTACTGTGGCAGCCATTGCAGGGGTCCCCAGCCCCTCTCCCAGGTTCAGCATTTTGCCAGAAGGATTAACAACTGAGATTTATTACAGGGAAAGGATAGAAAGCAAAATCAGTAAAGGGAAAAGGCCCATGAGCCAGAGTCTGGAGGATACCAGGCACTAGCTTCCAAGAGTCTGCGTCCAGTGGAGACACAAATTGTTGTTTAGTCACTGAGTTGTGTCTGCCTCTGTGACCCCGTGGGCTGTAGCCCACCAGGCTCTTCTGTTCATGGGATTTTCCAGGCAAGAATACTGGAGTGGGTTGCCATTTCCTACTCCAGGGGATCTTCCCCCCCCCACCCAGGGATCAAACCTGTGTCTCCTGCATTGGCAGGCAGATTCTTCACCACTGAGCTACCAGGGAAGCCCAAAGACACATAGGCTGCACTTAATTGTTCTTCATTGACAACATATGTCAAAGTTCATCTACTGGGGACTCATTAGAGAGCTAGTACCCAGGCTTCTTATCCGAGGCTGGTCACATAGGTCCCCTCTGCCTAGTACACACCCAAATTCCAGACCCTAGAAGGAAAGTGGGTGTTCAGCATACACTGTATTGTTTGCAGAAAAAGTCTAGGCACGTGGAGCCCCGCTTACTGGTTAACTGTTGACAGGACGTGCAGAGAGCCAGTGTCCAGGTGCCAGCCAGGGGCTGCCTTGCATAACAGGTCTAAGGAGGGAGCCTCAGATGGTGACGAAGGCTCAGATTGAGTGGTTCTTTCTGATGCTCTGTGTGTCTCTCTCTCTGTCCTCCCCTCCTCCCCCGAACAAGGAGTGGGAGGAGCGGCGGAAGCAGAACATCGAGAAGATGAACGAGGAGATGGAGAAGATTGCAGAGTACGAGCGCAACCAGCGGGTCAGTGCCACGGGCGCGCCCTGGCTGCGGGGCGGAGCCGCCGGGTCGGGGGAGCGCTCCAACACCCCCACCCCCAACTAACTCTGCCTGCCCGCAGGAAGGCGTGCTGGAGCCCAACCCGGTGCGGAACTTCCTGGACGACCCCCGGCGACGCAGTGGGCCCCTGGAGGAGCCTGAGCGGGACCGCCGGGAAGGCAGCCGCCGGCACGGGCGCAACTGGGGGGGCCCTGACTTTGAGCGGGTGCGCTACGGCCTCGAGCAGGAGCGGCAGGTGGGTGCGGGCGGCTGGGCCGTGACTGCTGCCCAGCAGCCGGTCCCTGGGTTCCACGGGGAGGGATGTGTGTTGAATGCGGGGCTCAGAGTAGGAAGAGGCTGCAGCCCTACGCTCAGGCTACCCTCCAGTTGATGGTTGCCCCAGAGCCATACTACCTTCTTTTTGTAGCTTTATGATCTGTTTTGGTGTGATTTTCCTGCTTACTAATGTTAATGATGTTTACTGGGTACCGGTCGAGGGCCAGGCACTGTTTAGGGTGCTGGGGCTAAATCAGTGGCCATGTAATAAGATGTCAGATAATGCTGAATGTTGGGAAGAAGGCTCCAGCCCAGCCAGGTGAGGGCACGGAGAATAGAGAAGGATCTGGGGTGGCCTCTCTGAGGTGCCACGTGAGCAGATACGGCTTTGATCTCCATCCTGTCACCTCCTCCTCCTATGACCTTGAGCCAGGGGCTCTACCCAGGAGCTTAGAAGGCCTCAGGAAAGGGGTGCAGGGGCGAGAGTGGTGGGCGGAGCCCTGACTGCCCATCTGCTTGGGGCAGGGCCGCCGGGCCGGCCTGGGCGGCGCCGGGGACATGACGCTCTCCATGACTGGCCGAGAGCGGTCTGAGTATCTGCGCTGGAAGGAGGAGCGGGAGAAGATAGACCAGGAGCGGCTGCAGAGGCACCGCAAGCCCACCGGCCAGTGGCGGCGGGAGTGGGATGCTGAGAAGACGGATGGCATGTGAGTCTCCGCCCTGCCCACCCCTGTGGGGCTCCTCTGCCTTCGCGCTGACTTCTGACTCCTTGGCCTTTCTTGGGTTTCTCATCGTGTGTATCAGTTAGCACGAGCTGGGTAACACTGCATAACCATCGCCAAATCTCAGGGCCACAGAAAGCGTTTCTTTTTCTTAAACACCTAAAGCATTTTGTATTGGGATATCGCCGCCAGTGTAACAACAGATGTTGTGATAGTTTCAGGTGAACGGCAGAAGGACTCAGCCATACTTTTTTACAACCGTTTGTTTATTTATGTATTGGCTGCGTCGGGACTCAGTTATGGTGTGCAGGCTCTTCACTGTGACCCGCAGGCGCCAGGGGGCCTGGGCTCAGCTCTTGCGGGAGGCAGGCTTAGTTGCTCCAAGGCCTGTAGGGTCTTAGCTTGCCCGATCAGGGATTGAGCCCAGATCCTCTGCCCTGGAAGGTGGATTCTTAACCACTGGACCGCCAGGGAAGTCCCGAAACATTTCTTTTTCCTGTGCTCACCGGTCTTCTAAGTTGGGCTGATTGAGGCTGGACTGGAAGCTGTGGGTCCAGCTGGGGTTGAACTCACTTCTGCCCTGCATGTGTGCATTCTAGGGTTCACGCTGAGGGATGGGGCTACTGGGGGAAGCACTGGCCATAGTATTGGCAGATGTGCAGGAGGGAGAGTGAGACACTTCCCCGTTCTGTTAGCCAGCAGACCCCACCTTGCTGTGGCAGGAAATTAAACTGTCAGCTCGATAGTACTGCCGTGGTTCTACAGCCAAGGGTGCGGATGTGAGTTCTCATGCAGGGAGGGCATGAAGAATTACAGCGATGGCCCCTTGGCATCCTCCCTTCATCCCTCTAACTGTGTCCCCCACCTACCCAAGCACCTTATCCTGGTGGCATTATTATTCTCAGGTCTGACTCTGTTGCTTTTCGGGTCCCAGGAAACATCCCATTAGTCAAAGCAAAGGCATCATCCACAGGAGGGCTAACTGCCATAGCAAAGGCGGAGAAGATTCCGGAAGAGCTGTTGAACGGCAGTCTTAAGATGGACAGCTGTCGTTTTTACATCATCCTCTATCCTTTGCCACAGCGTTGGCTAAAGAAAGAGGATCTTGTCTGTGTGCCTGGGGGTCGGAGCATTTATTTTTGGATTGTGAGCTAAGCCTTTGCCAGCGTGAGAAACATTTTGCACAGATACCGTAGCTGATGTTTCTGAGGGGGAGGCAGGTGAGCTTTTTGGAGATGTTCTTGGGCTTAAGACTGAGAAAGTCCTCTTACGTCCCCACAGCAGCCTGCATCAAGTCTCACGTTTGCATTGAGTAGAGCAAATTGTGCAGTGAATAGAGCTAATGTCACATGCTGAAGAATAATGAAGCAGAGTATGGAGAGGTTTGGAGGCTTCTGTTTTAGACCTAGATAATGTATGTAATTGGGCTTCCCAGGTGGCACTAGTGGTAAAGAACCCGCCTGCCAATGCAGGAGATGTAAGATACGAGGATTCAGTCCCTGGGTCAGGAAGACCCCCTGGAGGAGGGCATGGCAACCCACTCCAGTATTCTTGCCTGGAGAATCCCATGGACAGAGGAGCCTGGTGGGCTGCAGTCCATGGGGTTGCAAAGAGTTGGACACGACTGAAGCAACTTAGCACGCAACACAGTGTATGTAATAATACGTGATTGGAAAGGTTAGGAAGGCCTCTGAGTTGAGGCCTGAAGGAGGTAACGGAGCGGGCCCCGGAGAGATCGGAGGAAGCGAGCCCCAGAAGCAGCACGTGCAAAGGTCATGCGGCAGGAGCTCTGTGGTAGGAGAACTTGCTAAGCTTGGGAGGTGAGAGAGAGAGATTTAGATGAGGCTGGACAGGAAGCTGGCGATGTTGAACTTGCACATTCTTGTTGAAGTGGGGAATTGCTGTCAAATACTGACCATTTTTCTGCGTTTGTACTACCATGTCACACCTGCCTTTTGTCTTTCACCTGATTCTGAGCTTTAATCAGTGACATGCTCCCCCATTCGGTTGATGACCTTGTGGTCTGTGATCTTGATTTCTAACCGTGGCCCCCACCTCCCCCGGTGACTCTTCCCGCCCTACCTGTTCTCCCTGTGCCACCAGCTGCCTGCTCACCCCTTTCTCTTTACCCAGGTTCAAGGATGGCCCAGCTGTGGCCCTGGAACCATCCCACCGCTATGGTGAGTGGGAGTTCTTGGGTGGGGTGAGGCAGCTGGCTGGGCCGGGGGAGTTGGGGCAGGGTGGGGTGGGGGTAGCTTGTACTGTGCCCTCCACCCCTGACTTCCCCTGGGTTTTGTTGCAGATGACCAGGCTTGGGCCCGGCCCCCCAAGCCCCCCACTTTCAGGGAGTTCCTGTCCCAGCACAAAACTGAGGTCAGCCGCAGAAAGAAGAAGAGCAGCCGACCCCAGCCTAAGGCGGCGCCCCGTGCCTACAGGTGGGGGCCCCCTTCCCCTTGCACGTGCACAACCCTAGCGGGCCTGTGTGCCTCTACCCCTGCTTGTTCTCTGGCTGTGGGTTTTGGGGATATTTCTGTCCTTTCTTGGCCCTAGCTGTCTCTCAGGCACTTGTCTCCTTGTGGGTCAGGCACTTGGTTTCGGGGGTGTCGGGGCCTGGCTGTCACTTTACCCTCATCTGTCCCCTCCTGCCCTCCCACCCATCTCTTCTGCCTGCCTGGCCCCTCTCTGCCTGGTCACCTCTGACACTGGGACACACGCCCTGTTTCCTCCTCGGTGCTCTAGCCTGCCGGCTCCTTGTCTGGAAATCCCGAAGACCCGCTCTCTCCACCTGTTGAATTTTGCAGCTCCGTGTCTGGGGACGAGCCTGGTGTAGGAAGCCCCTTCCTCCTGTCCATCTGGGTTTTATTCCTTTGCTCTGTGCCCTCCAGTGACCACGATGACCGCTGGGAGATGAAGGAGGCCGTGTCCACAGCTCCTGAGCCCCCGCAACCTGCTCTCCCCAAGGAGGTGCCCACGCAGGTAGGGCGGACTGTCAGCTCCCGGCAGGCAGCACGGTGTGGGGGTGCCTGGGGCCTGCAGCCTCTCCCTGACCTGCCTTGTGTTCTCACAGCTGCCTGAGACCCCGGCCCCTGCCCATCGACCTCCTGAGGATGAGGGCGAGGAGGGCGAGGATGAGGGGGAGGATGAGGAGTGGGAAGACGTGAGTGAGGATGACGAGGAGGAGGAGGAGATCGAGGAAGAAGAGGAGGCTGATGATGAGGAAGAAGAACCAGCCGGAGATCACCAACCCCAGGAGGCTGAGCCCAGCGGGAGCCCCAGCGGGAGCCCCGCCAGGGAACATGGTGACAAAGAGCCCACCAGGCCGGAAGAGCCCCTGCCGCTCCCCCAGGCCCCTGCCACGCCTTCCAGCCCCTTCTCGCCCCCCGGGGGCCACCAGCCTGTGTCCGACTGGGGTGAAGAGATGGAGCTGAATTCTCCCCGGACCACCCACCCGGCAGATGCTGTCTCTCCGGGTGAGGCCTGGCCGTTTGAAAATGCATGAAGCTGGCTGCTTGTGTGTGTGCTCGAGGGGTGCATGGAGGACCCTGGGACCCCGTGTGCCCTGGTGGCTAGGGAGGACAGTCCATGCCTGTCTCTAGAAGGCCCACCCCCAGATCCTGCCCTGCCCTGAGCCATTCAGAGTGCCCTCCCCAATAAAGAGATCACTTCCTCAAATGACACTTCCACGTGTGTCCTTAAACCCCCTCTCACTCCCCCAGAGCCTTTGTCTTGGTGGGGGGGCGGGGGGGTGGTATTTGGAGGGGAATGGGCTTGATTGGGCCTCCCCCTTTCCCAGGAGGTGACCAGCCAGCCCCTGCCTCCTTGGAGAGTGGGCCCAGCGCCCCAGGAACCCAGAAAGCTGAAGAAGAGGGGTCTGAGGCAGCTCCAGGTTGGGGGAGTGGCTGGGGTGGTGGAGGTGGCTTTCCTTCCGCTTCCTCTTGGGTTGAGGGGAGGAGGGTTTGGGGGCAGTAGAATGGAGTGGATGCGTCTCCATTATGGGTGTGGGGTAGCTGCTGGCCCGGGGATGGGGCGAGGGGGGCGGGGCTAGGCTGCTGGGTGGGAACGAATCCAGGGTCAAGGGGGTGGAGCTATAGGGAGGACCTCCCGGAGGAGCCACTAGGAATTGAGTGTGTTTGGGGGTGAGGGGGTGGAGCCAGGGTGGGATTAGGAGGTAGAGGGCTACCCCAGGGGTTCTGCAAAGTAATCTAGAAACAAGGGGGTGGGTTAAATTGATAGGAGCTCAGAGCAGGATTTGAAATACAAATCGGTCAAAAAGAACCGGGGAGGAGTAATGGATCTAGCTGTGGGTGTGGTTACAGTTTGGAGGTGTAAATTAGTAAATGGGGTAAATTAGAAATACGTAACATATTGAGGTAAAAATTGTGGAGTCTAGCGGACCTGGAGCAACAGGCAGAACCCAGTCTCCACCTCCACCAGGCGGAAGCCGGGTTGTGGACCTCCGACCTCCCCAAGGAGTAGGGGTTAGGATTTGGGGGCATAGCCAAGGAAGGTCTGGTTAGGACTCAGAAGGTGGGCAAGGGAAGTGGAGGTAGATCCTGTAGGGCAGGCTTGCTAGAGGTTGGCATATGTCCGTGGGGTGAGTCTGGGATGGGAGAGGACAGAGTTTAGGATGGCGGATGAGGTCGGGGCATCCGAAGCGCTTTGTCTTTGGGTCACGTGACTGCGATCTAGCTCTCAGATTATGTATTCGATTGTAAACAGGGATCTGTTGCGGGGGGTGTGTGTCTCCGTAGATCCTCTCCGAGGATTAAAGGAGCCTGAGACTCGTAAACCGCTTAACGCAGGGTGGGCGGCAGCCAGGGTTGGTGGGGCAGAGGGGCGGGGCTAGGGTGTTCGGGGCCGGCGGTGGGGGGCGGGGTTACTGTTGCCCTCAGGTGACCGCCCCTTCTCTTCGCAGAGGCGGACCCCGAGGGCCAAGAGACAGCAGAGATCGCCGACTTCCAGAGGGTGCGTTTCTGCAAGGTGGTAGCGGCCGCTTCGCCACCGGGGGCCGCCCGCTGACCGCGCCCGCCGACTGCGGCCTCCGCGCTCTGCACTAACCTTCCGCCGCCTCGCTCCTCTACCCTCTGCTTCCGCCACTCCAGCCAGGAGAGGGTTAAATGTAAGGGCGGGGGGAGGAGCCAGGGATAGTGAACCGGGTGGGGCCAGGGCAATAGTCCAGTCTCACAAATAGGGGGCGCCGTGGCACCAGGGTGTCTGAGACACCCCCGAGTTACCCACTTTTGGAGGCCATGGGGGTATAGGTGCCAGTTCCCGGGCCGTTTTCCGCCTCCAGGAGCTTACATCTGGGGCATGGCTTAATAACCGGTGACTCTTGACGGACCTGATTTTCCCGGCCGCAGAACCGGTCCTTATTAAACGCAGTGCTTCCGCTAACCTTTGAACTGTGTTTCTGGCGGGGGCAGGCTGGGTTGCTGTGCTTGTGGGTTTGTCCGTGGCGACAGAGGCGGGAGGAAGGGGCTCGCTCTTTCTCCACCCCCCCTGATACGTCTTCCCTCCCCCCCTCCCACAGGCCTCCCCGAATTCCTGAAGACGCTGCTGGGAGGGGACTGACGCTTCCCCGCCTTGATGGGGAGGGGGCGGCAGGAGGGGCTTAGTCTGGATCTCCGAGCTGTGCTCTGTCCTCCCCGAAGCCCACTTTGGACCCCATGGTTTTAGAGAGGGAGAAATTGAGGGTGGTGGGGAAGGAGACGGGGAGGGGGCGTGGCTGGGTTGTGGGGCGGAGCTGGAGCTTCGGGGCCTGAATTTAGACCTGAACACAGAAAATGTGGAGGAAGAGGCGCGTCCAGCGAGGGGCGTGGTTAGGGTGTTTGGGGCCCGCATTCTAATGGAGTTTAAAACAAGGAAAGGTGTTAGGAAGTGAGGTAGAACCACAGCGCAGATTTAGATGGGAATCCCTAACGCTGGTGTGGGGCGCAGCCAGCAGCAGAGAGCTTGGTTTAGAATGGGGCGCTCAAACTAGTGGAGTGAGGAGGAGAAAAGAGGCGGAATCTGGATTGAAGATAGATGAGGGTAGGGGGAGAAGACGGCGAAATCGAATGCTGGAGTAGCGTTTAACTTGGCTAAAGGCACATTACAACTGGAGCAGGACTTAAAAGGCTTGAGCTTGGCAAGGGAGCGGCGGAGCTAGATGCCGGGGAGAAGTCTGAGTTCCGAAAGGGAATGGGTAGGGTGTGGGGAGGAGAAGAAGAGAGCGGAGGTAAGCTCCGGGGCCGGTATAACACCGAAGCCTGGTAGAAGTCGGCTGGGCCGAGACCAACGTTTGAGAAAAAGCGAGGTATTGCATGCTTGGGGCGGGGTCAGAACGCTGTGGTTAAGCCTTAGCTTGCTAGTGTTTGGCCGGAGGCTGAGGAGGGGGCGGGACTAGAGCGCGGAAGAGGCCCGCCCTGCGGGGGCGGGCCCACGCTGGCGGGGGCGGGGTTGGACGGGGGAGAGTTAGAGGCCGCAGGAGGCCCGCCTGCGCGGGGGCGTGGCCACGCTGGCGGGGGCGGGGTTGGACGGGGAGAGTTTAGCGCGGAGGCGGGCCTCCGGAGGGGGGCGGGCCCTGTGCGGGCTGTGGCTCGGGGCCGAGTGGGCTGCGGGGATGCGGGGCACGAGCTGCGTGGGCGGCGGCGGCGAGCCCGGGTGGCGCAGGGCTGAGCGAGGGCCCGCGGGGCCGTTGGTTGCGCCTAGCACCGGTCTGTGCCTACTTTCTCTGCGTCTCGTTGGCTGCCGTGCTGCTCGCTGTCTACTACGGTCTCATTTGGGTTCCCACGCGGCCCCCTGCAGCCCCAGGCGGCCCACCGCCTAGCGCGCAGTCCTCTCCGTGCGGCGGTCGCGCGGGTGCGCTGCCTGCCCCAGCGCCCGCCGCCGCCTCGGTGTCTTGTCTTCTGGGAGCCCCTGGCGGGCCGAGACCCCAGCTCGAGCTGCCGCGCAGCCGCCGCCGCCGCCGCCACAGCGACCCCAGCCGCCGCCGCCCGAGCCGCCAGACGCTGGGGGAGACGCCGGAGGCCGCAGGGGGGCGAGGACCCGGGTAACCTTCCTTTTCACCCAAAATGGACCGCCAGCCTTCGAGAGCCTGGCGCCCTCGCCGCGGATGCGCCGGTCCCGAATTGGTGTCTGGCTCCTTCTTCATGACATCGTCTAGCGTCTGCGGAGCTGTCATCCTGAAGAATGGGGGGCGAAGGGGAGCCGGCCCTGGTTCTCGATCGTCGCAGCTCCTCCGCCGTCAGGCCGGGTCCTCCACCAGGCAGACCCCATACTGATCACTGCCTCCTGCTCCTCCCTCCTAGGATTCTGTGCACGGACCCCTCAGCCTGCCCCTCTCCTTCTTTCCTGAATCTCCGTGTGCATCTATCCACCTGCAATAAACTCCAGCCCCAGCTGCCTCGTGCTCGTTTGTCGTGTTGTCTGCAGAGGGGCCTCCCCTCAAGTTTGTGAGGGCAAGCCTTTCCTGGCATCAGGGCATCGCCTCTCACTCTGGGTGGGCTGTGTGCGTTCTCCCCTTCCCTGGCGGGGTGGTGGTGTCATTTTTTTCTTCCATCGCCATCGTGTATTTTCTGGGTTGGGATGAGAAGACGCTTATCCGCAATAAGGTAGTTGAAGGTCAGACGGTATGAAGGGCTTAGCAGGTTTTTGCATGCTTGCAGAGGACAAGTGCCTCTGGAGGGGAGAAGAGGCCTGGCCTCCGGTAGTAGCACAGGAGACAAGACAAGAGATGGGGTGATCTCAGCGAGAACTGGGTTTCTGGGGACTGTGATTTGTATAACTATAGTGTCCGGCACGGAAGCTAAATCACCTGGAGAAGTCAGGATACTGCTGGAAGAGCATGAGTTCACATTCCTGGGAGCTGAGAGATGAGCGTGGACAGGGGTGGTGGTAGGACCCTTCTGGAAATCACAGAGAAAGCTATCAAAGCACCCAGCTGTCTTTGAAGCTTAGTACTGCCTCTCTGGTCTGCAATGTTGCCTGCAAACCAAGGCTGAGCAACCTGAGTCCTGCTAAAAGAGTCAGAAGTGGCTGAGTCTGTTTTCCTACCCAGACGACTAAGGTCTAGCTCTGGACAGGGTATAGGACCCTACCCTAAGCAGGAAGTGATTTCATGTCTGACCACCTCCCTTGAACTGGAGACTTCCTTAGGATGGTGAAGTGGAGCCTCCTCCTTCAGACTGGGACAGCTGTCCCTCTGTACCCGGCTAGGAACGTCAATCTGTTTACCTCCCCTCCTTCCTTCTACGCCTTCCAGCACCACTTCCCAGAGGGTGTCTCCAGGATGAATGGAATTCAGGAAGCTGGCACCCCTTTCCAGTTAGTATAGATGGTGGTTAGGAGCACTGATCTTGGGGCCAACATACCCAGGTTCAAATCCCAGCTCTTCCTCTCACTAGCTGTGTGACTGGGCAGCTAACCCAACCTCTCTGGTCCTGTAGAATGAAGATGATCATAGTATTTATCTCATAAAGTTTTTCTGAGGATTGAGGAAGCTGGTGATCTGAAGCCTTTAGAGTACCATGACATGTTCTCGCTCACCACTCGCCTCTGTCCGTGGGGCTTTAAAAGCCACAGCTTGGATCCCAAGGGATTGCCAGTCAGTCTAGAGCTCTGGACCTCAGCCAATGGTGAGTTAGAGGGAGGGACTCTATCCTTGTTCCCACCGGCTCCCCTCTCTGATTCTCAACGCTCTTCTCCCAGCCCGTTATCCTGCTCTCTTTTCTCTGTGTTTCCCTCACCACCTTCTCCTCTATCTTCGTTCTGTCTGTTTTTGTCTCTTTGTCTTTCAACGTTTGTGTGTCTCTGTCTCTCTCTCACGTCTCTCCATGTCTCTGTTTCTATCCCTCACTCTGTTCTGACTCATTTTCTCAGCTCTGATGCTCTTGCTTCAGCTCTCTCTCTCTTCTCCCTTCCTCACTTTTCTCCTCCATCTTTTTTTTTTTTTTTTAACTTTGGGCTGTGCCACATGGCATGTGGGATCTTCCCTGACCAGGAATGGAATGCACCCTCCCCCCCACCCCATTGGAAATGTGGCGTCTTAACCACTGGATCAGCAGGGAAGTCTCCTCTCCTAAACATCTCGACCCAACCCTCCTTCTCTCTCTCCCCTAGTTCAGCTCCCCTCACTCCCCTATCTCCTCCCCGCCCCCTCCCTTTTTGGTCTCTCTTCTCTCTTCCTGTTCCTCTCAGGCTCTGTTTTGGTCGCTTTTAATCTTTCATTTAACAAATATTTATGCAGCATTTACCATGTGCCAGGCTCTATTTTAAGCACTGGGGAAACAGCAAACAAAACAGGGAGACATTTATACTCAGTGGAGCCAGTATATCAGTGGGGAGACAGACAAGAAACAGAGATGAATAACTTACGTATGTGTTATGTCAGGTAATAATAAACACAGAGGAGAAAACTAATCAGGGGATAGGGAGTGATGAAGTTGCTGGTTACTGGCTAGAAGCCTCAGAGAAGTGAGGGCAGGACCTGCAGGTCTTGGGGGAATAGTGGTCTAGGGATCGCGAACAGCAAGTGCAAAGGCCCTGAGGCTGGAGGTGCTCAGCTTGTCCAAGGAACGGCAACGATGTCAGTGTGGTTGGACCAGAGTGAATGAGGGGGCTAGAGGGAGGAAAGAGAATGCAGGTAGTTTGTACAGAACCCCATGGGCCGGGGTGAGGAGTTTGGCTTTTAGTGAGGTGGAGGCTTAACCTCTGTTAAGAGGTCCTCTTAACGGGACCCTCTGACTGCCCTGTGGGGAATGAAATGTAGGGCCCAGAAAGGAGATCACTGCGGTGAGTTGGATGAGGGACAATGGTGACTAGACCAGGGTGGTGATGGAGAGGAAAGGAGGGGTGAGTGGTCAAAACGTGTGCGTATGAAATACATATAGCATGTGAAAGAAAGTGAAAAGTGAAGTCGCTCAGTTGTGTCTGACTCTTTGCGACCCCGTGGACTGTAGCCCACCAGGCTCCTCCGTCCATGGGATTCTCCAAGCAAGAATACTGGAGTGGGTTGCCATTTCCTTCTCCAGGGGATCGTCCCAACCTAGGGATCCAACCCAGGTCTCCCACATTGCTGGCAGACGCTTTAACCTCTGAGCCACCGGGAAGCCCGATACATATGGCATAAAAGTTAATATTTCCACCAGTCTGAACTGTGCAATTCAGGATATTAAGTACAGTGTGTGCAACCATGACCCATCAGTCTGACAGTTGTGAAAGGACAGAGGGAGGGGCTTCCCGGGTGGTCCAGTGGCTAAGACTCTGCACTCCCAATGCAGGGGTCCTGGGTTCGATCCCTGGTGGGGAACTCGATCTCTTAAGAGATTGCATGCCGCAAGTAAAGATTCTGCATGCCCAAACGAAGATAGAAGATCCCACCTGCCGCAACTAAGGCCCGATGCAGCCAAATAAATAAATATATAAAAAAATAAAAAAGAGAGGAGGGAATGGGTCAGGGGAGCCTCTGGCTGTACCTCTCTGGGTGCGGTGGGGCTTATGTGTCTATGGAGCTGTCCTTGAGAAAGAATTGCCGATCAGAGGACTCCTGGATGGGGCTGCAATGGACTGGTGTAAATACCCACTGTGTTGAGCCCAAGGGAGGCATGGCCTTGGCACCAATGCGGTAGGGCTGTCAGACGGCTGTGCTGTCAACCTTAAAGGGAGAGCTGCTCAGTGCTACTCAATGGCCACCAGAGGGATCTAAACTGTTCCCGGTTCTTTCTGGCCTCATCCCCAAGCGGCTTCACCTGGTGCCCACAGATCCAGGCACCTAAGCACTTCTCATTACCGTCCTTCAGAGATAAAGGAGGCCTGGTGGCTTTCCTTCAATCTGATTGGATCAGCTTGGGTCACATGACAACCCCAGAGCCAATGCTTGTGCCAGCGACCTGTCCCTGTCGGTTGCTAATTGGTTAAGATGTGGGTCCCTGAGCCACTCACTGTTAAGTGAAGGCGGGATTACTCTGAAGGTTTAGACCAATCAGGACCTACCGCGGTATCTGGCCCAAGCCGGTAGACAGCCCAACTCCTCAGCCAAACTGCAAGGACTGGGGCTGCCAGGAAGGGGCGCTAAAGAGCCGCCGTCCCCCAGGCTCCTGGCGTCTTCCCTCACGTCCAAGTTGAAGTGGAAGATCGTAGATAATGTGTGAAGGGCCTCCGGATAGAATCCGCTATTGCTTATTTGAAATTCCGAATTTCAAAAATCCCTGAAAACCAAAAAAAAAAAAAAAATTTGTTCTTCTTTTGGGGGTTATTTTGGCCCAGACTCACATGGTGGCAAACCAGCTAATCTGCATTCTTTTTTTTTTTTTTTAATAATTTTATTTTATTCTTAAACTTTACAATATTGTATTAGTTTTGCCAAACATCGAAATGAATCCTCCACGGGTATAATCCGTGCTCCCCACTAATCTGCATTCTTAACAGTCTTTATTTATCTCCGTTGGCGTGAATTTTCACACGTTTTGCTGCAAATATATTAACATGTCTGATGGAGAGGGGTCGGCTTCAAGCCCCTGGGAGTGTTACATAATATACGGCATTCGCTCAGAATTACCCTTCTAAAATTAGAACATTTCTGAGTTCTGAAACGCGTCTGTCCCCAAAGACTACAGCTAAGGGATTGTGGGCCTCTAATTGGGCACGCTGCCAAACCTAGATTCATCTTAATTATTTGTTCAACATTTATTTAATGGCTTTGGGAAGAAACTCATTTTCCATTACAATCTTTTTTTAAAAATAGAGGATGATGTTCATTTACTTGGTCCCCTTTGTTAACAACGCGCTATTTTTAGCGTGTGTGTGTGTGCATGTGAAACTGTCTGTGTGTATGACTCTATGAGTGTGTCTGTGTGTGAAACTGTGTCTCTTTGTGTGTGTGACAATATTTCTGTGTGTATGTATGGGGTGGTCTGTGTGAGAGATTGTGTGTAAATGAGTACATTTGATCTTGTCTGTGTGACTGTATTTGTGAACATCTACTTATGTCTGTGTGTAATTTTGTGTGTGTGAATGTGACTGTGGGTTTCCGAATGAATATATGTGTGTGTGTGTGTGTGTGTGTGTGTGTGAATGTGCAGGAGAGGAGGCATAGTTCAGAGTTTAAAGTTAAAATGCTGAAATAAAGTCCTCATTTCATGAGACCATCTCTGCCTCCGTTTTAGAATTTCAGCAAACTACAAATGACTCAGAAATTTTGTGTTGCCAAGCAATACCTTATATGTCCACCAGAGGGCGCCTGTCTACTTGAGCCAGAAGAAACTTTAATTCCTGGGAGTTTGCAGATTCTTGCAATGGCATCCCCCTCCAGTACTCTTGCCTGGAAAATCCCATGGACGGAGGAGCCTGGTAGGCTGCAGTCCATGGGGTCGCTAAGAGTCGGACACGACTGAGCGACTTCCCTTTCACTTTTCACTTTCACGCATTGGAGAAGGAAATGGCAACCCACTCCAGTGTCTTGCCTGGAGAATCCCAGGGACGGTGGAGTCTGGTGGGCTGCCGTCTATGGGGTCGCACAGAGTCGGACACGACTGTAGTGACTTAGCAGCAGCAGCAGCAGCAGCAGCAGAGAAGTGCCAGGGGCAGCTAGCTCAGGCTCACCTCAGTTGTACGTGGAACAGCAGTTCTCACACTTGTTGGTCTCAGGATTCATTTTACACCCTTAAAAATTCTTGAGGACCGAGGAGTTTTTTTTCTTTTTTGTATATGTGTTACATCTATCAATAATAAGTATTACCATTGAGAAGTTAAAAAATTTAGTAATTCATTTAAAAATAACCATGGTAGGTCCATTGCATTTCTTCACCGATTTAATTGTGGTAAGAGATACACAAAAATTTTGTTGTTGTTTAGTTGCTAAGTCCTGTCTGACTCTTTTGCAACCCCACAGACTGTTACTCACCAGGCTCCTCTGTCCATGGGATCCTCCAGGCAAGAATACTGGAGTGGGTTGCCATTTCTTTCTCCAGGGGATCTTCCCGACCCAGGGATGGAACCCATGTCTCCCACACTGCAGGTGGATTTTTACTGCTGAGGCACCAGGAAAGGTGGTATAAATGGTTAAAATGGTACATTTTTTAAGTATATAAGTTCAGAGGCATCAAGTAAATTCACATTGTTGTGCAAGCATCGCTACTATTCATTTCCACATCTTTTTATCTTCCCAAACTAAAATTCTGTACCCATCAAACAATAATTCCTCATCTTCCCAATCCCAGGTCACTTCTATTCTACTTCAGGTCTCTGAGAATTTGCCTATTCTACTACCTAATGTATAGGAAATCATGCAACATTTGTTCTTCTGCATCTGTCTCATTTCACTTAGCATCATGTTTTCAAAGTTTATTCATGTTGTAGGTGTCTCAGGCTTTCCTTCCTTTTTAAGATTGAATTGTATGTTATTGATGCCGCATTCACAGATACCACATTTTGTTTACCTATTTGTCTGTTGATAGACATTCAGAAATCAAATTTTGACATAACACTTTAAATGAGAAATGCTGTATTGTCCAAAATAAAAAAAATTAATGAGAAGATTGACAGTATTATACATTTCTGAGAATGTGTAATGTCTGGCTCAAGAGAAAACAACTGGATTTTCACAGTCGCTTCTGCATTTGATCTGTTGCAATATCACAAGTCATCTGGCCTCTGGAAAAATCTGGGTGAAGTCCAGTCAAGTCATGGGGAATCCTGAGCATGGGCTTTTCCAGCCTGTTAACCCCCAACCACACTACCCTGAAACTTCTGTGGTTGCAAAACCGCCTTTAGCCTTCCTTGTCATCTGCACTTAACATCTGGTCTGGGTACAATTAATTACGATTTTGCCAGTGCCATCTTGCTATGTGGTCCATGGATCAAAAATAAAATAAAAATAATATGGAGGTCATGAGGTCACATTGTAGCTATGTAATGATGATAAGTCTATGGATATATAAGTCTGGTAATATATCAGATGGGCTTCTCCTCTGGCTCAGCAGTAAAGAATCTGCCTGCAAAGCAGGAGACTTGGGTTCGACCCCTGGGTCAGGAAGATCCCCTGGAGAACGAAATGGCTACCCACTTCAGTGTTCTTGCCTGGGAAATCCCATGGACAGAGGAGCCTGATAGGCTACAGTCTATGGGGTCACAAAGAGTCGGACACGACTTAGTGACTAAAACAACAACAGTATGTCAAATATATTAAAAAACTATTTAGTAATAATTGAGTAATTAACTATCATTGGATAACAAACAACCAAAACCTGTGTGTTGATGTACACACGTTGCATGTAACTGAAAGTGAATGGGGTCTGGCTGCTTGCCATTCAGAAGCCAACAAAGAGGCAAGGTTGGTGGAGAGGAACGTTTGCTTTATTTTGGATGCCAGCAACCAGGGGTGGGGGAGGGGAGACTGCTCCGCTGACATTCAGAGTGTTACTGTAAACGGTAAGAGCGTTTATAGACAGAGGGAGGGGGCTCCACACAGAAACAGCACAATCAGCTCTGACAGTCACCTTGAAACGGGTCATCGATGGTGTGCTTAGCGTCATCTTAAATACAGTCAGCCTTCAGGTCCAGTTCCCATTTCCTTGATGTGAACTCTCAGAATTGTGGCAGCGTGTCTCAGGGCTACACTTTGGTCATTATGTAGTTAACTTCTTCCATCTGGTGGGGGTTTCAGTATCTACCAGACAGCTCACAGGATATGGCTCAGAATATTATCCATAGCCCTTGAGGAGAAAGGTCCTTGATGATGCTGAATGACTCAACTATTATTATTTAGTCTTGTGGGGCTGTTTCCCTTTGCTTCTGCATTTTCTCACTTCTCTGATTAAACTGATTCTTTGGCTAAAGTTTTTCCACAGACAACAGGCAGGTGGAGGACACGACGGGGAAGGACCATAGTGTCCTGCTCCATTTCAATACGAACATGTATTGAGCTCACGCTGAGAGTCAGCTGATTGTGGCTGGAGGCTCTGCTGATCTTGGCTGGGCTCTCCCATGCGTCTGAGGTCATCTGGGGCTGGAGGTGACTGTCTGCCTTGCTGATCTTGACTGGGCTGCCCCAGGTGGTTGTGGTTGGGCCGATCTTGACTGGCCTTGGCCGGTACAACCAATGCTTGGCACTTGCAGTCTATTCCAGGAATGTTCCTCTTACTGTGATGGCAGAAGTGTGAGCTTAACTATACAGGTACATGTCAAGCCTCTGTGTTCTGTGTACCATCATGCTATTGGCCAAACAAGTCACACGGCCAAGCCCAGTATAGAGTGGCAGAAGTACATTCCTTCCAAGGTGATGAGGTGGATGGAGTGAAGGTTTCCAAAGAGGAACCTAATCTGCTGTGTGCTAAGTCACTTCAGTTGAGTCTCTCTTCTGTCCATGGGATTCTCTAGGCAAGAATACTAGAGTGGGTCGCCTTGTCCTCCAGGGGATCTTCCCCACCCAGGGACTGAACCCTCATCTCTTATGTCTCCTGTGGTTCTTTACCAGTAGCGCCACCTGGGAAGCCCCAATCTAATCTGCCACAGGTGGTCATGTCCCGGCCTAGGCCACATGGAGGACAGTAGGGGTCTGGAAAGGACCTGGATATTGTGCTGAAACTTGAAATTGAGAACCGAAGTATGAGCATCCAGCAGGGATAATATGAATGGCATTAACATTAATATTGTGCCTCAGAGGGGTTTGATAGCAATTTGCAGAACAGTAAGTGTGTGTGTTGGGGTGGTGGGTGGGTGGGAGGATGAAAACCCAGGCCATCTGACTCTGAACAGTTTCATTTCACTATTCATTTTGCTTCTTAGCCCAAACCATATGGAGAGCCCACAGGTAGGCACTCTGGTTAAAAATCCCTGCTGTGCTCCCACTTGACAGACAGAATCGACTGCCAGCTGGGTGAGCAAGCCCCCTGCGAAGGTTCAGTCGAACCTTCAGATGAGTTCTGTCCCAGCCCACATGTGATTGGCCAAAGGAAAATTCACAGGATGGTCAAGCACGTGCATGCTCATGCACGCTCAGCATTGTCTGCCTCTTTGTGACTCCACGGACTGTAGCCCACCGGGCTCCTCTCTCCATGGGGTTCTTCAGGCAAGAATCCTGGAATTCTTCAGGGTTGCCATTCCCTCCTCCAGGAGATCTTCCCCACCCGGGGATTGAACCTGCATCCTCTGTGTTTCCTGCATTGGCAGGCAGATTCTGTATTCCTGAGTCACCTGGGAAGCTCCAGGTCGAGCATGTGGTAGTTCTTAAAATCCCCATACTGAATTGGCACGTATTCCTTCTTCTCACATTTCATTGGGCAAGGAAAGTCACATGGCCCCGCCAAACCTTCAACAGGCAGACGTGTGGAACCATACTGTGTGCCCCGGAGGGCTGGAATGTTTGAGACCATCTTTTTTTTTTTTTTAATTTTATTTTATTTTTAAACTTTATATAATTGTATTAGTTTTGCCAAATATCAAAATGAATCCGCCACAGGTATACATGTGTTCCCCATCCTGAACCCTCCACCCTCCTCCCTCCCCATACCCTCCCTCTGGGTCGTCCCAGTGCACTAGCCCCAAGCATCCAGTATCGTGCATCGAACCTGGCCTGGCATCTCATTTCTTACATGATATTTTACATGTTTCAATGTCATTCTCCCAAATCTTCCCACCCTCTCCCTCTCCCACAGAGTCCATAAGACTGTTCTATACATCAGTGTGAGACCATCTTTAATGACTGTTGCAACGGGTTGTTTCTTGCTCTGAAATACCAGTCACACCTTCTGCAGATCCTCCTGTGAAAGGCACACGTTTTGACTAGTAGTTGGACTTGTTTTCTTTATCTTTGTTGTTCAGTCGCTCAGTCGTGTCCCACTTTTTGCGACCCCACGGACTGCAGCACGCCAGGCTTTCTTTATGTATTTTTCTAAAAGAATAGAATCATCATCATCCATTAGTGTCACAAGTAAAACGTGGCCAAAATCCCCCTCACTTACGCCCTTTGAATTGTGACTTTGCAGGTCCTCCTTTCAAGGGGTAGGATCAGTTCCCCCTCTCCTTGAACTTGAGCTGGCCTTGACCAGTAGAATATGGCAGACGTGATGCTATGTCAGTTCTGAGTCTACATTTTGAGAGTCTTTGTACCTTCCATTTGCTTCCCTGGAAAGTTGTCACTGCCATGGGAATAAGACTTGGCTAAGCCTGTTGCGCTATAGTCCCTGGGGTCACAAAGAGCCGGACACGACTGAACGACTTTCACTCACTCACAACCTGCTGCTGCAGGAGGGCTTCCCATGTGGCCCTAGAGTTTGTAAGGAACCCACCTGCCAATGCGGGGGGAGTAAGAGATTCGGGTTCCATCCCTGGGCTGGGATGATCCCCCGGAGGAGGGTATGACAACCCCCTCCAGTATTCTTGCCTGGAAAATCCCATGGACAGAGGAGCCTGGTGGGCGACAGTCCATGGAGTTGCAGAGTCAGACACGACTGAAGTGACTGAGCTCGCACACACAGCCTACTGGGGGATGAGCGCCTTCACCAGACAGACCACAAGCACCCATTGAGCTCCCAGAACAGAGCCGCCTACCCAGCCCCCAGTTGACTGCAGATGTAAGGATGAGCTCACTCAAGACAAAAACCCATCCAGCTGACCCATGGACTTGTAAGCAACAAAAATAGTTATTGGGGCTTACCTGGCGGGTCCAGTGGTTAAGACTGTGCTTCCACTGCAAGGGGCATGAGTTCAATTCCTGATTGGGGAACTAAGATCCCCCTTGCATGCAGAGCAGCCAAAAAAACCCCACCTCAGAGTAGTTATTGTTTTCAACCATTATTATTTGGGGATATTTGTTACACAGCTGTTGGGGTCCATTTGGGCTCCTGTAACAAATGATCAGAGACTGGGTGGCTTAAACAACAAATATTTATTTCTCATAGCTCTGGAGGCCGGAAAGTCTAGGATCAAGGGCCAACAGGTTCCGAGTCTGATGAGGGGTCACTTCCTGGTTTGTGGACACCTGTGTTCTTGCAGAAAGAGACAGAGAGCTCTCTGAGATCTCTTTTATAAAGGCACCAACCCCATTCATCAGGCTTCCTTGGTGGCTCAGTGGTAAAGAATCTGCCTGAAAGGCAGAAGACTCGGGAAGGAAATGGCAATCCACCCCCGTATCCTTGCCTGGGAAATCCCACGGACAGAGGAGACTGGTGGGCTATAGTCAGTGGGGTCACAAAAGAGTCAAACACAGCTGAGTGACCAAACAACAATGCCTTTCGTGAGGAATTCCTCGTGACTTAGTCACCCCAAAGGCCCTACCTCCTAGTTCTATCACATTTGAGATTAGGTTTCATCATATGAATTTTGAGGTGGGAGACACAAATATTCAGTCTGTAGCAATAGCCACAGTTAACTGATACGCTATGGGTTCTTCATTTTTTCTCTTGGTGCGACAATAAAGGTCTTGGAATGTTTTAACCCTCTGTTATCCTGTCCTCTTTCAGGACAGGAGAGGAAAAATGTGCAGACCATGAGAATCTCTTTGTTGTCGGTCCCTACCGCCTAGGAACCCTGGGGCTTGCGGCTGTGGACGATTGAAGAGTCCACTCGCTGGCAGAGGACGGGAGCATGAAGGTTACCACCTAGGGATTCTTGGCACTGAGTTTGATAGGGAACCAGGGAAGAGTGTTTCTTGTTATCTACTCTCTGTTTTCTGATGTTCTAAAATCCCCACTTTGTTGTATTATTATAAAACTAATCAAAGTGAAGGGCTTCCCTGGCAGTCCATTGGTTAGGACTCCACACTTCCAATGCAGGAGATGCGCGTTTGATCCTGGGTCTAAGATTCCACATTCTGCAGGGCCAAATAAATGAATGAATCTTAATAAAAATAATCAGTGTGTGGTTTACATCAAGAGAGAAGAGGTGGCTGTAATCCTGGCCATCAGATCAACAGAAAGAGAAGGTGTTGTGAGGAAATGGAGAAGAGGGAGGGACAGGGAAAATGAAACGTGGAAAGACCTGGGAGATGGGTTTGGGAGATGGAAATAGAGATGGAGACTGAGATGAAACTGAAATGAAGTCGCTGGCATTCTGAGAAGTATAAACCGAGAAACATCTAGACATGTGTGTGGGGTCCCCAAGACAACTGTCAGGTCCGGAGACTCACTAGAAGGAGAGCTCACAGGAGTCTGAAAGGCTGTCATGACCACGTTTATGGTGTACTGCCGTGGAAAGCTAGAGATTAAAATCCGCAAAGGTGAAAGGCGCACGGACTAGAGTCCAGGAGAGAGCAGGCACAAGCTCCCCAGGGGTCTCTCCCAGTGGAGTCGTAGGTCTGTGCTTCTTCCTTTCAGGCATGTCATGTGATGACCTGCCCAGAGTATTGCCAGCCAGAGATGCTCCCCTGAGCCTCTGGGTCCAGGGTTTTCACTGGGGCTCAGTCACGTAGGCATGAAGAAGCCAGGGACCATTATTCTACCACACTGTTCCATGGAAAGCTAGAAAGAACAGAGGTATAAACTCCTGGTACTTGCAATGACATGATGAACCCCCCAGAGCGTTATACTGAGTGATAGAAGCAGGTCAAAAGAAACCCGTCCACATACTGTATGCTTCCACCCATGTGAAATTCTAGAAGACGCAAACTAATCTGTAGTGACACCACCGAGGGACTGAGCTGAACTGAACTGAATCTATAGCGACAGGAAGCAGATCAGTGGTTTCCTGAAAATGAGGGTGGAGGGAGTGAGGGGTAGATTGCAAAAGGCCTCAGAGGAGCTTCTGGGTACCATGGAAATGTTCGTTAAATCGATCGTGGTGATGGTTTCCCATGCATATTTCATTGTAAATATATGCTGTTTATGGTACCTCAATTATACTGCAATAAAGCTGCAAAAAAGATAGTGTCTAGTGACTGTATTATTATACGGTTAATGTATTTACCAAGAGACTAATTAAATATCTTACTTCAGTTTCAAATCCTCAGCTTTTAGTCAGTTGCCATGGTCACCCTACAGTCATTAAAACAATTTTCTATTTGACCATGACCTTCTGACAATAACTCTATGAGGTAAATGTTCTTCCTCTCACTCTACGAATGAGGACTAGGGCTTACAGGGAGTCAGAAACCTGTCTAGAGTCATATTTGTTGTTGTTGTTCAGTCACTAAGTCGTGTCCGACTTTTTGTGACCCCGCCAGGCTCCTCTGTCCATGGGATTCTCCAGGCAAGAATACTGGAGTGGGTTGCCATTTCCTTCTCCAAGGGATCTTCCCCACCCAGGGATCAAACTGGCATCTCCTGCAAAGGCAGGCGGATTCTTTACCTCTGAGCCACCAGGGAAGCCCCCATAGAATCATATTTCAAAGTTTATTTATCTGACTGCAAAGACCTCTGTGAGTTCTGAATTCTTTAAAAATATTGATATATAAATGACATAACATTATATTAGTTTCAGGGGCACAGCACGAGTCAACATTTGTATATATTGTGAAATGATCGCTGCAATAAATCTAGCTGATATCTATCACGATTTATTGTTATGACTTGTTTTCCTGTGATGAGCACTTTCCAGATACGACCCTGGGAGCTCATATCTCACTCTGGTTTGCTTTGCATTTCCCTGATAATTAGTCAAGGTGAGCATATTTTCTTGGCCCTGTTGGCTATCTGTTATGTCTTCTTTGGAAAAACGTCTGTTCAGATTCTCTGCCCATTTAAAAATTAGACTGGATGAACTTACTTAACAAAACAGAGACAGACTTTGAGAGCGAGCTTATAGTTGCCGGTGGGAAGGGGAAAGGATGGAGGAAGGGATAGTTAGAGAGTTTGGGATGGACATGTACTCACTGGTATATTTCTTCATTATTTTTTAAAATACGTATTCTTTTTGGCTGTGCTGGGTCTTGATTGCTGTGCAGGCTTTTCTCCAGTCTCGGTGAGGAGGGGCTGCTGTCTAGGTACCGTACGTGGCCTACTTGCCCCGGCTCCTCCTGTGGTGGAGCGCGGGCTCTAGGATGTGTGGGCTCTAGGTATGTTTTGGCTCCCGGGCTCCAGAGCACAGTCTCAGTAGCTGTGGCGCACAGGCTTAGTTGCTCCGGGGCATGTGGGATCTTCCTGTATCAGGGATCGAACCTGTGTCTCCTGCACTGGCTGAGGGATTCTTTACCACTGAGCCACCAGGGAAGCCCACTCACTGGTATATGTAAGAAGGATCACCAGCAAGGACCTACTGCAGAGCACGTGGAACTCTGTGCAGTGTTATGTGGCAGCCTGGATGGGAGAGGAGTTTGGGGGAGAATGGGTACGTGTACATGCATGGCTGAGGCCCTTGGCTGTTCACCTGAAATTATCACAGCGTTGTTTTGTTAATCGGCTATACCCCAGTACAAAATAAAAAAGTTAAAAAAATCATTTGCTCTTTTGCTATTGAGTGGTGTGAATTCTTTACGTATTTTGGATGCTAACCCCTTTTCAGATATGAGGTTTGCAGATGTCTCCTCCCGTTCGGGACACTGCATTTTAACTCTGTCGATAGCTTCCTTTAGTTTGATGCGGTCCCACTTGTTATCCTCGCTTTGGTGGTCTTTGCTTTCGTGCCCACACCAGGCTCTCTGATTGTTTTTCATTCCCGTGTTTCACTGAGTCTATCAGTTATATTCCTGCTACAGCTTTGAAAATTTATTTTAAAATTCACTTTAGTTTTAAAAGGTTCTTGGCTGCATTGTGTGGCATGTGATGTCAGGGATCAAACCCTCGCCCCCTGCAATGGAAACTCAGAGTCTTAATGACTGGGCTGCCAGGGAAGTCTCTGAAAGGTTTAATATCATCCTTTAGTGATTCCCCTTATTGAGAGGCAATACTGAATTCTTATTTTTTTCTTGTTAGTGTTTGAATCATCAGGCTTCGCTGGTAGTTCAGCTGGTAAAGAATCTTTCTGCAATGCAGGAAACCCCGGTTTGATTCCTGGGTTGGGAAGATCCTCTGGAGAAGGGATAGGCTACCCACTCCAGTAATCTTGGACTTCCCTGGTGGCTCAGCTGGTAAAGAATCCACCTGCAATGCAGGAGATCTGGGTTTGATCCCTGGGTTGGGAAGATCCCCTGGAGAAGGGAAAGGTTCACTCCAGTACTCTGGCCTGGAGAATTTCATGGACTGTATAATCATATCAGTATCTATGTTTTCCCCCTAAACAAGACAAAATCTAAGCATCCTTTCATCTTCTCCTCCACACAGTCCACCGACATCATGCAACTCCCATTTGGATATCATCTTGAGTTTTATATATAAATTTACATGGACAAGCATTTCTTTTCCTGAGTGGCTTGGGTGGTAAAGAATCTGCCTGCAATGTGGGAGACCTGGGTTTGATCCCTGGGTCAGGAAGATCCTCTGGAGAAGGGAATGGCGGCCCACTCCAGTATTCTTGCCTGGAGAATCCCATGGATAGAGGAGCCTGGTGGGCTACAGTCCAGGGGGTCGCAAAGGGTTGGACACAACTGAGCAACTAACATATTTTATTTGGATAAACATTTGTTTTTCTGATAATTACCTTTTAAAAAAATTCACCTTATTTCCAACAACTTGTCATTTCCTCCTGAATTAACTTCTGCTCTTGTTTGTTTCAAGTTCTTTCAAAAAATGTCTATGGGAAGCAAACTTTCTGAATTATCAAATATGACCTTCCAGTTAAATGACCATTCATCTGGTTGTACCATTTTACATTGAGACAGCAGTTTAGCATTGCATGGAGAATGTCACTCCATTATCTCTTTGCATCTAGATTTGCTGTGGTAAGTTAGATGCTCTTTTTGGTGTTCTGAGACTCGCTCCCAGCATGGGGGAGAGGTTTCCCACACTTCCAACAAACAGTTCTCAGAACATCAGCTGGGTGTCTGAGAATTCACCTCAATTCTGACACTACCTACACGGAGATAGTGTCAGATGCGATGGGTCGAGGGCTAAGTCCTACAAGAATTCACACCCACCTTCTCCCACTTCCCCCACTTCATTTATTTTATTTTATATTTTTTGGCTGCATCACGCTGCAGCATGTGGGATCTTAGCTCAGTGACCAGCGATGGAACCCTCACTCCCTGCACTGGAAGCGCAGAGTCTTAACCATTGGACTGCCAGGGAAGTTCCCCCACTTCAGGTATCGGTTGCAAGCCTGTGCCTCTGATCACCCAGCTACAGATGGAGGTTGTTATGACCTTCTCCTTGGACTTCAGACACCAGTCACCAATCTAGGTTGTTACCTGAGCTTCTGACTAACTGGGCATAAACCAGAGGTTGCCAGGATCCTCTTCCTTGGGTTTAATTAATTTACTAGAGCAGCTCACAGAACTCAGAGAAACATTTTACTTACTAGATCAATAGTTTACGATAAAAGGATATAACTGAGGGACAGCCAGAAAGAAGAGATGTATGGGGCAAGAAACAGGCGAAGGGGGAGGGAAGGGAGTGGACCTTCCATGAGAGGGCACCCCACTACCCTGCATCTCCTGTGTTCACCAACCCAGAAGCTTTCTGAATGCCCTCCTTTTTGTTTTGGTATTTTATAGAAGCTTCACTGGGCTTCCCTGATAGCTCAGCAGTGAAGAATCTGCCTGCAGTGCAGGAGATGCAAGAGATGCAGGTTTGATCCCTGGGTTGGGAAGATCCCCTGGAGAAGGGCATGACAACCCACTCCAGTATTCTTGCCTGGAGAATCCCATGGACAGAGGAGCCTGGCAGGCTACGGTCCATGGGGCATGAGTCAGACATGACTGAAGTGACTTAGGACACACACACAGAGGCTTCACTACATAGACATGATTGATTAACTCATCAACCATTGGTGATTGTTTCAACCTCTCTCCTCCCTGGAAATCAAGGGCCGGACTAAAGGTTTCAACTCCCAGTCATGGTTGGTTCCCCTGGCAACTAACCCCTATCCTTAGGTGCTTTGCAGAAATCACATTCATTAACAGAATCTCAGTTGTGATGGAAAGCAGCTTGTTATGAATAATAAGACACCCATTTCACCTTTAAGGCTCTGAAGCATTTTCAGAAAACCGAGGACAGGGAACTTCCCTGGGGGTCCAGTGGCTAAGACTGCGCACTCCCAGTGCAGGGGGCCTGGGTTTGATCCCTAGTCAGGGAGCTAGATTCCACATACAGCTAAAGATCTAGCATGCTGAATGCTGCAACTAAGAGTCGTTGTGACCAAAAAATTAATTAAATAAATAATAAATATTAAAAAAGGAAAGAAAATGAGGATAAGAGATCAAGTACTTAAACAAGATTCTCCTATTGCTCTTAGTACTCAAGAAATTCCAAGGGTTTTGGGAACTGTGAGCTAGGAACTATGAGTGAAGACCAAATACACCTGAGAAATACATTTTAGTCATCTGAATGATTAAATAGATATATTTCTTATAAATCACAATATTGCAGGTGACAATCTGATTTTTATTCTTTAATAAAGAATCTTTTTTTTTTTTTTTCTTTTCCTTTGCTGGAGACTTTGTGATTTTTTCTCTAGTTCTTTGGTATATTTTTTAGAAACTTTAGAAAAGTATTAATTTTTGGGATGTGTCAGGCCTTAGCTGTGGCATGTGGGGTCTTTTGTGGTGGCCCATGGGCTTAGTCACCCTGTGGTACGTGGGATCTTAGTCCCCCAACCGAGGATGGAACCCACATCCTCTGCATTGGAAGGAGGGTTTATAACCACTGGACCATCAGGGAAGTCCCTCTAGTTCTTTGGTATTTAAAAATTCCACAAATATTTGTTCGATTTTCTTACTCCCATCCCCTTCTCCGCCACAGGTATCTGGCTCGCTGTACAATAAATATTTCAGCATGAAGTATTGTGTCTTTAGTTCTTGGTTAAGATTCTTAGTTATTATCTATAACAATATATTAGCTGTAAAATTCTCACTATTTTGTTTTGTGTTTCTTTTTTTTTCTCTTTATAGTTAGTCTTTTTTTCACGTAGTGTTACCCTATCTCTCTTTGGTCTTCCTCAGAGAGATTCTATATGCTAGAAATGAGAATTTTTACTTATACCTTCTGCACGTCTTGATTTTTTTTCCTTCGAGGGTTTCTCTCTGTCCTTTACAGTTGCCTGTTGGGAGAGTTTTTTCAGCTCACTCATTTATTCTTTAGTTGGATCTGTTCTGCCATTTAACACACCTATTGAGTTCTTTATTTCAGTAATTATATTGTTTATATCCCTTATTACCAGTTAGGTTCTACTTCATAAGGCTTCTTCAAATTTTCGATACCCTGCCATATGTCTCAAAGGATATTTATTATACTTGTTTCACAGGCCTTATTAGCTCCACTTCATTGGGCATGGTTTCTTTCAAGCCTGACTGAGCTCTTTGAGCCTCCTGGGCATGCTGGTAATTTTACACTTCAGAAAAGGGAACAATTCAGTGCTCCTTAAAGCTGATCGTTTTAGGTTATTTTTTCTCTGAGCATTGATGGAAAGGTGAAGGAGAGAAACTGCTTTTTATTCATAAAAAAAAGTTACGGAGAGAAGGGAAATGATCGCTTCTGGCCACAGAGGAGACCCACTCTTCTGATAAAAATAAATCGTCAAGGATCATTCGTGTGTCGTAGAACTGTGGGTGCCCCTCCCCACCCCGCTTTGACCCACCTGCAGCTGGAGCAGACAGCTCCCACCACGGACAGCTTCTCACCTCATAGAACTGTGGGTGCCCCTCCCCACCCCCCTTTGACCCACCTGCAGCCGGAGCGGACAGCTCCCACCACGGACAGCTTCTCACCTCAGGACCCGTGTCACTCAGCACCCACGTCGTTCCGAGCGACTTTTTCTCTGGCATCACTCAGTTTTCTTGTTAAGTTACAGCAGGAAGAATTTAATGTCTCCTGGGGCGACCTGTACCCAAAGGCAACGAGAGTGACCGCATTAATGCCCCCGCCTCTCCATCCTTCAGTAGCAACATCCCGAGGCACGTTCTGCCTGGTTCCTCCGAGTCCCAACAGGGTTGAGCCCAATTGCCTACGGCTGCACCCCACAGATTAGCTTACTCTTTTATTTTTATTTTTTGGCTATGCTGGGTCTTTCTTCCTGAGCCCAGATTTTCTTTAGTTGTGGCAAGCTAGGGCTACTCTTCCTTGCAGTACGCAGGCTTATTGTGGTGGCTTTTTCCTTTTTTCCACTGTTGTGGAACACAGGCTCTAGGCACATGGGCTTACTTCCTCCATGGCATGTGGAACTTTCCCAGACCAAGGATCGAACCCGTGTCCCCTGCATTAGCAGGCGGATTCCCATCCACTGCTCCACCAGGGAAGTCCTAGCTCACCCTTGATTGACTCTTCTCCCTTCTCTAACTCAGTTCTCTATGTCTCCAGTCCTCCACTCCACTCCTTGGGACCGCCACTCCCAAGGTCACCTCCTAAAGAGTTCATTTCAGTTCAGTCGCTCAGTTGTGTCCGAATCTTTGTGACCCCATGAATCGCAGCACGCCAGGCCTCCCTGTCCATCACCAACTCCCGGAGTTCACTCAGACTCATGTCCATCAAGTTGGTGATTCCATCCAGACATCTCATCCTCTGTCGTCCCCTTCTCCTCCTGCCCCCAATCCTTCCCAGCATCAGGGTCTTTTCCAGTGAGTCAACTCTTTGCATGAGGCGGCCAAAGTATTGGAGTTTCAGCTTCAACATCAGTCCTTCCAATGAACACCCAGGACTGATCTCCTTTAGGATGGACTGGTTGGATCTCCTTGCAGTCCAAGGGACTCTCAAGAGTCTTCTCCAACACCACAGTTCAAAAGCATCAGTTCTTTGGTGGTCAGCTTTCTTCACAGTCTAACTCTCACATCCATACATGACCACTGAAAAACCATAGCATTGACTAGACAGACCTTTGTTGGCAAAGTAATGTCTCTGCTTTTCAATATGCTATCTAGGTTGGTCATAACTTTCCTTCCAAGGAGTAAGCATCTTTTAATTTCATGGCTGCAATCACCATCTGCAGTGATTTTGGAGCCCCCCAAAATAAAGTCTGACACTGTTTCCCCATCTATTTCCCATGAAGTGATGGGACCGGATGCTATGATCTTCATTTTCTGAATGTTGAGCTTTAAGCCCACTTTTTCACTCTCCTCTTTCACTTTCATCAAGAGGCTTTTTAGTTCCTCTTCACTTTCTGCCATAAGGGTGGTGTTGACTGCATATCCTAAGTTATTGATATTTCTCCTGGCAATCTTGATTCCAGCTTGTGCTTCATCCAGCCCAGCATTTCTCATGATGTACTCTGCATATAAGTTAAATAAGCAGGGTGACAACATACAGCCTTGACATACTCTTTTTCCTATTTGGAACTAGTCTGTTGTTCCATGTCCAGTTCTAACTGTTGTTTCCTAACCTACATACAGGTTTCTCAAGAGGCAGGTCAGGTGGTCTGGTATTCCCATCTCTTTCAGAATTTTCCACAGTTTATTGTGATCCACACAGTCAAAGGCTTTGGCATAGTCAATAAAGCAGAAATAGATGTTTTGCTGGAACTCTCTTGCTTTTTCAATGATCCAGAGGATATTGGCAATTTGATCTCTGGTTCCTCTGCCTTTTTTAAAACCAGCTTGAACATCTGGAAGTTCACGGTTCACGTATTGCTGAAGCCTGGCTTGGAGAATTTTGAGCATTACTTTACTAGCGTGTGAGATGAGTGCAATTGTGCAGTACTTTGAGCATTCTTTGGCATTGCCTTTCTTTGGGATTGGAATGAAAACTGATCTTTTCCAGTCCTGTGGCCACTGCTGAGTTTTCCAAATTTGCTGGCATATTGAATGCAGCACTTTCACAGCATCATCTTTCAGGATTTGGAATAGCTCAACTGGAATTCCATCACCTCCACTAGCTTTGTTCATAGTGATGCTTTCTAAGGCCCACTTGACTTCGCATTCCAGGATGTCTGGCTCTAGGTGAGTGATCATACCATTATGATTATCTGGGTCATGAAGATCTTTTTTGTACAGTTCTTCTGTGTATTCTTGCCACCTCTTCTTAATATCTTCTGCTTCTGTTAGGTCCATATCATTTCTGTCCTTTATCGAGCCCATCTTTGCATGAAATATTGCCTTGGTATCTCTAATTTCCTTGAAGAGATCTCTAGTCTTTCCCATTCTGTTGTTTTCCTCTATTTCTTTGCATTGATCACTGAGGAAGGCTAAGGAACTCTGCATTCAAATAGGAATATCTTTCCTTTTCTCCTTTGCCTTTTGCTTATCTTCTTTTCACAGCAATTTGTAAGGCCTCCTCAGACAGCCATTTTGCTTTTTTGCATTTCTTTTCCATGGGGATGGTCTTGATCCTTGTCTCCTGTACAATGTCACGAACCTTCGTCCATAGTTCATCAGGCACGCTATCTATCAGATCTAGTCCCTTAAATCTATTTCTCACTTGCACTGTATAATCATAAAGGATTTGATTTAGGTCATACCTGAATGGTCTAGTGGTTTTCCCCACTTTATTCAATTTAAGTCTGAATTTGGCAATAAGGAGTTCATGATCTGAGCCTCGGTCAGCTCCCGGTCTTGTTTTTGCTGACTGTATAGAGCTTCTCCATCTTTGGCTGCAAAGAATATAATCAGTCTGATTTTGGTGTTGACCATCTGGTGATGTCCATGTGTGGAGTCTTCTCTTGTGTTGTTGGAAGAGGGTGTTTGCTATGACCAATGGGTTCTCTTGGCAAAACTCTATTAGCCTTTGCCAAGCTTCATTCCGTACTCCAAGGCCAAATTTGCCTATTACTCCAGGTGTTTCCTGACTTCCTACTTTTGCATTCCAGTCTCCTATAATGAAAAGGACATTTTTTTTGGTGTTAGTTCTAAAAGGTCTTGTCTCCCAAGTCGTATTCTTGGAGTATACTCTTGGGGAAACTCCAGCGAAACTCCATTTCTCTCCAGATCTTGTCTATTTTAATTCTTCTTATGTGTGTGTATCTGTGTGTGTGTTTTCACAGACTTTGTTGTCTTCTTAGGGGAGCATATTAAACAGTTAAAAATTAGAGAGTAATATATATATTACTCATTTCCAAGAACACATCTCTGCCTTCATTTCAGATTTCCAGCAGATTACAAACATATGCACCCACAGCCCATTACAGATAGACTCTGAAAAGGAGAGGGCTTCCCAGGTCGTGCAGTTGGTAAAGAACCTGCCTGCCAAAGCAGAAGATGTAAGAGACATGGGTTCAATCCCTGGGTCAGGAAGATCCCCTGGAGTAGGAAGTGGCACCTCACTCCAGTATTCTTGCCTGGAATATTCCATGGTCAGAGGAACCTGGTGGACTGCAGTCCACTGGGTCACAAAGAATCAGACACGACTGAGCAGGAACACACACTCAGGATGAAAGGGAGAAGGCTGAGAGTATCTCCACAGGAGGGCAGCATTTGCATAGTGAGGGCTGACGGCACACTTGATCAGTTTCTCCCAGGCATGCTCTGGTCCAGCACCTCTTAGCCCTTAAGGTGCCCAGGAACCACCTGGGTCTCTTCTTAAAACGCAGGTTGTCATTTAGTAGCGCAGGGGCGGGGTCTGAGATTCACATTTCTTACAAAACCAAGAGATGCTGATGCTGCCGTTTGTGGTTGCCCCTTGACCAGTGAGGGGCTTAAAGATGGACTTAAAGATGGATAACCTAAGGAGGCACCATGTCACCCCACCTGGCCCATTTTATCTGGTTTCCCCTGAACCCAGCTTTTTTTAAAAAGTGAAATCTTTTAAAAGGGATTGAACCCGATCCCCTTGCATGTGAAGCACTGGACTGTCAGGGCATTCCCTCATATGGTCAATTTCTTATGAAATTAAACATGCACTCACCATATGACCCAGAAATCCCACTCCTTAGGGACCTACCCTGAAGCTTCTCTGAGCCTCCATTAGCCTGTCTGCAAAATGGGAATCTCAGGTGGCCCAGTGGTAAAGAATCCACCTGCCAATGCAGGAGATGCAAGACATGTGGATTCGATCCCTGGGTCGGGAAGATCCCTGGAAAAGGAAATAGAAACCGACTCCAGTTTTCTTGACTGGAAAATCCCGTGGAGAGAGGAGCCTGGTGGGGTATAGTCCAGGGGGTCACAAAGAGTCGGACACAACTTAGTGACCAAGACCAAAAACAACACAGGATCACAGAACACCCTGTGGAGAATATTTGCAGAAGCTTTTAAAGTAATTGTTCCAAATGGGAAACAACTCATCCTTCCACTGGTAAATGGATACACAGACTGTGAAACACCCAGACAATCATAAACTCCTCAGCTATTAAAAGGAATTTGTGGTCCATGCCATGACATGCATGAATTTTAACCATCGTATGCTACGGGAAAGAACTGACATTCAGAAGCCTGCATACTGTTTGCTTCCATTTATAGGACATTCTGGATAAGACAGAACTTTGGTGATGGAGAATAGATCGGTGGTTGCCAGGGCTTACAGGTGGCAGTGGTGTTGACAGAGAGGAAGCCCCAAGGGAATTTTGGAAGGCAATGTGTCTTGTTTCTGGTAATGGCTACGTGACTCAATGCCTTTGTTAAGACTCATAGACTGGGAATTTCCTGGCGGTCCAGTGCTTAGGATTCTGTGCTTTCATTGATGAGGGCTCAGGTTCAATCCCTGGTCTCCAAATTGAGATCCCACAAGTTATGTAACTGTAGCAAAAAAAAAAATCCATAGACCTGCTCCCCCAAATGAGAGGAGTTCATTTGTATGTAAGTTAAAAATAAATTAATAGAAAATTTTAAAATGACAGAATCTTTCAGTTCAGTCAGTTCAGTCAGTTCAGTCACTCAGTCGTGTCTGACTCTTTGGGACCCCATGAACCGCAGCATGCCAGGCCTCCCTGTCCATCACCAGCTCCTGGAGTCCACCCAAACTCATGTCTATTGAGTCGGTGATGCCATCCAACCATCTTATCTTCTGTTGTCCCCTTCTTCTCCTGCCCTCAATCTTTCCCAGCATCAGGGTGTTTTCCAATGAGTCAGCTCTTCGCATCAGGTGGCCAAAGTATTGGAGTTTCAGCTTCAACATCACTCCTTTCAATGAACACTAAGGACTGATCTTTAGGATGGACTGGTTGGATCTCCTTGCAGTCCAAGGGACTCTCAAGAGTCTTTTCCAACACCACAGTTCAAAAGCATCAATTCTTCGGCGCTCAGCTTTCTTCATAGTTCACCTCTCACATCCATACATGACCACTGGAAAAACCATAGCCTTGACTAGACAGACCTTTGTTGACAAAGTAATGTCTCTGCTTTTTAATATGTTGTCTGCTGCTGCTGCTAAGCCGATTCAGTCGTGTCCAACTCTGTGCGACCCCATAGACGGCAGCCCACCAGGCTCCCCGGTCCCAGGGATTCTCCAGGCAAGAACACTGGAGTGGGTTTCCATTTCCTTCTCCACTGCAGGAAAGTGAAAAGTGAAAGTGAAGTCGCTCAGTCGTGTCCGACTCTTTGCAACCCCATGGACTGCGGCCTACCAGGCTCCTCCATCCATGGGATTTTCCAGGCAAGAGTACTGGAGTGGGGTGCCATCACCTTCTCCGAATATGCTATCTAGGTTGATCATAACTTTCCTCCAAGGAGTAAGCGTCTTTTAATTTCATGGCTGCAATCACCATCTGCAGTGATTTTGGAGCTCAAAATAACAGAATCTTAAAACTGACATTTTATGGGAATTCCCTGGCAGTCTAGTGGTTAACTTTCACTGCTGTGGGCCTGGGTTCAATTCCTGGTCAGGGAACTGAGATTCAAAAAAAAAAAAGGAAAAAAAAGAAAAGAACTGGTAAGTTTTAAGGTCAGAGATGCTTCTGCTCTTCATATACTTAAACACTTTTAGAATTAGAAACTTCTAGAATTTTCAGAGTAGTAATAATAATAGCTCCCATTCTGAATTCCATCAGGGTTAGCACTTCTTATCTTTTTTTGTAGTTTTATAAATTGTACTTATTTATTTTGGCCATCCCTTGCAGCAGGTGGGATTGATTCCCCTGACCAGGAATCGAACCCATGTCCCTGCAGTGGAACTGTGGAATCTTAACCACTGGGCCATAGGGAAGTCTCAGCACTTCTTCACCTGTTTCTGTTATTGTGAGATGCTAGGAACAGCGTGGTCACCAGGCAATGGCTTAGGGAGCTTTGGCTATTATTATTATTATTGCTGGTGGTGGTATTTTCCGCCAGCCTTTGAGAGCCCCTCTCTTTGAGGCACCCTCCGGAGTTCTCCTCCCAGGTCCCCCCGTGGTGTTTATTGCCACCTCCTGGGTCTCAGTTTCCACAGTGTTGAAAGTTCTGGTGAACCAGTCTGGCCAGGGTCAGAAGACTGTATGGACCCAAGCATTGCTGCCTATAGTGAAGGAGGAAACAGACAGAGATGGACTCCATTGTAGGCCAGGCTGCGAACTTTAGGCTACACGCAGGGTCACCTTCCCAATGGACTTCGACCTTTGTGCCCGGTGTCTATAGAAATGGCATACCAATGGAAAACCAGACCTCCCAGATAAAAGAGACTCAGGACTTGTACCTTGACTCTCCGATGCCTAAAAGAATACGCTAATTATCTCTAAACAAATTTCATTATGTTTATGAGGTATGACCACAGGCCTATTGATAAATGTCCACTGTTTAACTACCTAGGCTTATGACACATGAATCATGGGTTAACTTTAATCAGATCTCTCTTTTACCTTGTCCAGACTAGTTTCAAGGAATTTGGGGAGGTGGGTTTGAGCACGTACACTTAGGGTTTTCACAAAAACTGGTCGGAGTCCTTGGCAAAGAGGAGACTCTGCCTTGGGCCTGCCAGTGTAATAAACTGCACTCCATTATTTGCATTGTCCTTCTGAGTGAGTTTGTTTCCTGGAACGTGTGGCTGCAAGAATAGGTCCACCACATCCTGCCTTGGAAGCCACGGTGCCCCCAGTTGAGAGCCTCTGTGTAGATTGCTGACATCTGACTGGCTCTGGGCTTCCTGTGGCCGCTGGCAAGCTGGTGGCTGGCCATGGCTGCCCTTGAGGTGCGGTGGCTTCGGCCATCTGCTCAGCCCTACCCCTCCAGATGGGGTCAGCTCTGCGTGGCCCTAGAGACTTGGGGTCACAAAACCCTATGAGTCTGTATGCCACTTGGTCATAACCTTTTTTCTGCTCTTTGCCTTTCCACTGGGTAGATTTTAATCCTCTCGATGCACAATGTGAGAGTTGCGAGTTAAATTTTATTTGAGGGCAAAATGAGGGCTTCCCAGGTGGCGCTAATGGTAAAGAATCTGCCTGCCAATGCAGGAGACATAAGAGATGTGAGTTCGATCCCTGGGTCATGAAGATCTCCTGGAGGAGGGCATGGCAACCCACTCCAGTATTCTTGCCTGGAGAATTCGCATGGATAGAGGAGCCTGGTGGGCTAAAGTCCATGGGGTCGAAAAAATCAGACACGACTGAAGTGACTTGGCATGCATGCATGAGGGCTGCAGCTTGGGAGACAGCACCTCAGATACCTCTGAGAGACTGCTCCAAAGAGGCAGTGGGGAAAGGTCAATATATAAGATTTCAGTGAAGGGAGAGTTCAGTGCAATCAAGCACTTACTCTACAAGAGGTTTTCTGCAAATCAGGAGGAGATGATGTCATGATGAAGGGATTTAGTGCTTCTCTAGAGATGAGGAGATGCAGGGACTGGGATCATGAAATCAGTTCCTGAGAATATCTAACTATCTAAGGACCTGTTCCACCAGTTTCCCTGGAGGGCAGAGTGCCTCACTCTCCACCCTGAATTCCCCTCAGGGCATGTGGAAGGTCAACAGCTCAGAGCACGGGGTTCAGTCTGTGCAGAGGCAGATGGCAAATGCTCTTGGCAAGAATCCACCTGCAATGCAGGAGACCTGGGTTTGAACCCTGGGTTGGGTAGATCCCCTGGAGGAGGGCATGGCAACCCACTCCAGTATTCTTGCCTGGAGAATCCCCATGGCCAGAGGAGCCTGTCAGGCCACAGTCCATGGGGTCACAAAGAGCCGGACACGACTGAATGACTAAGCACACAGCACCTACTTAAAAAATTTTTGTACTGAAATATAGTTTTCTTTCAATATAGTACCTATATTTTCATTTTACAGATTTTTAAATTAAGTTTGGGGAAAAGTTTGTGCTCAATTAGAGATCACAGTCTTTGGAATCCAAAGAACTAAGGTTTGAGTCCTGATTCTATCCAAACTGTTTCTGCTTCCTGCCCTTGAGTGAGTCATTCATCAATTCCTTCGTTTCCAAGGCAGAGGGAGCAGTACTAGGATTTTCAGTCAGGCCAGTGCCCCTCACCCCTGCTTTGTTCAGGCATCAACTGTAATTAACAATACGCTTTGCAGGACTTCCCTGGTGGTATGGAGTAAGACTCTGTGCTCCCAAGGCATCGGGGGGCCTGGGTTCGATTCCTGGTTGGGGAACTAGATCCCATATGCTGCAACAAAAAGATCCCACATGCTGCAGCTAAGACCTGGAGCAGCCAAAGAAATAAATAAAGAATAGTGCATTTTGCTTAACACGATTTTTCCAATTTTTCCATGATTATTATTTGAACATATAATACAATAAAAAATTGTTGAGATGTTCTACAATCTTTTTTTTTTTTCAGTAAGTCTTGGAAATCTGGTGTGTTTTATACTCAGAGCACATGTCAATTTGGACTCACCACGTTTCTATAACTCAGTAGTTGAATATGGCTGGTGGCTGCTGTGTTGAACAGCCTGGGTCTGGGTCTTGAGGAGCAGAATGAGGGGACACCAGCATCAAGGTTGCACATGCTGACAACACCCACTCTGCCCTGCAATTCCATTGTTAGAGAGTTGTCTGCAATAAATCCTCACACACAGGCACCAGGATACATGTGCCAGGGTGCTCCCTGTGATATGGACAAAAATATTGGAAATCACCTGAAGTTCCGCCAACAGGGAAGCTTCAAACTAACAATGGACTTATGGCGCTATTAAAACAACATGGGATGCTTCAGTGAACTTACAAAAACATCGTTCTGAAAAAAGTGATCGGAGCACGTTTTCGGAACAATTGATGAATTGGGAATGAGGACGGCGGCTTACATAAGGTGACCTATTACACATTTCCTTATTGCTTTTATACTGTCCTGGCCACTTCTTGTTACATTTGAATTTGCACCACCATAAGGTGGTGGCTCAGACGGTAAAGAATCTGCCTGCAGTGCGCCTGGGTTTGATCCCTGGGTTGGGAAGAGCCGCTGGAGAATGGAATGGCAACCCACTCCAGTCTTCTTGCTTGGAGAATTCCATGGACGGAGGAGCCTGGCTGGTTACAGTCCATGGGGTCACAAAGAGTCTGCCACGACTGAGTGACTGATACTTTCACTTTCAAAAAGTTGTAAGAATTATTCTGAGAAGCGGTTAATAACTTCTCCAAGGGTCCAGGACATAGAAAATGTTAAGAACCTGTGATTTTAAGGCAATGCCCAGTTCAGTTCAGTTCCTCAGTCATGTCAGACTCTTTGCGACCCTATGGATTGCAGCATGCCAGGCTTCCCTGTCTATCACCAACTCCCAGAGCTTGCTCAAACTCATGTCCGTCAAGTCTGTGATGCCATCCAACCGTCTCATCCTCTGTCATCCCTTTCTCCTCCTGCCTTCAATCTTTCCCAGCATCAGGGTCTTTTCCAATGAGTCAGTTCTTCGCCTCAGGTGGCCAAAGTACTGGAACTTCAGCTTCAGCATCAGTCCTTCCAATGAATATTCAATATTCAGGACTGATTTCCTTTAGCCATGCCCAACTGTGGTCCCAAAATCTTAATAATCAAGAGGGTATGGCCTGGCCTCCTGACTCTCCTCTAGCTCACGCACCCTCTTAAGGTCAGAGTTGGTATAACAACCATGCATTCCTATTAGCCAAAAATCCCCTAGGCCAAGACCTTCAAAATCCTTGCTGAGTCAAGTTCACTGCACATGGCTTCATCTAGTGGAACCAAACTTTGCCAAACATCGTGCACTCATACGTCCATTTCCAAACACAAGCACCACATTTGTCAAAGTCTAGGAGAGTACATTCTAAAATGCTAATTTCAGAAGGGTGAAGGTCAGGGGATTTTTCAGTGTTTTATTGGTGGGGAGTATGGGGGGGGAGTACATTTCTGGATTGTTCAAATGTTTACATGGATCATCTATGCTATGAAAAGAAAGCTAGATCTGCACAAATTGAAGCTTGCTGTGGAAGAATACTATTTGGGCAGGAAGGATGTGGGCGATCTATTGGAGCGTTGCAGATGAGCGTGGGAAAAATGAAGCTGTTTCTACACTCATGGTAATAATCTTGCTCCATTCCTATAGACTGAAAAGTCGTTCCCATGGATGTTTGCCTCCTAATGACTGAAACCTGCAGGGTGACTTTAGGTAGGAAAAGGGACGTGGCAGATAAACTAATGATCTTGAAATGGAAGATTATCCTGGATTATTTAGGGGGTTCTTTTTGGGGGGCTGTACTGGGTTTCTGTAGGTGGCTCAGTGGTAAAGAATCCACCTGCCAATGCAGGAGACGCAGGAGACTCAAGTTTGATCCCTGGGTCGGGAAGATCCTCTGGAGGAGGAAATGGCAACCTACTCCAGTATTCTTGCTTGGTGAATCTCATGGACAGAGGAGCCTGGCGGGCTACAGTCCATGGAGTCATAAAGAGTGGGACACAGCTGAGTGACTGAGCCTGCACACACGGGTCTTCATTGCTTTGTGTGGGCTTTCTCTAGTTGCAGTAAGGGGAGGCTGCTCTTCGTTTTGGGGCTCAGTTTTCTCACTGTGGTGGCTTCTCTTGTTGCGGAGCATGGGCTCTAGGCGCCTGGACTTCAGTCATTGTACCACGCAGGTTTCGTAGTTGCGGCTCTCAGACTTAGTCACTCCACAGCATGTGGAATCTTCCTGGGCCGGGGATCAAACCCATGTCCCCTGCATCAACAGGCAGACTCTTAATCCACTGCACCTCCCAGGAAGTACCCTAGAGGGCTCTTAAATGTAATCACAAGGGTGCTTATACCAGGGAGGCAGAGGGAGACTTGTGACCCGCAGTTGGAGGGAAGGCGATGTCTCTGCCCTTAGAGGCAGGTATTGGAATGATGTGGCCACAAACCAGGAGTCCTGCCAGTCAGTGGAAAAGGAAGAGGCAGGAATATACTCTCCTCTGGAACCTACAGAGGGAATGTAGCCCTGATACATTCTGGCCTCTAGAACTGTAAGAGGATACATTTCTATTGTTTTAAGTCACTTAGTTTATGGCGATTTATTACAGCAGCAATAAGAAACTAATAACATAGTTTCTTCCCCACCCCAGAGTCCAGCATGTTTCAGCAAGAACCCAGAAAGGGACTGGGAAAGATGGTGATGGCTAGACAAGAAGACTGAATAGTCCTCAGGCACTTCTTCACAGACTTGCTTTTCCTCTCTGGTCTCAATGGAACCCAGTTGGGAGGCTGGGGCTCACAATCAATCCCCAATTCCCAGGTTTAAGCCAATTGAACCCCTGAGCTTTTTCAGGGTTACCTGGGGCCATAGAAGGAAAGAGAGAGCCTCTCAAAAGGGGGAACTCAAGGCCGGGAGAGGGGCCAGGTCTAGACAAGGTGGGAATCTCTAATGTCTGGCTTCCTTCCTCCTGGGACCTGGAACTTCCTCCTGGCCCCTTCCATGGAGCGGCTGGAGGAGGTGTTCAGGGTTCACTGGGTGAGTGCCTTGCGGAAGAAACCCCGAGCCCCAGACCAATGAGAACCCCAGAGGGGTAAGACGGGTCATTTCCTCTCTGGTTATCTGCACCCTCCCTTGGGGCTTGCAAACCACAGCCCTTGGGAGCCTTTGATCAGAGGAGGATCTGGGAGAGATCTAAAGATGGTGAGTCTTGGGGTGGGGAGTGGGGGGCAGACACCCGCTATGTGTGTGGTCTCCCTTCTTGGTGCCATCTGCTCCCTTTTGCCTTCCTCCTCCTCCCAGTCCCTGACCTCTCCCCTTCTCGCCTCACCTTCCTCTCCCGCTCCGGGGCTGGGAAGCAGCTAAGGAGTAAGACTGTCAAGGGGTTGTAGAGCCGGTGATTAGCTTTGACTTTTCCTTTCTGTTAAACAATCCCAAATAGTTTGAAAAGTTTGTTTCTACACATTTTATTATTCACTCATGATTTTTTAAAGTTAAAATGTTTTCATTCCTTTCTCTGCTCAGCTGATGCTGAGATCCATATTTAGTTTTATAAGCTAATCCCTGTGTTTTTTTGGCTCATGAGATTTTTTTTTGTCATGGAAATGTAGGAGTGGAATATTAATACATTTCAGTTTAGTTCTATAATGTCAGAAATTTTTTTAAATTAAAAGATGGACTAGAGCTTTTTCTTTGTGAATACTAGTAATTTTTTTTTTTTTTTAAGTCCCAAATCCTTAAAGGGTATTCAGTGAAAAGACCGTCCCTGTCCAGAGACTCAGATTACTTGTAGCTCTGGTTCCTTGTAACCAGAAACATGATCGGGTGGGATTAGAGCAGCAGTTTGTGGCTAACACTTCTGGAAACAGTTCACGACAGTGTAGGGAGTAAGGAGTATTTTGACATGGAGATCATACTGGAACTAGGTTCAAATCCTGCCTGTCTTGTATAAGAGGTGAAGAGACTAGTCTGTCTGAGCCTCCTTCTCCTTGTCACTAAGATGGGGATAGTCACCCTACAGAGAGAAATCTGTATCCTAGGGTCATGGAGAGAGTTCAGTGAGATAATACATGGGAAGCTCTTTCAGCAGTGGCTGGCATACAGCTGGCGCTCAATGCCTGTGATATGTCTATCCTTTCTACCCTACAAAGAGAAGTCCTTTTTACACGATATCCTACATCTTGCTTTTTTTCTTACATGAATAACTTATAATATTATTGACAACCTTCACCTGCATGTCAGGCACTGTGCTAGGCACTTGACATTTACAAACTTCAGCTTGATCGGTGAGAAAGATACTGTTATATCCTGGTGTGTTTCAGGGAAATTCCCTTTTTCTTTTTATCAGCTGTGTCATATGCCAGTGAGAGTTCCCATTGCTTATCAGTGGAAATTTAGGCTGTTTGTAATTAGAAAATTCCATGGTGGTCCAGTGACTAAGATCCAGTACTTTCGTTGTCACGGGTCTGGGTTCAATCCCTGGTTAGGGAGATAAGATCCCACAGGCTGGGCAGTCAAAAAAATAAGCAAACTCTAAAACACCAGAATTATATCTTTGGATTCATGTCTGGGTTTTCAGAACTGCAAATGCTAAATCTAAGACACAGACAATTTTTATTTTAACAGATATTGCCAAAACCTGTACCAATTTATATTCCTCATCTTCAGAGCAGGAGAGTATTTACTTGTCTAGACACCCATCTGCAGGTTTAGATGGAACTATTTTTGTTTTTGCCAACCTGAAAGGTAGTTCATCGCATCCTGAAAGGATCCGGAGGTTTGTCTTTTTCACATGGTTTTTAAAATGTAAATGCCTGTGTTTCTTCGTGCTCAGGGATGTTGAGTCTCAAAGACTGGGCAGATTCAAGAAGATGAGTCGAGATGCTCACCCCCACCCTCGTATCCCAGTTTCTGAGGATGCTTTAGTGGTTTTATGTGGTTCTGTGGGTGGATTGTTTAAAGACATTGTGTCCGTGTAGAAACGGGGAGACGGATGTTCCGGAAAAAAAAGCAGACCGTGCCTTCTGTGTATTTCCTAGCCCTGACAGCATTCCTGAGTGTATTATTTCCACCGTAAAGAAGGGGACAGTTGGCAGGACATTCCCTGCCCTGAAGATGGCAAGATGGAAGCCCCGTGAGGGAGGGAAGGGGTGTGTTGCCCCGCTTAACTCTCCTACTTTTCTTCCTCCTCTGGGCATCACGCCCATCTTTGCTGGCCTGAGTCCCTGCCCCAGCCTCCTCTCTGGTCCTCTTGCCTCTATCTCACCTCCCTACAGCAGCCAGAGGAGCCTTTCCAAACAAAAACTCTCATCTAGTCCCTCTGTGACTCAAAGACCATCTGTGGCTCCCCATTACCCCAGGATAAAATACATCGCCTTTAACATGACATCCGTGGCTCCTCCAACCTCGCCCTGGCTACCTGCCAGCCACGCTGATGTTCTTTCACCTTCTGGTGTGTGACATCCTCCCTGTTACCTTGTGACCCTTTGCCTTGAAGGCATGCCCCTCACTTCCACCACGTCTGAGGCCTGGTAACCTCTAGAGAAGGTTCTAGGGTAGGACTCTCTGAAGGGCTCTCCTACCTCTGCCACTTGCTAACAGCGAGGACCTGGAAAGGTCTCTTAAGCTGTCTGTAGCCTCAGTTTTCTCATCTGCAAAATGGGTTTTGCGATGGCAAAAAAAGAAGAGCTGATACATGAAAAGGACTTAGAACTTGGTGATTCTGATTGCTTTTCTCCTAAGCATCTTCTCCTTAGCCCTGTTCTCCTCTGATCCATTCATGAGTCCTCACACTCACCACCCTAGAGTAAACCACCATCATCCCGCACCACAGCTGGACAATCCCAGTCGCCTCTCCTTCTCAGCTTCTGATCTGGCCCCTTCTCCAAACAGTAGGCAAGGGCTCTTAAAATGAGCCTGTGATCTTAGGGAAAAAAGAGAACCCCGCCTTTGGGCTTGTTGTAGCGTAAACACTGTGGTTAGAGAATTAACGAACTAACACCTAGGAAGCACTTAGGAATTGCTTAGGAGCCCCAGACGGCTGGTGTCTGAGACGCAGCCACCAGCCACATGTGGCTGGTGAAACTTAATTAAAATGACAGCAAAGTTTAAGTTCAGTTCCCAGACACATCTGCCACATGTCACAAACTCCACGGCCACAGATGACTGGCGGCTACCATCCCGGATGGCACACCTCTGGGACATTCCCATCAGTGCAGAAATTTCGTTTGGACCATGTTGCAGTGTTGTTTTTTTTTCATTTCTACTTAGTTCTTGCTGTTGCTTAGTGGCTAAGTCGTGTCCGACTTTTTTTGCGACCCCATGTACTGTAGCCCTCCAGGCTCCTCCGTCCATAGGATTTCCCAGGCAAGGATACTGGAGTGGGTCGCGCAGGGTTGTGGCTTGATTTTTCCAACACCCTTCTCCTGATCCCCCACCAGGCTGGCTTCTCTGTAGAACACGCTCAGTTCCCATCCCTGGTGATTAATTTCCCTCTCGCAGGAGACCATAACCTCTCCAAGGACAGGTGCCAGGTATGACAGGAGCCAATCTCTAAGATGTTAACATTTATGAGATGAAGAAATGTGCTTAGACTCTTTCCTAGACTCCTAGAATTGCACTTGGGTGTGTGCCCAGCTGCCAAGTCGTGTCCCACTCTTTGAGACTCCATGGACTGTAGCCCGCCAGGCTCCTCTGTCCGTGGGATTCCCCAGGCAAGAATACTGGAGTGGGTTGCCATTTCCTTCTCCAGGGGATCTTTCTGACCCATGGAGCAAATGTGCATCTCCAGCTTGGCAGGTGGATTCTTTACTGCTGAGCTACCTGGGAAGCCCCTTCTAGAATGGTAGAACCACAAATTATTTTGTAGAGGCTATATAATATCCATTTCTGGGGAGAAGGGAATGGGTGGTATATTCACTGATATGGCTCTACATATCAGAAGAACAAAAGCATATATGATGAGGGACTTCCCTGGCAATCCAGTGGCTAAGATTCTGTGCTTCCAATGCAGCGGATACAGGTTCGATGCCTGGTTGGGTAACTAGGATCCCACATGCCTCTTAGCGGGGGCCAACCCTGCCCCCTGCCCCCCAGAAAGTATACCAACCTCCTACTTCCCTTCCCCTGGGGCAACCACTGTTCCAAATTTCTTTTGCCTGCTTCTGGAGCTAGTCTGTGCAGACACTCAGGAGAGAGAAATCGACAGAGATAGACACAGAGGGGAAGTGGTGAGGAAGGGAGAGGGGGTTGGGAGGAGAGAGAAAAACAGAGAGGAAGAATGATTCCTCTTTGGTAGGTAGTGTTGCTTCACACACTGTTCTCACTTGTCCTGTTTCACCCTAGATCTTAGAGTTCTTTCCACACCCACCCGTAGGTAAACTTCCTCATTCTTCTGCTGGTTGCATAGAATTGTTTTGCCTGGATGTGTCATCCTCATTGAGCCAGTTGCCTGTTGCGTGGACACTTCAGCTGTTTCCCTTCTTTATAGAGATACTGTCATGGCTAAACTTTTTAAGCCATTTACATCAGGAGGATCCTAAAAACCGCAGAGCGTTAGAATCTGCATCTTTTTCCTGCCCTCGTGAAGTCAGTGAGAGGGAAGGGCTGTGTGAGCTCATCCCAGGCGAGGATCTTTGTCAGCTGATGTGAGGGGTAATGGTGCGCGTGGGAGCAGGGAGTGGGGAGGCGTCCCCTTCTGGGGTCTGGATTATTCTGCAGCATAGTCCAGAGCTTGTGAAATGAGCAGAGATCGAAGTTAGTTTTGTGTTATCATGTCCACGGTGGACACTTAAAACATTTAACCATCCGCTACAGTGCAGGGTCCCCCTGGGCAGGATCTGGGGCCTCTTGCCATGCCCAGCATTGACCCTTTAGTGATCTGAGCTTGGGGGGTCCCAGAGTAGAAAAAGGGAGGTCAGGGTGCTGGAGGTGAGGATTGTCAGGCGGGTGACTCAGGGCAGAGTCTCTTTATGAGTGGAAATAAAGCAATCATTTTAACTTTTTTGGAAACATCTTCACACTTACAGAAAAAATTACAAGAATAATACAGGGAACTTCCATACTCTCTTGACCTAGATTCTCCAGGTTTGCTCTATCTATCTGTCCCTTCTATTGATTAATCTATCATCTACCACATTTTTTTTTTTCCTGAACCAATTGAGAGGAAGTCGCAGGCATCCTTTGCTCCTAAATATCTCAGGGTCTCCTTCTCAAAAACAAAGACATTCATTTACATGAGTACAGTGATCACTGTCAGGGAATTTAACATTTGACGCGATATTGTGATCCAGTCCATAGATCAAGTTAAAACTTGCTCCGTGGTCCGAATAATGCCCTTCAGAGTGAATCTGTCTTTCCTGCTCCAGGCTGTGGTCCAGGATGTCTCATCACATTTGGGTGTTCTGGTCTTTTAATCCCCACTCGTCTGGAACAGTCCCTTGGCCCTTCCTTGTCTTTAGGACACTGGCATTTTCATTTTAATCGACCAAAATGCCACAAAACGTATACTTCACCATTTTGAAGTGCACCATTCGGTGGCACTGAGCGCATTCAGTGCTGCCCCATCACTGCGTGCGGCTAAGTTGCTTCAGTCGTGTCCGACTCTTTGTGACCCTATGGACCATAGCCCACCAGGCTCCTCTGGTCATAGGATTCTCCAGGCAGGAATACTGGAGTGGGTTGCTATGCCCTCCTCTAGGAGATCTTCCTGGCCCAGGGATCGAACTCAAGTCTCCTGCCTTGCAGGCAGATTCTTTACCATGGAGCCACTGGGGAAGCCCTGTCCCCAATACCACCTTTATTGATTTCCAATACCACCTTTATCGATTTCCAGAAACTATTCATCACCCTCCAAAGAAACCCTGAACCCACTAAGCACTCCCTCCCTGCTCCTGCTCTCCTAGCTCCTGGCTGTTACGAGCACATCTCCCATTTCTACGGATTTGCCTGTTTTAGACATTTCATATGAATGGAAGCGTACAGTACGATTCTGACTTCTTTCACTCAGCATAATGCTTACAAGCTTCATCCACATTGTAGCATGTGTCAGTACTTCATCCCTTTTTATGGCTGAATAATATTCCGCTACCTAGATATACCATGCCCAGTTCATCCACTCTTCAGTTGACACAGACCTTTCCTCTTTGAGTAATTTGATCTCCGCTTTGGCCGTACCAGCAAATATGCTGGGCCATCAGCCTGGCTGACCTGGTTGACCTTAAGGAAACATAAAGGAACTAGAAATTAAAAAGAATGGTTCAGAGAAAGATCTGAGCTCTCCAACAATTGTAAGATCAACGGGAAATAAGAGCATTGCCATTTCTTATCTCCCTACTGTGTACCAGGCACCTTGCCAGGTTCTTGAGCAGTTTTCATCTTATTCAATCTATGAGCTGGGTGGTTAGTGGGTCAAAACCTCAGCCTGCAAATTCAAGTACCCTAAAAATCCAGCTCTGAATATTTCTGTAACAGTGATCTGTGTTTTTCTCTGCCTCCTTTCCCTGGGCTGGTGACAAAATCACCTTCAGGGATGGGCTCCAGGGACTACGGAGTTTGCCCCTTGGGTGTCCTTGGAGGCCCCCTTCCAACCTCTGGAACTGCCCAAGGGCAGCCTCTCTGGGTTTGCATACCAATCTAAAGAAAGTTGAATTCCCGTCTACATGACTGGAACAGGCTACTTCATCTTCCAGTGCCTCTGTTTCCTTGTCAATAAAAGGGGCATATTCACAGGACCTACTTGTAGGGTCGTGGTCAGGACTGAAAGAGCTAATGCTGTACTTAAACGTAGATGCTCGATAAACACTGGCTGCCTTGGTGGGATCACTCCTGGTCCTGCATGGGGATTTTTCTTCTGCCTGTGTTTGGTGCCTCCGGGTTATTGTTTTGCATCCAAGGCTGTTTCTCATTCAGCTGCTGCTCTTTTCTCTCTTTGGAGGGCAAAGAAAGTACTCAAGACTCTGTTCTTTATTTTATTATGGAAAATATCAAACCCACAAAAGCAGAGAGAATGAAGTGAATATCCAACGTACTCATGACCCAGCACCCACAGTTATCAACACTTTCCCATTCTTAGTCATCCTTGGTCCTCTCTCCTTCCCTCCTCTCTTCCTTTTTTTTTTCTGAAATTTTTAAAGCAAACCCCAAACATCCTATTTCACCTGCTATGTGAAACCTCTCGGAGAAGGCAATGGCACCCCACTCCAGTACTCTTGCCTGGAAAATCCCATGGATGGAGGAGCCTGGTAGGCTGCAGTCCATGGGGTCGCTCAGAGTTGGACACGACTGAGCGACTTCACTTTCACTTTTCGCTTTCAGGCATTGGAGAAGGAAACGGCAACCCACTCCAGTGTTCTTGCCTGGAGAGTCCCGGGGACCGGGGAGCCTGGTGGGCTGCCGTCTCAGGGGTCACACAGAGTCGGACACGACTGAAGTGACTTGGCAGCAGCGGCAGCATGTGAAACCTCTATCAGAAACTGTCTTCTACCACTTTTTGAAAACATAAATACAATATCCTATCACCCTCAATAGAATAAGCAATGGTTCCTTACTGTTGTTGGATATCCAGTCTATTTTAAAATCTCCCAGATGTCTCCAAAATATCTTATTTTCCATACGACTATTCCAATCAAGATCCAGGCTTGGTCTCCGTATTATCTTTGGTATATCTACTTCTTAAATCTCTCTCTCCTTTTAAAATTTTTACTACGGTATTGTGGGCTTCCCAGGGGGCTCAGTGGTAAAGAATCCACGTGCCACAAGAGAGACACAAGAGATGTGGGTTCGATCGCTGGGTGGGGAAGATCCCCAGAAAGAGAAAATGGCAACCCACTCCAGTATTCTTTTTTGTTGTATGTGATTAACAGGTCTTTTACTGCTAGTAAACTAGAGCAAACAATCAGAATAGTACATAGGCAGTATTCAGTACACACACTAAAAGATACAGGAATTCAAAACCTATATAAAACAAAACACTGGAGGAAAAAAATTGTACAGCTTAAGAGAGACAGTGGGAAACCTCCTCTCCCTCCTTTGATTGCAACTTGTACTCTGTACCCAACAGACCGAAATAATACAGACTCTTTAGGACTGATTGTATTTAAGAGGGATTAAACACATTTTCTAAGAATCTTGCAATGACAAATAAGCGACCCTTTCTCTGGTAAAGCAGACCTTTAAGGGCGGAACGTGGGGATTATGAAACTGACTAGTATTTCGTAACCATTTTAAATAATTTCTCATTTTCCGAACACTGCTTTCACAACAGAAGCATTTGACACTTGCACAATATTAATTACTTTGTTATATATGGAAGCCTGTGGTCGGCTGATTATACAATGAGGCTGCGAACAACCAGTGGTACTTTTCTGATGTCAGAAGAGTACGTAAAACTGAAACATCACCAAAAGTGCATAAAATACTTGTCCACATCAACAGCCAACTACGCTAAAAATATAATCAGGAAAAAAATACAATTGCTAAAAAGGGGTTTAGAGCGGAGCCACTGTCTACCAGTGGCTTCAAATGGCAATTAGTGTTCATAGCAAGTCTGGATGACTTTACAGGACCCTCTACAATAATGCACCCTTTTAACATGTACATTACACAGGCTGCAATTTCACAAAGAGGTGCTCACGTCGTTACTAAATGAGACACTTTTAACCCTCACGTCGGCTTTGTCTCCAGTTGGAATTATCACCTTACCACTCCAGTAATCTTGCCTGGAGAACCCCAGGGACAGAGGAACCTGGCGGGCTACAGTCCATGGGGTTGCAAAGGAGTCCGACACGACTAAGTGACCAAACAACAATAAACAGTTGATTTACAATGCTGTGTTCATTTCTGCTGTATGGCAAAATATATCAGTTATATACACATATATTTCACTCTTTTCTTAGATTCTTTTCCCAAATAGGTCATTACAGAATATTGAAATGCGTTCCCTGTGCTCTACAGTAGGTCCTTATTCAGTTCAGTTCAGTTCAGTCACTCAGTCGTGTCTGACTCTTTGCGACCCCATGAATTGCAGCACGCCAGGCCTCCCTGTCCAACTCCATCTCCCGGAGTTCACTCAGACTCACATCCATTGAGCCAGTGATGCCATCCAGCCATCTCATCCTCTATTGTCCCCTTCTCCTCCTGCCCCGAATCCCTCCCAGCATCAGAGTCTTTTCCAATGAGTCAACTCTTTGCATGAGGTGGCCAAAGTACTGGAGTTTCAGCTTCAGCATCATTCCTTCCAAAGAAACCCAGGGCTGATCTCCTTTAGAATGGACTGGTTGGATCTCCTTGCAGTCCAAGGGACTCTCAAGAGTCTTCTCCAACACCACAGTTCAAAAGCATCAATTCTTTGGCACTCAGCTTTCTTCACAGTCCAACTCTTGCATCCATTCATGACCACTGGAAAAACCATAGCCTTGACTAGATGGACCTTTGTTGGCAAAGTAATGTCTCTGCTTTTCAATATGCTATCTAGGTTGGTCATAACTTTTTATCTATAAATCTCTTCTAATCCATGACACTGTTCCATTTTTTTTCCTCTTCCTATTTTAAAAATGCCATTTATTTGTGAGAGAAACAATACCATTTGTCCTGTAGAGTTTCCTAAGCTCTGATTGGTCTGGTTTTGTCCTTGTGGTGTTATTTATCATGTTCCTCTCTCACCTGCTTTTCCTGTAAACTGGTAGTTTTAGATCTAAGACCTTGATTAGATTCACATTCTTTCTTTATTTTTTTTTTTGGCAAAAAAACCTCCGTGGTGGTTTAGTCGCTAAGTCGTGTCTGACTCTTGTGACACCACGGGCTGTAGCCCACCAGGCTCCTCCATCCATGGGATTCTCCAGGCAAGAATACTGGAGTGGGTTGCCATTTCCTTCTCCAGGGGATCTTCCTGACCCAGGAATCAAACCCGAGTCTACCATACTGCAGGCAGATTCTTTACTGAGTGAACTATGAGGGAAGCCCTGGTGCTGTATCGTCGTTTTTCCGCATCACATCAGAACAGATATCTACTCGTCTCTCTTGTCCGAGTGCTGAGGTTGATGGGAGGGTTTGTGGTGCCAGCACCGATTTATTGTAAGGTTCCTGTCTGTTTTTCACATGATGGTTTTATTAGATATTGTTGTCCATCATCCAGATCCATATTTCCTTAAATTTATTTCATTCCTTCTGCAGGAATTATTTTTAGAGTCTTCTCTAAAGAAGGACCTCCCACATTGACTCTTTATTTCTCTGAAATAATACTCTGTACAGAAACGGCAGGATAAGTGCTTGATTCATTCCCTTTTCAGAATAAAAATGTGACCAATGACTTACTTGATTTTATTATCATTATGAACTCAGAGATCTTTACTATTAATATATATTTTATTCCATCAGTTATTATTATTATTAAATACTCAAATTGTCCCATCTTCTGGCTAGTGTCCCTCATAGCTCAGTTGGTAAAGAATCTGCCTGCAATGCAGGAGACCCCAGTTGGATTCCTGGGTTGGGAAGATCCACTGGAGAAGGGATAGGCCACCCATGCCAATGATCTTGGGCTTCCCTTGTGGCTCAGCTGGTAAAGAATCTGCCTGCAATGCAGGAGACCTGGGTTCGATCCCCATGGAGAAGGGAAAGGCTACCCACTCCAGCATTCTTGCCTGGAGAATCCCAGGGACAGAGGAGCCTAGTGGGCTGCCATCTATGGGGTCACAAAGAGTCAGACACGACTGAGTGACTTTCACTTTCACTTTCTGGCTAGTGTGGGCTCTTTCAGGCTCGCTCTCTCTCTCTTTTTTTTTTTTGCCACACCATGTGACATGTGGGATCTTAATTCCCTGACCAGGGATCGAACCTGCACCAACTGCATTGGAAGGTGGAATCTCAACCACTGAACCATCAGGGACATTTTGATATGTCCCTATTGTTACTTAAAATTTTTCTTAATTTCTAGTGTGAGATGTTCTGGCCTCATCTTGGATATTTTCTGTCCCAGGACAGGAACCAACTTTTCTCCAAGGAGCCCCAGTTCTTCTGACTTGCTGTTGTTCAGTTGCTAAGTCCTGTCTGACCCCATGGACTGCAGCATGCCAGGCTTCCCTCTCCTTCACTATCTCCTGGAGTTGCTCAAACTCATGTCCATCGAGTCAGTGATGCCATCCAACCATCTCATCCTCTGTTGCCCCCTTCTCCTTCTGCCCTCCATCTTTCCCAACATTAGAATCTTTTCCAATGAGTTGGCTCTTCCCATCAGGTGGCCAAAGTATTAGAGCTTCAGCATCAGTTCTTCCAATGAACATTCAGGGTTGATTTCCTTTAGGCTTGACTGGTTTGATCTTGCTGTCCAAGGACTCTCAAGAGTCTTCTCCAGCACCACAGTTTGAAAGCATCAATTCTTCGGCATTCAGCATTTTCTATGGTCCAACTCTTGACTATACTTAAAATCCCGCATTGCTTGATATGTTTGCATGACAGCGTCAACCTGCAAACCACCCCCAGCTGGGAATGAAAACTGTGGGCTCATCTGAAGATCCCTCTTGCGTAACAAGGCAAGGTCATAAACCAAACAAATGACTGCAGCAGATTGCCTTTATTTAAAATTCCAATTTTTTTCCACTGTGGAATTTTTTGGAGAGGCATTAATTTTGATTTTTTAAAATATTGCCTTAAGATATTATGTATCTTCACTGCTGTACACCTGAAATTAACACATGGTAAATCAACTATACTCCAGTAAAAATTTAAAAAAAATAAAATTTAAGTAATAGTTCAAGACTTGGGCTATCAATTTTGGAATTACGTGCATGTGATTATTAGTTCATTCTCCTCAAAGTATTTTTAAAATTATTTATTTATTTTTGGCGGTGCTGGGTCTTCATTGCTGCCTATGGGTTTTCTCTAATTGGGGCAAGCGGAGGCTACTCTCTTAATTGCGGTGGGGGAGCTTCTCATTGCGATGGCTTCTCTTACTGCCGAGCGGGGGCTCTAGAACACACAGGCTTCAGTAGCTGTGGCTCTCGGGCTTAGTTGCTCCATGGCATGTGAGATCTTCCTGGACCAGGGATCGAACCCATGTCCTCTGCATTGGCAGGCGGATTCTTAACCATGGGACCACCAGGGAAGTCCGGTTTTCAACATTTGAATCAGGGGTGTGACACCCAGCTGGCTGTCAGCCCTCAGCATCCCTGTTTCCCTGGGAGAAACCTGAGCCTTAAAGAAATGGCGTGATGGGCTTTGAGTGGCTCTGACGGGCAAGCTCCTTGCTACCTGCCACTCACACTCTCCCCGCCTCTCTGATTCCACCCAGGACTCCATGGCTCTCAGCACCCCTGACTACTCTGATTATGATAAATGGACCTCGAACCCCGATGTCTTGGTGGATGCCTCTTCCCTCACCCACAGACTGCGTGTCCCAGATGTGATCGCCCTGGTGATCTTCGCGGCCGTCTTCCTGATCGGGGTGCCCGGCAACGCCATGGTGGTCTGGGTGACAGGGTCCGAGGTCAAGCGGACCGTCAACGCCATCTGGTTTCTCAACCTAGCGGTGGCCGACTTCCTCTCCTGCCTGGCACTGCCCATCTTGTTTACATCCATCATCCAGCACAACCACTGGTCCTTTGGTGATGCTGCATGTCGAATCCTGCCCTCTCTCATCCTTCTCAACATGTACGCCAGCATCTTGCTCCTGGCCACCATCAGCGCCGACCGCTTCCTGCTGGTGTTCAATCCCGTCTGGTGCCAGAACTACCGAGGGGCCCGCGTGGCCTGGGTGGCCTGTGCCGTGGCCTGGGGCTTGGCTCTGCTGCTGACCATACCGTCCTTTGTGTTCCGTCAGGTCCACATAGACCACTTCCCACCCAAGACGATGTGTGTCGTCGCATACGGTAAGGACCGTGAATATGCGGAGAAGGCCGTGGCCATCGTCCGGCTGGCCGTGGGCTTCCTGGGGCCGCTGGTCACGCTTGCAATCTGTTACACCTTCCTCCTGCTTCGGGCGTGGAGCCGCACTGCCACGCGCTCCGCCAAGACGCTCAAGGTGGTGGTGGCCGTGGTGACCAGCTTCTTTGTCTTCTGGCTGCCCTACCAGGTGACGGGGATGATGCTGGCCTTTTTCAATGTGCACGGGGACAGCTTCAAACTCGTGTCCAGTCTAGATGCCCTGTGCGTCTCCCTAGCTTATATCAACTGCTGCATTAACCCCATCATTTACGTGTTCGCTGCCCAGGGCTTTCACGCCCGGTTCCTGAAGACCCTCCCCGCCAGGCTCCGGGGCGTGTTGACTGAAGAGTCAGTGCGCAGGGAGAGCAAGTCCCAGACGCTCTCCACGGCGGATACCCCGGCCCTGAAAAGCCAGGCGGTGTAAGGCAAGGCCTCTCTGAGCGCCAGCTTTCCAGGGCTCTGCCAAACTTCCGGTCCATTCACTTTGCTTTTTGAAACTCAGGTGGGCGGTGGTGGTTGAATGAATTTGCCACCTTTTCCTTCCATCTTTCTTGGACTCGTCCTGCTTCTTCTAGGCGAACCCATCTTATCGTTCTTCATTTTCCAAGGTTGATAAGTTCTTCTAGGACCGCCCCCCCACCCCCCACCACAACCTTTCCATCCAAGGACTCTGGAAAACAAACGGCAACCAACATACCTGAAACCCTCCCACAAAATAAGACGTTCCTGTGCAGAGCGTGTGAAGATATCAGATACCAGAACAAACAGAAACACTCAAACTTTGAATAACAAAAAAAAAAGAATTCTGTATTTATTTTATGGAGAGTTGACCAAAAAAAAAATCTCTCTATATAAAACTGGAATCTCAAAAGTTATTCTTGTTTAGGACAAAGCAAAAATCCATGGACTGGGCTTCACTGGTGGTTCAGTGGTAAAGAACCTGCCTGCCAATGCAGGGGACAGGAGTTCGATTCCTCGTCGGGGGTGGGGAGATCCCGTGAGCCTTGGGACATCTAAGCCCATGTGCCACAACTACTGGGCTGGAGAGCCTAGAGCCTGTGCTCCAGGAGAGAAGCCTCCGCACCGCAATGATAGAGTAGCCCCTGCTCGCCGCACCTGGAGAAAGTCCATGCAGCAAGGAAGACCCAGCACAGCCACAAATAACAAAATAAAGAAATAAAATTTTTTTTTTTTAATTCATGGACCAATCTCAGCTTTGGAGAGTGAGTTGGTTTAAAGAGAAACAGTAAGGGCCTTCCCTGATGGTCTTGTGGTTAAGACTCCATGTTTCCACTACAGGGGGTGTGGGTTCCATCTGGGGTCAGGGAACTAACATCCGACATGCTGTGTGATGTGGCCAAAAAAAAAAAAGAGAGAGAGAAAAGCAGTAAGTTGGTACATTACTTCACTAGGTTAAAAAAAAAAAAAAGAGTATTAAGTAAAAAGATGTGATGTGGTTATGGAGAAAAGCAACGAACGCGGAAGGTACCCAGGGTTGGGAAACACGGGTTGGGTCCCTCCAGGGGGTGGAGTCCCAGGGTAATTTGCTCTTTTGGGTTGTCAGTTGACGTTTTGTTTGCCCTGAAAAAGAAAACTAACCGTTTCATCTTGACCTCGTTTAGCATCTCATGAGGTTGGGTTGTAAGTGATAATACGAAAGTGATCCTGTGAGTCTTTGACCTGTCTCCTGTAACAGGAACATTTTTCAAAATGGCATTACAATATCACAACCGAGATGTTGACATGGATATGGCCAAGGTGCCGGACATTTTTGTAGTCGCCAAGTCCCTCGTGACATGCTTTTCTAGCCACCTCCATTGTCCTCTACCCTCCCCAGCTTTGTCCCCAAGCCCTGGCAACCGGGAATCCTCTCTCCATCTCTGTCATTTGACACTTTCAAGAATATTGTATTGATGGACTCATATAGCATGTAACCTGTGGACTTTTAAGTAGCTGGTATGCACCACCTGAAATATGAAAATAAAGAATAAGTGTAGAAATGTGTTGTTTATAATCGACCTGGAAATATTCCTACTTACTGATTGTGTGTGTGTGCATCGCATCGGCTGGAAATAGTGTACAGACAGCACTGTCCAACAGAAATGTGATATGAGCCACAGAAGTGTAAAATTTTCCAGCAGATACATGAAGACATTTAAAAATAATAAAATAAATAAAAATAAAAAATAATAGCAATATATTTAATGTTGTTGTTCAGTAGCTAAGTTGTGTCTGACTCTTTGCAACCACATAAACTGCAGCACACCAGGCCTCCCTGTCCATCACCAACTCCCGGAGGTTACTCCAACTCATGTCCATTGAGTCGGTGATGCCATCCAACCATCTCATCCTCATCTCATATCAGGGTCTATTCCAATGAGCTGGCTCTTTGCATCAGGTGGCCAAAGTACTGGAGCTTCAACTTCAGCATCAGTCCTTCCAATGACTATTCAGAGTCGATTTCCTTTAGGATTGACTGGCTTGATCTCTTTGCTCTCCAATAATGTAATGCAATTATATGTTAAACTAACAACACGGATATGAATGCTATATTAATTATATTATAATAATTTATTACATATCACATGATATATGAATATAAACATATTGTGTAAACGTATTATATAATAATGTTTACAAGTACATGATATATAATTATATAACATAAACCACATAATACTATATTAATGTATATATGTATGAATATATTATAGTAATAATAATAATATAGTAACAATATATTACAGTAACAATGCTATTAATAATTTATGTTGCTATATATAATAATAATAATATAGTCAATAATATATTTCACTTAACTTGATATTTTTATTTCAGCATATAATCACTGTGAAAAATTATTACTAAGATCTTTTACATTTTAAATTCTTTTTTACGCTGAAGAGAAGCAATGGCAACCCACCCCAGTACTCTTGCCAGGAAAATCCCATGGATGGAGGAGCCTGGTGGGCTGCAGTCCATGGGGTCGCTAACAGTCGGATACGACTGAGCGACTTCACTTTCACTTTTCACTTTCATGCATTGGAGAAGGAAATGGCAACCCACTCCAGTGTTCTTGCCTGGAGAATCCCAGGGATGGGGGAGCCTGGTGAACTGCCGTCTATGGGGTCGCACAGAGTCGGACACGACTGAAGCGACTTAGCAGCAGCAGCAACAGCAGCAGCAGCACTGTGCATATGTTAAGAGCTTTCCACATGGCGCAGTGGTAAAGAATCTACCTGCCAATTCAGGAGACACAGATGTGGGTTTGATCCCTGGGTTGGGAAGATTCCTTGGAGTAGGAAAATGGCAACCTGTTTAAGTATTCTTGCCTGGAAAACTCCATGGACGGAAGAGCCTGGTGAGCTATAGTACGTGGGGTGGCAAAGAGTTGGACACGACTACATATGCACTCATGTGTATATGTTAATCCCAAACTCCTACTTTATCTGTCTCCTCTGTGCCCTGCTATCCTTTTTGGTAACCATAAATTTGTTTTCTATGCCTGTGAGTCTACTTTTGTTTTGTAAATAAGTTCCTTTGTATGACTTTTGTTGGTTCTGCATGTAAGTGCTGTCATGTGATACTTGTATCTCTCTCTCTGATTGACTTCACTTAGTAGGATCATCTCTAGGTCCATCCATGTCGCTGCAAATGGCTTTATTTCATTCTTTTTTATGATTGAGTGATATCCCAATGTATGTATTTATATACCACATATTCTTTATCCATTCATCTGTCAACGGACCTTTAGGTAACTTCCATGTCTTGACTTTTGTGAACACTTCCGTTATGAACATTAGGGTGCGTGTGTCTTTTCAAATTAGAGATTTCTCCGGACATATGACTAGAAGCGGGATCACTGGGTCATATGGAAATTCTGATTTCAGGTTTCTTTTTTTTTTAAGGAACCTCCATGCTGTTCTTTATAGTGGCTATACCAGTTTACTTTTTTGGGGGGTGGGGTGGGGTGGGTACTACGTCTTCAAAATCCTGGGTGTGAGTTACACTCACAGTACATCTCCATTCAGACTGGCATATTTCAAGTGCCCAGGGAGCCACACAGAGGTGGTGACCCCTGAATAAGACCGTCACGTAGATAGCAGCTCCTTCTTTCTCTTTGCAAAAGCTGGCTGAGTCTAGGGAACAGCTTCAGCACAGGGCACTGGGCATGGATGTTGTCTGATTCTGACAGGAACTGTAGCTGAATCCTGCTATTTCCATGTTGTCATGTCTGTCCTGGGGATGATTTTATTAGAAGATGCTGTGTGAGCACCTAGAGTGCCAGGTGCTCGGCAGGACTTCCAGAAAAGGTTGTGTGTGGGTTTTGATAGTAAATGTTGGTACCCATACAGACCCTCTGGCAGCAAGGTCATTGGGGGAACTGAGCCCCAGCTACCTTCTGCTCTGGTACCCCATAAAGATGCTTGTGACCTTAAAGGTCCCTGCTACCTAGACAGCCCACTTGCCTCCTTCCGCCTTCCTCCCAGCCACTTGGGCCCCTCCCTGGCTTAACCTCTCACTTTCAGCATGATCTTTCTCTGCCTCTTCTACAGACTTTCTTCTTCTTCCCTTAAATGTTGGCTTTCTAGAGTTCTCTCGAACATGTGTCTTACTTTTGTGATGTCATCCAGTACCTTCCAAGCTCTCTTGCTCTTCAGGGTCTAGCCTCTACACCTACTTCACTCAAAATGATCTCAGCGTCTTCTCCCAAATTTCCCCTTCCCTTTTCATCCCCTACTCAAGGGCTTGCCCCCACGGTCCATATAGTCACCCAAGCCTCAGTTGGGACCCACTCTGGAAGCTACCCTCTTCCCATTCCACATCTTTCCTGGTTCAAGCCCTCCATCCTCTCCCACTTGGGTCCTTGCCTTTTATCCTGCCTGGTCTCTTGGCTGCCTGGTCTGTTTTTAAAAGACCACCCCTGTTGCTGTTCTACCTTCCTTCAGGGTGCAGCCTCTCCAGGAAGCCCTCCCTGACTTCTTTCTCCCATCTCCCCATCCCTGTGCTCCATCCATGTTCCTGGCCACCTTCAGGCTTTCCTAGGTTGGGGGAATAGGCTGTAGGCAGTGGGGTCTTTTCCTTCACCCTGATTTGGAAAGGAGTTGCTTCCCAGAAGCTGGGCCTCACAGTGATCTTCTAGAAACACTTGGATACCAACATGTGGTATCCAAGTGGCTTTTCTAAGGCCTGGTGTTGATCAGCGCTGCCCAGGAAGGAAGTGGGTTGATGGGCTAGGCAATTGTGAAATCGGGAGCCCCAGGAATCTGCTGGGTCAACAAATACCAAAGAGGAAGTGGTGGGGAAAGGAAGTGGATATGGGTTTGGTCGAGTTGGGAGGGCAGAGCTCCCAAACCCCCTGCATCTGGGCCGCCTGACCTTCTCAAGTACCCCATCTCCAACCTTCAGGATGGTATTACTTCAGATTGGTGTTGTCCGAAAGGAATATGATGTGAACCACGCACATAATTTTAGATTTTTTCAGCAGCCAAGCAAGAGACAAGCAAAGAGAAACAAAATGAATCGGGTAAAATAATTGAATGCTATATTTTATTGAACCGAATATATTTCAAGTACTATCATTTCAAAATATGATCAGTACAAAAAGTTATTGAAAGAGTTCACATTCTTGTTTTTTCTTCACACCAAGTCTTTGGAATCTGGTATGTAGCTTTCACTCACAATAGCTCTCATTTCAGATCCACCTCATTTAAAATGCTCAGCAATCTTGCGCAGCCAGTGGCTACCATATTGGACAGCTCAGAGCTATACTTCCTTGATTAATGTTCAGATCATCTACAAAATTTTAATATCTAACTGCTGGAGTTTGTATTTCTAACATGTGAAGATTCTGGTGTGACATTCTAGAATCCTGTGATTCAAATAGTGTGTGACTAACGTTGTAGGATCCCTTAGATCAAGTAGCCTGTGATTCCAACATTCTGAGAGTCTGTGATTTCAACAATTTAGGCTTCAGAGTCTTTGACCTAGCTCAGCCATCAGCAAACTCCAGCCTGTGGACCAAATCCTGCCCGTTGCTTGTTTTTGTGAATAAAGTTTTATTGGAACACAGCCATGCCATTCAGTCTGAGGCCACTTTCATTTTACCAAAGAGTATGTATGGCCTCTTGACCAGCAAAAACTAACATACTTACTCTCAGTTCCCTCACCAAAAAGTTACCCTTGGGCTAGAAATTCAGATTCTAAGCTGGATGGTGATTTTTACAGCTGCTTGTTTTGTTGTACTCTTTACTTCACACGTTACAGACACACTTTTTCATGCATCAGATATCTTGTAGTAATATATATATTGTTCAAAAGAGACTGGTTTCCCTGTGTGGGCCACTCACCCTTTTGGGCTTCTGGAATTCTATTAGCCCCTGGTGTGGTGGTTTAGTCTCTAAGTTATGTCTGATTCTTGTGACTCTATGGACTGTAGCCCACCAGGCTCTTCTGTCCATGGGATTCTCCAGGCAAGAATACTGGAGTGGGTTGCCATTTCCTTCTCCAGGGGATCTAACGGACCTGGGGATTGAACCCTGGTCTCCTGCATTTTGCAGGTGTATTCTTTACTGAACCACTGGAGAAGTCCCATTAGGGTGAACTTTATGAAATTACCAGACTTCATCCTATTTTGGGGTGAGGGGGCATAAGAGCTTATTATTTTAAAAAAATTGTATGATATGCATAATGTAAAACTCACCATTAGTAACATTTAGTACATCCACAATGTTGTGCAACTCTGACTACTATTTCTAACTAGTACTACTTATAACAGACTACTATCTGTAGCTAGGTCCAGAACACTTTCTTTTTTTTAAAAGAAACACACATTTTATTTTTAAAATTTATATATATATATATATATATATAGGCCATACTGTGCAGCATGTGGGATCTTGTTCCCCAACCAGGGATTGCACTTGTGACCCCTGCATGGGGAGCATGGAGTCTAAATCCCTGGACCACCAGGGAAGTCCATCTAGAACATTTTCATCACCCCAAAAGGAAGAACCCATTAAGCAGTAACTTTCCATTCACATCCCTCCCTTCCCCTCAGGTTCTGGCCATCACTAATCTGCTTTCCGTTGCCACAGATTTGCCAGACTTCAACCTATTATGACTCACAAAAAATGACAAATTTCATATGGATGAACTGAACAAACTTCTAAAGGGCTTCCTAGGTGGTGCTAATGGTAAAGAATCTGCCACCCAGTGCAGGAGACTTAAGAGATGAGGGCTCCAACCCTAGGTCAGGAAGATCCCCTGGAGGAGGGCATGGCAACCCACTGCAGTACTCGTGCCTGGAAAACTCCACGGGCAGACGAGCCTGGCAAGCTACAGTCCATGGGGCCCCAAATAATCGGACTTCTAAGATGTCCTTATTGTATCGTGTTGAGGGGCCAATACTCAGGATCTCATAGGGCGTCTATAAAAGGAACCCCACTCCTTAAATGATCCCCCAACTTTTCATAACATCTGTGTCCCTGTCTCCATTCACAGCATCCCCCAGCTCCCCAGATAAGAACCTCCAGCTCCAGAGACAGCAGCAAACCTTAGCTTCCTAGAATCCAAGAAACAGTTAGCTGGGACTCGGTGACCAAGCAGTTTAAGTGATCTGAGAAATACATTTTGTAACCTCAAGATCAGAGGAGGTTTGAGCTCATAAAGGACGGTGTCCCCTTCCATACCTGCCCTCACCCCCTGGGACTGCTCCCATGTTACTTTCTCTTTCTGACCAGGGTGGGTTCCCACAGGGGGCTTAGGGCTGGCGGGATGTAGGGGACGAAGGTGGTGGGAGGGGGTGGTCTGGGTCAGGCTCAGCCAAGACTGGGTCGCCCAGAGACACCCCCGCTCACACTGAGAGTTACTGTCTCTAGACCCCAAAACAACTCCCACTACCAACGGGAGTTTCTTCTCCAAACAACAAGAAAAGAAATGTATAAATATACCCCTCAGCCTCTGAAGCACGCACACAGTGGTGCAGACACCAAAACCACTGAATGAAGGGTTCTGAGGCTGGGATGAGGGTCGCTTCCTCTTGCTAAGCCTGTCTCCCTAAAATGCAGCTTTTAAGAATTGATAGCATATGCTTTTTATTGTTCCTTAATGTGGACACAGCATCTCCTGTGTGCCAGGCGCTATTGTACGTGTGTATTTTATTTTATTTTTTAATTTTACAATATTGTATTGGTTTTGCCATATATCAACATGAATCCGCCACAGGTATACACGTGTTCCCCATCCTGAACCCTCCTCCCTCCTCCCTCCCCGTAGTGCATGTGCATTTTAAATCTCTTCATCCATTTAACGTTCATAGCTAAAATGTCCATTTCACAGATGAGGAAGTTGAGGCTCAGAAGGGTTGAGGCCCGAGAAGCTCGTCAATGGGGAAGCTAGAATATGTACGCTATTGCTCTGGCTCTCAAATCCATGTTCTCAGACTCTATGCTACGCTGGGAGGGAGGTTAGGAACCACTATGCTCAAAATCTTCCCATTTTATTTATTATTATTGTTTGTTAAGCTTTCGGCCAAGTTGTGCAGCTTGCAGGATCTTAGACTCCTGACCCAGGATCGAACCTCGAAGCTCAGAAGTGAAAGCGCAGTATTCTAACCGTTGAACCACCAGGGACGTCCCCCAAATCTTCCCATTTTAAAGAGGGAAAAGAGAGGCCCACAGAGCGGATAGGACTTGTTGTGTTTTGTCTGCCTCTGAGGCCTCGGGCCCTGTGCTGGGCACCCTTGGCCTTTTACTGGAGGCTGTGACCTTGAGCTGGCTCCCTCAGAACGTGGGAGGCGGGAGGCATACTGGTCTTCAAGGCTCTGCAGAGGGCAGAAGGGAGGGGAGGGGCTGAGCTGGAGTCCGGGAGTGGGTGGGGGTAGTGGGCTGTGGGGACTTGGTGGGGAAGACCTCAGAGGGCCCTTCTGGGACAGCCAGTCTAGGCCAAGACCCCCAGACCCCAAAGGTCAAGCCACATGTAGATCTGGTTTCCAGGAAGCTGGTGACATGGAGATTGGTGCTGGGGACACTGGGTCAGCTCCCACCCACCTTTGCCCGCTGCCTGGTAATTTTGGGATGCGTGAGTCATGGGAAGAATCCAGGACAGACGCCAGCGGCAATAGGAAAAGGCCAATCCTGTTTTTCCTTGCTTAAGAGCGTCGGCTGGGACCTGTGAGGTGACAGTGCCCGGCGGAGTCCCCTAGGAGCTCCGGGAACTGGCTTGCAGGAATTCACTAGCTCACAGACGTTCGGGGAGAGACTTCAGAACACCCGGGTCTTGGCTGTCAGCCTGGATCTTGCCCCCCGCCGTGGCATCTGGCCCAACTGGGGACCCTTCCTTAAGAGACGGTAAGGATGGAGGGAAGAAGGGAGGGGGGCATTTTCCCAATCCTGGTTATATAGACTCATTATTTTCAGCATCTGGGAATCAGAACTAGAATTTCAGGAGTGGAGTCTTAATACCATCGCAATGGAATCTGATTCAAAATCCCAGACTCTTGGAATTTACTCAGGCAGGTCAACAGAAAGCTTCTGTTGAGGGAATCCCATATATTAATATTACACACTCAGGTGGGCTTCCTTGGTAACTCATTTGGTAAAAAAAATCCTCCTGCTATGCAGGAGACCCCAGTTCAATTTCTGGGCTGGGAAGATCCCCTGAAGAAGAGTTAGGCTACCCACTCCAGTGTTCTTGGGCTTCCCTGGTGGCTCAGTGGGTAAAGAATCTGCCTGCCGTGCAGGAGACCTGGGTTTGATCCCTGGATTGGGAAGATCCCTTGGAGGAGGGCTTGGCAGCCCACTCCAGTATTGTCGTCTGGAGAATCGCCATAGACAGAGGAGCCTGGCAGCTGCAGTCCATGGGGTCGCCAAGAACCGGACACGACTGAGTGACTAAGCATACAAGCACACACACAGGTATAAATGTAGAAATATAATTTATTTGGTGTATAAAATCAGAAGATAATAATACTACCCATGATGCTCCTTAAATGTCCTTTAGTCTGTGGCTGGTTAATAAGCACGACACACCCAGCCTGTGGATTGATTTTGACCTTATTGTGAAGAAAGGAGTTGATTTGTGTCCAGATAGGGAAAGTAAATCTGAGACACATTAAATGGAAAAGATTAAGCAATGGCACAGGGAGTGTTTGGATTTCTGTTTAATATGTTAAAAGGGAAATACCATTGACTGAGTTGCTTACACAGGGAAAACTCAGATTTGAACCAGGAAGACCTGGGAAGGGTGGAGTCTCGGGGTGGCGGGAGAGGGTACATGTGGATCTGGGACCAAGTGGCCAATGCATGTCTAACGCTCACGGTGGACGAGCTCAGCTCTTCATGCCTATTAAGTTGATGAATTCTCCTAACACCCTCTAAGGTGAGTCTATTGTTCTCATTTTTGCAGACGAGGAAGCTGAGACACAGAGAGGTTTGGTGGTTTGCCCAAAGCCACACAACTGGTGAGGGCTTGAATTTTCATTTTGTTGAAATGCAGATTCCGATTTGGTAGGTCTGGGGATGGGCCTGAGATTCTACACTTCTTTTTTTTTTTTGGCCACGCTGTATAGCGTGTGTGGGATCTTAGTTCCCCAACCAGGGATTGAACTCTTGCCCCCTGCGGAAGAACTGGGGAGTCTTAACCATGGAACCAGAGGAAGTCCTGAGGTTTGAATTTTTAAAGCCTGCACATGGCTTCATGTTAGAGATGACAATAATATGAAAGTGAAGTGCTAAACTTCACACACAATGGCTTGGCCTTTTAGTAGCTACTTGGCATGGAGGAGGGGGAAGGGGAGTGCCCCAACTTCCCTTCTGCCCTTCCTGTTGTGTCAACTCCAGCTGATGCCCTGCGGAGGGCCAGTCAGCCCAAAAGAGTCAGCAGAGAGCCGCAGTGTCAGGTTATTATGACATCATGCGGACGAGTCTATTTTCTACCTGAGCCCTTGATCTGTGCCACAAGCTTTACACATATCGACTGATCAAAGCCTCCCCAAACTGGTGAGGTAGGCTCATCTCCGTGACTAGCTTCTCAGATGAGGAAACCCAGAGAGAGAGCCGGCCGAAACTGTGCACTCAAGAGTCGGAGAGGCCGGGTCTGCTCAGGGTCACTGGCTGTCCTGCCTTCCAACTCTCCCAAACCTAAGACTTTTGGATGGTGATGTTCTAGGGCCTGGAGTTTCAGAGTGGGACTAACTAACACAGTTTGAAATTCAGCTCTGTTACTTGCTTAGCTGAGCCACCTTCGGTAAGTTTCTTAATTTCTCTATGGCCTCAGTTTTCTTGTCTGCAGAATGGGTCTAACAATGGTGTGAAAATCAGAGGGTTGTTATAAGGACTAAATGATATAATATGTAAAGGGGCTTGGAGCGATGCCTGGCACAGAACACAAAGTACTCGCTAGATGGTGCTTAATAGTAATAATAATGAAAGGGGATTTCCTGATGGCTCAGATGGTAAAGAGTCTGCCTGCAACACGGGAGACCTGGATTGTAGTAGCAGTTATGATTCACATTCTATGGTAGACAATGTCATTTCTCTGCTCAGCACCTTCCCATGGCTCCCGTCTCATGCAGAATAAAAGATGAAGAGCTTACAGCACCTATGTGGGCACTGATACCTCTGTTTTTACCTCCCATCTATTCCACAGGAGATGGAGTTCTAACGTGTACCATCATGTTCCCGCCTTAGGGTATTTGCACTGGCTCTTTCCTCTGCCTGGGATTCACTTCTCTCAGATCACCACACAGCTCCCTCCCCACCTCCTTTCTTGTTCCTGTTGTTCAGTCCGTGTCCGACTCTTTTCGACCCCATGGACTGCAGCTCACCAGGCTTTCTTGTCCTTCACTATCTCCCAGAGTCTGTTCAAACTCATGTCCATTGAGTCGATGATGTCATCCAACCATCTCGTCCTCAGTTCCCCCACCCCCCACCTTCTCCTCCTGCCCTCTATCCCCTCCTTTGTGGTTTTGCTCAAATGTCACCTTTTCAGAGAGGCCTTCCTTGACTCCTCATTTAAAGTTCAACTATAAGGAATTAAAAATTCCTTGTAATGCAGGAGACCTGGGTTCGATCCTTGGGTTGAGAAGATCCCCTGGAGAAGGGAAGGGCAGCCCACTCCAGTATTATTGCCTGGAGAATTCCAAGGACAGAGGAGCCTGAAGGGCTACATGCCATCTATGGGGTCGCACTGAGTCGGACACGACTGAATGATTAACACTTTCACATTCACTTTCATCTTGATGAATATTCAAGTTCCAATAGTTTAGATTCTAGAGTTCCAGTCTGCTAACTGGCTAGTGGTCAATGCTCTAGAGCTTCACTAGTCACGTGTAGCTATTTAAATCAATGAAAATGAAATAAGATAGAAAGTTTAGTTTCTCAGTCACCCTGGCTCCCATTTCAAATACCACAGATATGGACTATTTCCATCAACATTGAAAGTTCGATTGGACAGGGCTGGTCTAGAATGCCAAGCAATAAATGCCTAGCTAGCTACTAAATTCTAAGAATTTAGTATTTTGGAATTCTAAGATTTTTAGCATGTTGGAATTCTAACATGGTAATATTCTGGTAATAAGCTGGGGCTCTAACACTAACATTTTAGAATTCCAAGATTCTAATGTGCTGGAGTTCTTTTTTTCTTATAGCTTTATTTATTTATTTTGATTGTGTTCAGTCTTTGTTGCTATGCAGGTTTTTCTCTAGGGGCTACTTTTCAGTTTGGGGGCCCCGGCTTCTCATTGCAGTGGCTTCTCTTGTTGCGGATCACGGGCTCAGTAATTGTGGCTTCTGGGCTTTAGAGCACAGACAGGCTCAGTAATTGTGGAGCACGGGATTTGTTGCTCCGTGGCATGTGAGATCTTCCCGGACCAGGGATCAAACCCGTGTCTCCTGCATTGGCAGGTGGATTCGTTACCACTGAGCCACCAGGGAAGCCCTGCACTGGAGTTCTAATGTTGTCCTGTCCTGGTTTCTGAGATGCTAAGGGGCTGGTGTTCCTATCCACTAGGATTCTGAGGGCCTGACAGTTTTCGTCTCTAAGTTTTCACACCATTGCTCGCCTTCCCAGGTGTCTGCAGCCTGAATGGAGAACAATTCTCTCGGCAATGAGTATGGGGATTACAGCGACCTTCCGGATCTCCCGGTGGACTGCGCTGATGGCTCCTGCATGTCCATTGACCTCCTCCATGCGACCCCACTCCTGCTGTATGCCGCCGTCTTCCTGGTGGGGGTGCCGGGCAACGCCATGATGGCCTGGGTGACCTGGAAAGAGGCCCGCCAGAGGGTCAGTGCCATCTGGTTCCTCCAACTGGCCGTAGCGGACCTGCTCTGCTGTCTGTCTCTCCCCATCCTGGCAGTGTCGGTCGCCCACAAGGGCCATTGGCTGTACGGGGCAGTGGGCTGCCGGACCCTGCCCTCTGTCATCCTGCTCTCCATGTATGCCAGCGTCCTCCTCCTGGCCACTCTCAGCACGGACCTCTGCCTGCTGGCCCTCAGGCCCATCTGGTGGGGGACAGCTGGGCGGGTGTGCAGGGTGCGGGCAGCCTGTGGGGCATGCTGGGGGCTGGCCCTGCTGCTCACCGTGCCCTCGGCCATCTACCGCCGGCTGCATCAGGAGCATTTCCCACACCGGCTGGAGTGTGTGGTGGACTATGGTGGCTCGACCGTGGCCGAGAACTCAGTGATGGCCACCCGGTTTATTTTTGGCTTCCTGGGGCCGCTGGTGGTTGTGGTCGTCTGCCACAGTGCCCTCCTGTGTCGTGCTACCCGACGCCGCTGGCCACTGGGCCTGGCCGTTGTGGTGGGGTTTTTTGTCTGCTGGGCCCCCTACCACACGCTGGGACTGGTACTCACCATGGCGGCCCCACACTCCACCCTCCTGGCCCAGGCCCTGCGGGCTGAACCCTTGGTGGTGGGCCTGGCCCTTGCTCACAGTTGCCTCAATCCCATGCTTTTCCTCTATTTTGGGCAGGCTCAACTCCTCCAGTCTCTGCCAGCCGCATGTCGCTGGGCCCTAAAGGAGCCACAGAGCGAGGATGAAAGTATGGTCAGCAAGAAATCGACTAGCCACGACCTGGTCTCAGAGATGGAAGTGTAGGCTAGGGGGAAATCGGTTTCTATCCTTCTATCCCATTTTGCAAGATGGGCTTCAGGCATAGCTGGATCCAGGAGCTTAATGATATTGTCATTTGTTCTTTTATTCATTCAACAAACATTTGTTATGCCCCTGCCATGTGCAGTGCAGATATAAAACATTTCCATCATTGCAGGAAGTTCTACTGGACAAGGTTGCTCTAGAATATCACCTGTTCAGATCTTTGAAATCACATAGTAGTGATACCCTCTTAACTCCAGGACAGCACTTTACACACAGTTTCTCCTTTAAGGTAATTCTTACAACAACCCAGAGGTCGTTTTCCCAAGATCGCACAACAAGGAAATTATAGAGCTGAGCTTGGATCCCATGTTTACCTGACCCTAGTATCCATGCTCTTGATCATTGAAAATTTCCTTCAACGCCTTCTTCAAATAGTCTCCTCCCTGGGGAACAGAACATTTTGTTCTCCAAGTTCTGGAACAAAATTTCCCAGCTAACCTGTAAGTTTTCCAAGGACAACATCTGGGCTAGTTTAATTTCTGTCTCGCCTCCACCCTTCCCAAACTTTAAAAAGAGCCAGACTATGTTTGTGTACACCCTATTTTCTTCCAACTAGATTGTGAGCTACCCAATGATGGGGATCTTTTTGTTAAAAAAAAAATCTGATACAGGGACACGTCTTAGGTCAACAACACATATTTTATTTTTTGATATTTTATTCAGCATTCTCATGGAGAAGGGAATGGCAACCCACTCCAGTATTCTTACCTGGGAAATCCCATGGACAGAGGACAGAGGAGCCTGGCAGGCTACAGTTCACGGGGTCACAAGAGTTGGACATAACTTAAGAAACTAAACCACCAGAATTCTCATGCATGATCCAAAATTGCCTTATCAAATGAATCCTGTCCTGGGACAATTTATATAACTTCATGAAAAGTTGGAAGAAATCTTGCTGTTAATCCATTGGGGCCAGGTGCCATTTAGGAGAGTTCTTTGTACATTTGTAAACAGTCTTTTGTATTTTTTGAAATTTGTTTTCCTTTCTTATTGCATCAGTGTTACTTCTTGTTAAAAAATAATTAATTTCATGAAAGCTTTTAGAGTCTTTCTCAGCAATTTTCCATAGAAGTCCTTTGATCATGAAAAATAACCTTGTTTTTGGTTTGTTGCAACTTCCTCCTTTTGTTCTTAAGTTTGTTCTTTGGTTTTTGTTTATTTTTAGCATGAATGTATCAAGTTCTTTAGGTTTCCAATTAGAATGTTTCCCAAGAACTAGTTTCAAGTTTTCTACTCAATCCTTAGCATTGGTAGTTTGTTATTTTCTTCCTAACTTCATATTTGTTGCTTGCTTTCTCCCATTTTCATTTTTTAAAAAAATTGTAGTTCTCTTTTGTACGTTTTAAGCAGATGTTAGTCAATTTCTTCCCCTTCTTCTTTTGATCATGACACAAGAATTGGCCTCTCGATGTTCTAATTGCTTCCTAAGGATTCAATAGTTACATACAACTTACCACTTGACATTCCAACTCATTGTAGAATAAATAATTTAATATGCTCAAAACGGAAGTATGGATTTTCTCTTTCAGCCATCCTCCTGCTTCTTTTCCATCCCAATTGATGGCAACTCTATTTCCAGGCGCTCAGGCCAAGAACCTCGGGCCACCTCTGTTTCTCTCATATTCACAGTTCATGACCAGTTTATCAGCCAATCCCTGCAGATTCTATTTTAAAATATCAATTTTCTCCACCATCATCCTGGTCCAGCCATCTATCGTGGCAGCCTCCCCCTTGGTCCCCTCTTCTTATCTTGAATCCCTGGAGGCTGTTCCCCACATGGGAGCCAGAGGACTCTGTTAAAATCTAAGTCACATGGAACTCTGCCCATTGACTCCACCTCACTCAGATTGGAAGCCAAAGTCCACACTTGTATCCTCCTCCTCTCTCCCACCTCATTCCCTATTGTTTTCCAACCTTCATCCAACTACACAAGCCTGCTTGCTGACCCTTGAACCCTCCAAGTTATGTGGTCATCTCAGTCTTTGCCTCTGTTGCTTCCTCTACCTTGAATGCTCTGGCCAAGGGATCCCCATGGCTTGCAACACTGTTTTTAGCTCTTTGCCTAAATGTTACTTTCTGGGAGATGTCTTCTCTGACTGTCACTGGACCAAATAGCATCACTCCTTGTCCCTTCCGTGCTTTGTTTTACACCATAGAAAATGCAGTTCTGCTTGACATTCTATATATTTATTTTAATCTACGTGTCTGTCTCCCTCACCAAAATATAAACTCCTTCGTTTTGTTCATTTCTGTACCCTCAGTACCTAGAACTGATTCTAGAAATGAAAGCTTCTTAACCATGATGCTATCCAAAGGAAAAAGGAGAATGATGCGAAGGATATAAAAAATGAAAGATTTAACATTTATCAAGCGCCTATATGTATAATAGTGAAAAAAGTTTAGCTACCTTATGTATGCATACTTTTGCATTTGTTTTTCCCAACAATCTTGAAAAGTAGGCATTATCCTCGTTTTATAAATAGGGAAACTGAGGCTCAGTGCCGCAATGACTGACCCATCTAGGACTAAAGAGGAGTCACTTTTCTCCTTCAAGTAGTCACTCATTCAACATTCACCGACTATCTAATCCCTGTGTTTGTCTCTGGAGAATCTAGGACCTTCAAGACAGAAAGCTTGGAAGTTGAATTGTATTATTCATTAATGAGCTGATAGGGTGAATTATACATGAATAGATTACATTAATGATTGTGAATTATAATACATCAATGTAAAGACCCTGATGCTGGGAAAGACTGAAGGCAGGAGGAGAAGGGGACGACAGAGGACAAGATGGTTGGCTGGCATAACTGACTCGATGGACATGAGTTTGAGCAAGCTCCGGGAGTTGGTGATGGAAGGGAAGACTGGCGTGCTGCTCATGGGGTCGCAAAGAGTAGGCCAACGACTGAGCAACTGAACGGAACTGAACACATCCATGTATTAATAATTAATACATTAATAATAATAACTAAATCACGGGGGGGTGTTTTGATAGTGTCTGGGCTCAGGCCAGCGTCCTATTTTGGCTAAACCCCTGCGTCCGGGCGACCCACAGATACAATTAGCTGTTCAGAGGCAGGATAGACCAATTTGCCACCGTCACGCCTCCACTGGCCCCCAGAGGGCGCAGCGTCACCCGAAGCTCCGCCCAAAGCGAGGCGGGGCCTGATCATTCTGTACGCAGGCGCACAGTGAGCCTTGGGCTCTCGCAGCTGCTCATTGGTTCCTCTTTCCGCCTCGGGGGCTGGGCTGGGCCGTGAGAATGGCGTGCGCAGGCGCAGGACCGGCTTCGGGCGCGTGAGCGGTCTTGGGGACCGGAAGTTGAGGCGATCTCGGCGGGTAGCGAGGTGAGGGGGGCGGGGCGGCTGCGTGGGGCGGTGGTGGCGGCGACTGGAGCTCGATCGGGATCGGGAACAGCTTGGGAGCGGGCTGAGGGGAACGGGGAGACCCCGAGATGAGGCAAGGTGTTGGAGGAAGCCGGGCAGCCGGGAGAAGCAGATAGAGATGGAGCCTGAGCGTTGCTAAGAGAACTGAGGGTCAGAGAGGTTGACAGAAATGGAGGCACAAAAAGGAGTTTCGAGAAACTGAGGGACTGAGAGACGGGGAGGTTGAGACGAGGAGAGAAGCTGAAAACTGGAGAGATCGAGGGCGAGAGACTAATGGACCCGACGGAGAGAGGCTCACACGGTCCACGAGAGAAGTGTGATCGCACCGTGTACTTGGGAGATGGAAAGAAACGTAGAACGATGAGAGTGGAAACTAGAGTTTTGAGAAAAGTGTACATATTTGTGTGTGTGATGTATATGTATGCATATAACTATATATGAGTGATGTAGTGTCTGATGTGTGTCAGCTCTAAGTAAATGTTGGCTATTATTAGAGCTTCAAACTAGGTGACAGAATTTTAGATGGAGAAATGGAGAGTCAGTGATGGAGAGAGAAGAAAACGGAGAGTCACACACACACACACAAAATTCAAACAAAATGAGAGATGAAAAACTGAAGAGGAGGAGTGGAGTCAAATGGAGAAAGACAGTTGGAGAGAAAATCAGAGTGAAAAACAGATCAGGGTGGGAGAGAATCAGAGAAATGAAGAGTTGGGACCAGTCAAGGAGAGGGAAGAGAGGTAAGGGTGGTGAGCAAGATGGACCAGAAAAAAGAGACCTGAAGATGGAGAGCCAGAGAAGAGAGATGGGGAAGTAGAGAAAATCTCTAAAAGCCTTGAGCCTAGGAAGTACAGGCCAAGAGATGGTCAGAGGCACAGTAAGAGAGAAACTAGTCAAGCCAAGAAGTCCAAAAGATAGCCTAAGACTAGACACCTTGAGAGCCATAAGGATGCCCTCATTCTGACCCACATACATACGTAAGGCAGTTAGCAGCCTGGGAGGAATGTTCCCCTCCGTTTCATTGTCCCTGTCTTTTTCTGAGACTCACTGGCCCAGCATGGCAGCATTTTCAAGGCCTTTTCCTTTTTGTTCCCTGCTAGAAAAGAAATTCCCTCTGAAGGTGCTATGGTATCACCCAGCCCACCTGCTTACCAGGAAGTGGTGGGCACTCCCCACAAGGCTACTCTTTTATGGGTACAGCTCTGCCAGTCCACAGGTTCTTCAACTGGCTCTTGCCTGGCTTTGATAAACCCTTAACTGGCTCTGATAACTCCCAGGGTTGGTCTGGGTCTCTCTGAGACTAGAGATAGAACCTCTGAACTCTGTTCTGTGATGGCCCTTAGAGACTGAAGGCTGAGGAGGAGAAAGCATTGCTAATAAAAAAGGGGAACTGTGGCCTTTTGAGTGTAAAATTCTTTCCAGGTTGTATGCCTGTGGTTCCTCGCACTGTTTTCTCTGTCAGTCATCATGGAGAGAAAGCACTGGGCTTGTATGTCAGTTACTGTTTTGCTTCTCTGTGTCAGGCTAGGTAATAAACGTTGCAGTGTTTTGAGATGGGGATTGTTCCCATTTTTCAGATGAAGAAAACCTCAGAGGAGTTAATTTGCACGTGGACGCCTATCTGGTAAATGATAAAGCTGAGGCTGAAATTCAGATCTACCTGACTGTGAAGTCTTTACCATGGAAGGCTCGGGACCCTTTTGTCAATTTTTTTTCATTAATTTTTTTTGTTGTTTTGGCTATGCTACACGGCATGTGGGATTTTTAGTTCCCAGGTCAGGAGTCGAACCTGCGCTCCCTGCATTGGAAGCATGGAGGCTCAACCACTTGACTGCAGGGGAAGTCCCTTAGGACCCTTTGAAGATCATAAACTCCTTTAAGAATCTGAGTGATGGGCTTCGCTCCAGAAAATAGCATATACAAGGGGATGTGCTTCATTGGTTAGGAGTTTACGCAGCTAAGAAACCAGGCCTTAAGCAAATGGACTTAGCGGTGAAATGGACTTTTGGAAGGAACTAAAGCACTGAATGGCGTTGCCAAGCTTCTCCCCTGTCCCTCTTCCACTTCTGTCCTTGTGGTTGCTTGGTGACCATCCTTGTGTGTGCCTCCTTGTGCCCACATGCAGTCTTTTCTGTAGGAAAGATTTCTAGGAAAAGACTATTTAAGACGTGCTACAAACAGCTCCCTGCTTCTATCATCCTTGCTTAGCCAACAGTAGATAAGCTTTTCTGTGCTAACAGCCTAGTGTAAATTCCTGGGAAGGGCCCTGACTGCCTCTCCTTGGGTCACATGTCTACTCCTCAGACCAGTCACTGGTTAAAGGGGGAGTGGGATACCATGATTGGCCAGGCCTTTGTCACTTGCCCAATCAATAGGAGTTCTGGGACTTATAGGCAGTGGAAAGCATGTAGATTTCAAGAAGGGCTACTCTCCCAAGGAGAGTGCATTTGTTTTTCAGGAAAAAAAAAAAAAAAAGCGGGAAGTGCCAGGCAGGCAAAAACAAACCATGCAACACTTGCAAAATCAGGCACTGAATTCCAGAGGGTTTCCGGGGATCCTGAAACTCAGTAGACCACGCCTCTCATGTTGTTGTGTCTCATGACCAAGTTCTGCTATTGGCTGGCCATGTGACCTACATTCCTTCAGGTCCAAAATCCCCTTCTTGGGGATCCTTCTCTGACTCCCAGGCATGGTCAAGGAAGGCTCCTGCAGCCCCCGGGCTTCTTTTCTTGCTGCCCCCATCTCTGGATTGTCAAGAGTCTGGTGGCAGGACCCCCTGTGGGCACTCAGTGTGGTCTTACCCATTGCTGTCCCTTCCCCTAGTCCAGTGCTTGCAAAACAGCAGGCTGTCAGTAAATGTGTCTAATAAATGACTGTCTTCTGTTTTTTTCCGCAAACATCCAGGGCCTGCAGCCCCAGGATGAACTTGTGTCCATCCCAGAGGTCACCACAGGAGTTGTGAGGTGCCCTGTGCGTCACCAGCCTGACCCAGGCCGCAGGCCATTTGCTCTGCCAACTCCTGTGTCGATCCTGTAGCACCACTGAAGAGGAGATTAGCTCTTGGAGGAGAAAGTGCTGCCTTCTTGCCGGCACTGGCCTCTCACTGCAGCAAGTGGGGAATGTCCGAGAATATTTGGTCTAGGGGCTCAGAACTGAGGCCGGTTTTGTGACAGCCCTGGGATTGGCCACGGCATGCCGCCTCCCAGAACAAGGGAGGGCAGGGGTCCCTGGGACCGACCCCGGGCTCCCAGTCCTGAAGCGGCCCCAGAGAAATGGAACTGGAATTGTCCCGAGACACGGCGCCTCTTTGAGGATGCCTTCTTTGGCGATGAGGATTATATCCGGCAGGGTTCTGAGGAGTGTCAGAAGTTTTGGACATTCTTTGAACGCTTGCAGAGGTTCCAGAATCTCAAGACCACCAGGAAGGAGGAGAAAGATGCCAGGCAGCCCAAGCACAGCCACCCAGCACTGGCCGACTTGCCTCGCGCCTACGACCCTCGCTACCGCATCAACCTCTCCGTCCTCGGCCTGGACGCTCGGGACTCTCGGGGGCCGGGCAGGCGCCTGCCCCCGGAGAGAGTGTCCGAGTTCCGCCAAGCCCTGTTGCACTACCTGGACTTCTGCCAGAAGCAGGCGTTTGGGCGACTGGCCAAACTGCAGCGGGAGCGGGCGGCACTGCCCATTGCCCAGTACAGGCACCGCATCCTGCAGATGCTGAAGGAGCATCAGGTGGTGGTGGTGGCGGGCGACACGGGCTGCGGCAAGTCCACCCAGGTGCCCCAGTACCTGCTGGCCGCCGGCTGCAGTCACGTGGCCTGCACCCAGCCCCGGCGAATCGCCTGCATCTCACTGGCCAAGCGCGTTGGCTTCGAGAGCCTCAGTCAGTACGGCTCACAGGTGAGTGGGGCAGAACAGGCTTCCAGGTTTTCTCACATAACCTCACGGGATAAGTTAATATCAGTGAAGTTACGAAAACACTACCCTTCTACCTGGCAATGCTTCTCCTAGAAATTTTTTTGTAGATTGGCCTGGATATGGTCCAAATGACAAAGGCGCTAACGGTAGCCAGTTTAGTACTGTAAAAAAAATTGGAAATGCCTAAATGTTTATCAGTCTTTCTCTAGGCAGTCAGAAGAAAAAGAATGAGGATGTTTCTTACTAATGATATCTAGGGTTCTAATCCTGGCTCGACCACTTAAAAATTGTTATTGAGACTTCCCTGGCAGTCCAGTGGTTCAGAATCCACCTTCCAACGCAGGGGACTTGGGTTCTATCAGGGTCAGGGAACTAAGATCCCACATGCTATGGGGCAACTAAGCCTAAGTGCCCCGACTAGAGAAACACATCTGAAATCGAGGTGTGTACGATGTGAGGTAAGGGTTAAGATATGTTTCCTTTCAATAACATTTTTTAGCCTGTTTACTTTGGATGACTGGCTTCAGTTTCTCCATCTGTGAGATGAGGGTAATAATAGTGCTTACATTGTGTGGTGGTTGTGAGGATGAAATGAGTTGATATACATAAAGATTTAAAGTAGTTCCTGGTACTTAGAAGGGACTCAGAGAAAGGTTAATCGTTACTATTGTAATTAATTAGTATCATACATCAGGCTCCATGCCAAATACTTCATGTGCATTAGCGCATGTAATTCTCAGGGCATCTAGAAGGAAAAAATATGTCTCTGGGATGGAATTGCCCAAAGTCGGCAGCACTAAGTGGCAGAGGTGACATTCGAACCCAAGCCTGTTGGTCTCCGGGCTCTAATGTGGGACACTTGCTCAGGTTTTTGATATGGGGAGGGTCAGAGGCTACAGGACAGGCCCAGTGTCCTCTCTGACCACCCCCTCCCACCCCCCACCCCCAGGTCGGCTACCAGATTCGTTTCGAGAGCACTCGCTCGGCGGCCACGAAGATCGTGTTCCTGACGGTGGGGCTGCTCCTCCGGCAGATGCAGCGGGAGCCCAGCCTGCCCCAGTACCAGGTGCTGATCGTGGACGAGGTGCATGAGCGGCACCTCCACAACGACTTCCTCCTGGGGGTCCTCCAGCGCCTGCTGCCCCAGCGGCCCGACCTCAAGGTTGTCCTCATGTCGGCCACCATCAACATCTCGCTGTTCTCCAGCTACTTCAGCAACGCCCCCGTGGTGCAGGTGCCGGGGCGGCTCTTCCCCATCACGGTCAGTGCTGCCCACGCCTCCCGCCGCCCCCCACCCCACCCCCCAAGCCCCAGACTCCCCACCCGGTCCCTGGCCAACCTGGACATGTCGCTTCGCTTCTCTCCTTCTCTGTTCCTCACCTCTTTAATTAATGACCTTCTCTCTCTTTTTAAAGTTTTTCTGTATTTATTTTGTGGCTGCTGCACTGTTGCAGCATTGCATGAGCTTCTCATTGCGAGGCTTCTCTGTTGCGGAGCACAGGCTCTACAGCTCGGACTCAGTAGCTGAGGCGCATGGACTTAGTGGCTCTGTGGCACGTGGGATCATCCCGGACCAGGGACTGAATCCATGTCCCCTGCATGGACAGGCAGATTCTTATCCACTGTACCACCAGGAAGCTGCTATTTTCTGGGCATTTGCAGTGTCCTAGGGAGAGTGCTAACTGCTTGTTAGAGGAGAGCCCAAAATTTAAAGGCTCAAATAACACAGAAATTTTTCTTATCTAACAGAATAGAACCAACTTGTCCAGGCTGGTCCAGATTGATGAGCAGTTCTGTTGCACATGGTCATTCAGGGACCCAGGCTCCTCCTTTCTCATCGCTTTACCATCTCACAGGGCAGGGTTTCTCAGACTCAGCACAGTTGGTATTTTGGGCTGGATAATTCTTGGTTGTGCCCTTCAGGGTGTTTATCAGCATCCCTCAGAAGTGGCAGGGCCAGGACTTAATTCCTGCTCACAGATAGATGTGGCACCGGGCCAGGTAGCTTCTGTTTGCCCTTCCAGATCTCCTGTGCCCTTCCCTACCTTCCTGTCTGCCCCGGCAGGCACTAACGGGCCCCCCTCCACCCAGCTTCTCCTTGGCCAGTGGAAAAGGAGAGGCCGCCCCTTCCCTCGAGGTCTGCAGTGGGCTAAACCTCGAAGCTCCTTCCAGGACGCCTCTGCGCACAGTCCTCTCCTTTATGGTTTGATAACCGCTCCTTCCTCTTGTTCTTTGGGGCCAAGGCTTGATAACAGCTCTGAGGCTCCTCACGGCAGGAAATGCAGCGTTCCTTGTGGTTTCTGGATCTCAGTGCCCATCAATCTGTCTTCTAAGTAGTCATTAAAAACAGAGAGGGTGCTTTCAGAGAAGTGATTTTGAGGGTTTCAATTCCGACTCCACCCCTTAAAATTTTGTCATTGTTGGAGTTATACTCCAACTACAAAAGATTTATGTGTATCACAAGTGTATAGCTCAATTAATTTTCACAAATTAAATGTCTCAACGGGGACTTCCCTGGCGGTCCAGTGGCTAAGACTCCGAGCTCCCAATGCTGGGGAGCCGTGTTCGATCCCTGGTCAGGGAACTAGATCCCACATGTCGCAACTAAGACCTGGCACAGCCAAATAAATAAAAAAATTTTTTTAGTTTTTATCACAAGAAAAAATTTTTAAAAATACTTGAATGGAGCCAGTATCTAGGTTAAAAGGCATGAAACATTACCAGCACCCCGGAAACCTCCCAGTTACCTTGATACTTTGTCCTTTTCTCACATCCTCTTCAAGCTGAATATTTGAGACAGTTTGTCCTCTGTCTGCTGCCTGGCTGGTCTGTCCTCTCCATCAGCCTGTGGCCTCCCCACCCCGTGGTCACCTGGAGTGACCAGGTCTGCTCCTGCCTGGGGCTGTCTCCTCGCAGGTCGTGTACCAGCCGCAGGAGGCTGAGCCGACCACGTCCAAGTCAGAGAAGCTGGACCCGAGGCCCTTCCTCAGGGTGCTGGAGGCCATCGACAATAAGTACCCCCCCGAGGAGCGGGGCGACCTCCTGGTGTTCCTCAGCGGCATGGCAGAGATCAGCGCTGTGCTCGAGCCCGCCCAGGCCTACGCCAGCCACACCCAGCGCTGGGTGGTGCTGCCGCTGCACAGCGCCCTCTCTGTGGCCGACCAGGACAAGGTGCGGAGTGTAGCCGGGCGGAGCAGGGCAGGGGGCATCTCGCTGCATAGCCCAGGAGGAGGGGCTGGGGCGGCTGACACAGGACTGAGGCCACCCCACGACCCCCGGCTGTGGGCTGCAGAGACGGGCCGCTCACATCTTTCAGCTGGGGGAGGATCCTGCGGGGCGAGCTTCCTGATGAGGTGGGGGGCACTGGGGCTGGGCTTTGGCAGACAGGAGAAATTTTGAGTAAAGGAAGAGGAAGGAAGGCAGTCCAGGTTGGGGGAACTAGCTTGAGCAAAGGCCTGGACGGAGGAATCTGGGAGTCAGGTGTGGGGAAAGGTGAAGAGACTGCCTGCTTGGAATGGAAGGGTGCTGGGGGACAGGTCTCTGGGTCACTGTCGGTCTAACAAATCGCCCCAGGAGCTAGAGCATGGCCACTGTTACATTCATTGTCTTACACGTCTTACGTGGTGTCTGTCGGGCAGGAATCTGGGAGGAGCTTAGCTGGATGGTCTTGGCTCAGGGTCTCTCATGAGTCGTGGTCAGGTGTCAGCTGGGGCTGCTGTCATCTGAAGGCTTGACTGGGGCTGGAGGATTCTCTTCTGAGATGGAGCACTCACTTACATGGCTGGCTGTTGGTTGGGGGGCCTTTCTAGGGGGCTACTTGGGAGTTCTCACAATGTGATGGCCAGCTCTTCCCAAAAGACCAAAGTAGAAGCCATAGCATCTTTTATGAGGTAGCTGTGGAAATCACAAACCATCACCTCTGCCCTGTTCAAAGGAACAGTACCAGGTGAGGCTGTGAATCCCGCGAGGTAAGACTGCCCCGGCCATCCTGGAGGCTGCCTGCCATAATCACCTCCAGGAGAGTCCCTTCAGGTCACATGTGGTTGTTTAGTGATTAAAGAAATAACCTTTGAGGGACCTCCCTGGTGGTTGGGTCCCGAGGTTAAGGCTCCATGCTTCCACTGCAGGGGACACAGGTTCCACCCCTGGTTGGGGAACCAAGAGCCCACATGCTGTGGGGTGCAGCCGTAAAAGTAAAAAACAAAACCAAAACACAGCCAAAAAGTTAAAAAAAAAAAGAAGAAAGAAAAGGAAGAAATAACATTTGAGCACTTCCTAGTGCTTCTCTTGCACCAGGGGGCCCCTTTGGGACACGGTGGGGGCTTCCCCTCAAGCTGCTGGTCTGCTGGGGGCCGGATGGGCATGTAATCAACGATTCTACAAGTAGTAGAGGAAAGCCTCGGATATTCTGAGAGCAGAGTCTTGGTGGATTCAGGAAAGGCTCCCTGGGGGAAGGGACTTTGCAAATGGAGACCTGAGAAAGCCCCGTTCTGGGACGGGGGGCAGGAAAACGCATGTGCCGGCTAAAGTGTGTGGAGCACTTGTTTTGTGCTGGGCAGTGTCTGAACCACCCTGTCTGCCGGGTCCTGTGTCCCCATTTGACAGCTGCAGAAACTGAGGCATAGGCACTCAGGCAGAGTCACGTGACTGGCAGAGCCAGGCTGTAGAACTTGGTAATTTGGTATCAGAGCCCATGCTCCGAACCATCTGTTGGCAGACTTTCTGTGAAGAGGGTGGAATCTTCAGGTTTTATGGGCATGTGGTCTTTGTCACAACTACCCTGCTACAAAGCAGCTGTAGACTCACCAGGTGAGGCTGTGCTCTGTTAAGTTTGATTCACAAAAACAGGTCACAGAGTGGATTTGGCGCACAGGCTGTAGTTGCTGACTCTTAACCACTCTTAACCACTGTGCCTGACTGTCTTTTGGGTCCATGAGAAGGGCTTGTGCAAAGGGCCTGGGGTGAGAGAAAGACAGGGCAGCTGGGAAACTACACGCAGAGTGGCTGGGTCCAGATGGTGAGGGGGAAGTCATGGGACCAGGGAGGTGCACAGGGTAGACCACCAGGGGCCTGGAAGACCCACTGCAGGCCTGGACTTTGTCCTGAGGGCACGGGGAGATCTTGGGAGGGTTCTGAGCAAGGTGGCGGGCAGTTCTGTTTGCTTTAGCAGATCCCTCTGTTGCATGTGAAGGCTGGATGGGAGGGGTGAGACCAGAGACCAGGGAGGAAGCTGGAGCGGGATCTGGGTGGGAAAGAATAGGCATGGACCGAGGCAGGGGCTGTGGCTTTGGGGATATTCAAGGGGATCGGCTGTGGCTGGATGGGTGAGGAGAGATGAACACCCAAAATGGCCCAGGTTCTGTCCCCAGTGATGCAGTAGATGAGGAGATGGGGGCCCAAGGAGGAAAGGGTTTGGTAGAAGGTGCTTAGGCTGTTTGAGACGTATGACTGAGGTCCCATGGGAGATCCACGAGGCCCCCAGACACAGGGGTCAGTGAGTGCCATGTTAGTTGTGCAAAGAGCCTGGGTGGGGTAGGACAAAGACAAGGCCCCAAGGCCACCTCTTTACCGCCCCCCAGGTATTCGACGTGGCCCCCCCTGGAGTCCGGAAATGCATCCTCTCCACCAACATCGCTGAGACCTCAGTCACCATTGACGGGATCCGCTTCGTGGTGGATTCTGGTAAGGGTGCCCCCTGGCTTCCCCCAGGACCTGGCGAGGTGTGGGGTTGGAGATGTGCGTGTGTAGTGAGGGAGCTCACACAGAGGCAGGGAGGTTGGTAGTGTTTGGGGCCGTGGAGAGTGGTGGCATCTTAGTCTCGTTCAGGCCGTCCAAGCTTGCCCCTGCCTCAGGGCCTTTGCACTTACTGTTGTCTCTGCTGAGAGCTGTCTTTCCCCCAGATATCCACACGGCTCACTCCCTCACCTCATTTCAGGACCTGTGCAAATGTCTCCCCAGTAGAGAAGCCCACCTTGTCCACGTTATCTAAGTGATCTCCTTTCACTGTCACCTCCCTCATGAGGCTTTATTTTTCTTCATAGTGTGGGGCATTATATTTTATATCCCAGCTAGACTCTTTTCTGAAAAGTCAGCATAGCTTAGTGGTGAGGAGACACTGGAACCAGCCTGGCCAGGTACCTTGCTGGCTGTGTGACCAAGGTCTGACAATCTCAGTGGGTCATTTTGTTCACTTGTAAATAATAATAATAAATAATAAAGTAATAATAGCACCTCCTTCAGGTTGTGAGGATTAGAAGACCTAATACGCTTGGGGGCTGAGGCCAGTACCTGGCACAGGGTGAACAAATGCTCAGTAAATGTTAGCAGTTACCTTACTGTATTGAATCTGGTACCATTGATGAGAAAAGGAAATGGCAAACCACTCTAGTATCCTTGCCTGGAAAATCCTATAGATAGGACCCTGGTGGGCTTCAGTCCATGGGGTTGCAAAGAATTGGGCTTGAGTAGCGACTAACACACACATAATTTTATGTACTGTTAGAAAATGCTGTCTGTTAATCAATGACATGTCACTAATTTTAAGGTGCATTCCATTTTGAGAGACAAAAAAGTATGAAAAAAGCGTAGTCTTGAACTGATGAAATCTGGTGTTTTGTTCAGCCCCGTGAATGAAGGGACTTTGTTTTGTTCACAGCTGTGTCCCTACTTCATAGTCCAGTGCCTGGCACCTGTGTGTGTGTGCTTAGTCGCTCAGTCATGTCTGACTCTTTGCAACCGCTTGGACTGTAGCCCTCCAGGCTCCTCTGTTCATGGGGATTCTCCAGGCAAGAATATTGGAGTGGGTTGCCATGCCCTCCTCCAGGGGATCTTCCCAACCCAGGTCTCCTGCATTGCAGGTGGATTCTTTACCATCTAAGCCATCAGGGAAGCCTGGCACCTAGTAGGTATTAATAAAATTTGTTGGACGACTGAATCTCTGAATAAAGAAAGGCATGAAGAAGTAAATGAAAAGATGCATGAATGAAGAAACTGAAGAATACATTAACAGAATGGTAGAGTGGGGCCCAAACTAAGCCCTGGGATAGTGTTACTAGAAGAGTCCTAAGTGAGGTGTTGGTCGAGGCCCAGGCATGTGGAGGGCCCACATGGGTCCTGCACACACCTTCCCTTCCCTTCCTGCTCCCCTTCTGCCCACCCAGGGAAGGTGAAGGAGATGAGCTACGACCCACAGGCCAAACTGCAGCGGCTGCAGGAGTTCTGGATCAGTCAGGCCAGTGCCGAGCAGCGTAAGGGCCGGGCGGGCCGCACGGGCCCCGGCGTCTGCTTCCGCCTCTATGCTGAATCGGACTATGATGCCTTCGCCCCCTACCCGGTCCCGGAGATTCGGAGGGTCGCCCTGGATGCATTGGTGCTTCAGGTAATGCAGGGGCGGAGAGGAGGCTGAATCCTGAGTGCTGGTGCCAGAGAGGAATCCAGGAGATATTTAGACAGGGTTTCAGGGTCAGGAAGGGGAGGGTGGGCCACGCCACAGAGGGGAACTCATTCCTTCCAAATGTCAGATCCCACGATGGGGTGGGAACTGTTCCCCCCAGTCCACAGGGTCATGGGAAGAAACTGGTGACTCAAGCAGAATGTTTTCAGCTGTAACAGAAAACCCACGAGGAAGTGGCTTTTTACTTTTTTTTAGGAAGTGGTTTTTAAAACTGGGGTTTCTCAATATGCTTTATGTCATGGCTTGTATCTCAGTAGTTAGTTTTGCTTAGACTAGGCTGCTGTGATGAATAGACCCACTTACATAACAGCCAACACAGCAGAATGTCAGTCCTTGGATTGGTTTCCTTTATTCCTATTAATAAAGGAATATTATTAAATATTATTATTAAATAAAGCAGTTTCCTTTATTCAGAGGTGTTTAGTCACTAAGTCATGTCTGACTCTTGCTACCCTGTGGACTGTAGCCCACCAGGCTCCTCTGTCCATGGGATTTCTGAGGCAAGAATACTGGAGAGGGTTCCCACTTCCTTCTCCAGGGGATCTTCCCAACCCAGGGATTGAACCTGCGCCTCCTACACTGGCAGGTGGATTCTTTACAGCTGAGCCACTGGGGAAACGCTTATTCAGAAACCCAGGCCTTTTCCCTCTTGTGGCTCCATCATCCCTCCAGGGCCTTCATCATTTGTATCAGCCTGTGAGGGGGACAGAGCGTGGGACTTGGGTTTGGGAGGGTGAGGGTGGGTCCGCAAGTGATGTGCCTCCCTTCCACTCACCCCGGTGAGAACTCACGGCCCTGTCTCACTGCAGGGGAGGCTGGGAAGTGTAGTCCTGTGCTCAGGAAGAAGCAGAGAAGGACAGTGGGCGGCATGTGCCATGGGCTCAAGTGACTTGAACCAGCCCCCTTCCTAAGGGTGATGCACACTGATGGGTCTGTATTTGTTTGATTTCCTTTGGAAAAAGTGCCAGTTCTGACCCACTTCTTGGAGTTCCTGACTCATATAACCTGCTGTTTGAAAAATATTGGCTTGAACAAAATTTCACATAATGAGAAGTCTTGAGATAAGGAGGTTACAGCCTTGGTTGTTTAAATCGATTGGTGATGTCATGCAGGACCAGGTTTTATTTTTTGAATTTATGTATTTATTTATAATTTTTATTTTGGGGCTGTGCCTCGTGGCATGTGGAGTCTTAGCTCCCCAACCAGGGAGTGGACTTGTACCCCCTGCAATGGAGGCTTCCCTGGTGGCTCAGTTGGTAAAGAACCCACCTGCAATGCAGGAGACCCTGGTTCGATTCCTGGGCCAGGAAGATCCCCTGGAGAAGGGATAGCCTACTCATTCCAGTATTTTTTGGCTTCCCTGGTGGCTGAGACAGTAAAGAATCCACCTGCAGTGCAGGACACCTGAGTTTGATCCCTGGGTTTTGAAGGTCCCCTGGAGGAGGGCATGGCAACCCACTCCAGTATTCTTGCCTGGAGAATCCTCACGGACAGAGGAGCCTGGCGGGCTACAGTCCATGGGTTCACAAAAAGTCAGACATGGCTGAGCGACTAAGTGCAGCACAGCCCCTGCAGTGGAAGCTCAGAGTCTTAACCACTGGACCACCAGGGTTTTTTCTAGCTTTCCAACCTCAGCTTAGCAGCAGCTCTCCTAATAACAGTGATGATGATGATGACCATGACAGAAAATAATTTCACCTCGTATTTCTCATGTGCTGGGCTCTGTTCTAAGTCATATATATGACTGTTTTGATCGTCACACAACCTCTGTGTAGTAAGTAAGCTTCTTCCAATTTATGGATGAGAAAAAGGATGCACAGAGAGGTAAGATACCTTGATCCGTGTGGCACTCCTGGCAAGGGGCAGAGCCTGGACTCATCTGAGGCTCTCAGGCTCCAGAGCCTGCCTCATGAATGCACCTTCACTTTGGTAGCCACAGGTGGCACCTCCTCCTCCTTTACCTGTTTGGCAGCAGAAGCAATGAACTGCCCTTCTTTGTGGGTCTCATTTTTTTTTTAATAATTTTATTTTTATTTTTGGCTGTGCCAGGTCTTTGTTGCGGCATGAGCTTTTCTCTCGTTGTGGTGCTGGGGCTTCTTGCAGTGGCTTCTCTCGTTGCAGAGCAAGGGCTGTAGGGCTCTCGGCGTCAGTAGTTGGGGCTCCCGGGCTCTAGAGCGCAGGCTCAGTCGTCGTGGCTTAGTTGCTCTGGGGCAGGTGGGATCTTCCCGGACCAGGGATCGAGCCAGTGTCTCCTGCATTGGCAGTCAGGTTCTTTACCACTGAGCCACTAGGGAGGCCCCTGTGGGTCTTGTTTTTTTAAGGCCATGGGAACTTTTCCAGACACCCTGGCCGGTCTCCCATCCTGCCTTGTTGGTTCAACTGGGTCAGGTGTCCACTCTGTGACCTGTAATTGATCTGTAATTGTCCAGGAGGAAGGGAGGGCATTGCCTGACTGGATCAGAGCAATGATTTGCAGTCCCAGTTACATGTTGGAATCACTGGAGTGCCTAAAAAGTCAAAATCATCCGTGCTTTATCCCCCCACCCAGACCTCCTAATTTGAAGGTCTTTTGACAAGTGTCAGTGGTCTGCCAGACAGCACCAGGGCTCGGTAACCAGGGAGGATGGTGGGATGGCTGGTTGAGGGCTGGATGGCCTGCAACTTCTGGTGGCCTCCAGATCAGGGCCAGGGGAGAAGTCACTTCACCCAGAGACTTTGGCTGAGCCCCCAGCTCTCTGAGCTTTGTCCTTTCTCAGAGTCATGTGAGCCACCATGCCAGCCTTACCTTCATCCCCTCACCAGAGGGGTGCTGTTTCCCCTGAGCCGTGCCAGGTCTGGTGATGGGTACACATTTCACCTCTTCCTCCCCACGAGCCCCTCTGTGCCACTGAACTAATCAGGATGCTCTTGTTGAAAGCGAAAGAAACCCGACTGAAGCTGTTGTATTCAAAATAGGGGATTTTATGGATTTGTGAGTCCATGTTGGGGGAGGTGGGGCTTAGGAAAAATAAAGGGTTTCTCCGTCTGCTGTGGATTGGCTGATATCCAGGCAGTGGGAAAAACAACCTCAGCTGCTCTGGGCTTCCACCCTGGCCCCTCAGAACCAGAATGGGTGCAGGAGCTCCTCTCTCAGCTCCAGGTTGCAAAGTCCCAGGGAAGGATTCTGATTGGCCCAGCTCAGGTCACATGCTCAGCCCTTTGTCAGTTGCTGTGACCAGGGGCTGAGAAACCTCAAGTGGTCCAGCTTAGATCGTGTGCTTGTTCTGTGGCTAGGGTCTGGGAGAAGAGCTGCTTGGTGGACACACAGATAATGGCCCGCCTTGTCCACTTCTATACAGTGGGCCTCGACATTGGATGTATTTTTACAATTTATTTATTTATTTTTAATTGGAGGATGATTGCTTCACAATATTGTGTTGATTTCTGCCATATGCCAACATGAATCAGCCCTAGGTATACGTATGTCCCCTCCCTCTGGGCGTTTTAAAGTGTCACAGGTTTGTGATCCCCGAGTCCCCCAGTGTTCCCCAGTGGCTCCTGTGTTCCCCATTCCTGAGGGGGGGGTTGACTGTCATTCCAGATGAAGAGCATGAGTGTGGGGGACCCCCGAACCTTCCCGTTCATCGAGCCCCCACCACCAACCAGCTTGGAGACAGCCATCCTCTACCTCCGGGACCAGGGTGCGCTGGACAGCTCAGAGGCCCTCACCCCCATTGGGTCCCTGCTGGCGCAGCTGCCAGTGGACGTCGTGATTGGTGAGGACCACCGCCACCCTGGGGGTGATCACTGAGGATCCTGAAAATGGGTGTGGGACGGTGCTCACTCTCTGAGTTACCTGGAGGCAAGGGTGTTCTGTCTCTAGGCCCTGTCCACTCATTCACAAGTCCTCTGTGCCACACACAGTTCTAGCACCAGGGTTACAGCAGTAAACAAAACAGATGCTTCTTTCCTGTGCCCAGCCCAGCCCCAGCGTCACCCTGGTACCCGCTTTCCTGTGGTTATAAGGATGTCAAAACTGCCAGCCTCTTCCTCTTACTCATCCCTGAGTCATCCCAGCCCCTCCCAAGGAGCTAACCGAGGCATATTCATCTTCATCTTGCCCAATTCTCCTGATTCAGGACATTCTGTATCTACCAATTAACTATCTACGGCCCAGAGAATAGTCCCAGCTGAGCTTTGCCACCTGGGGCATCATTTCCCAAGCGTGGTGCTCAAGGGAGCTTGCTGCCCTTGTCAACGTTAAAGTCCCCATCATTGTGACATGCTAGAGCAGCTATGAGCAGCAGGCTGGGTACCCTGAGGGCCACCCACAGCCGTGGAAGTGGTTATTTCTGTTTGTGTTAGAAGAGGACAGGGCTAGTGCAGAGAGAATCGCCTCTGAGAAAGAACGTTCTGTGAGCCTTTACTGTATGCCAGTGTGGAAGACTCTGTGGCCCTTATTTCATCTTCATTTGGTGAGGGTAGGACCTCCAGGCGTCCTATTGTACAGATGAGGAAAACAAGGCTCAGAGAAAGCGCATCACTAGCTCGCCAGGGAGGCACGCCCCAGCCAGGCTGGCACCGTCGGTCCCCGGGCCCTGCAGGGCAGGAGGCACAGATGACGTGGTGCTGGGCCCAGGTGGCTCATCACTGGTCTTCCTCCGTGCCAGTAAGCGCCCAGTGCTTCACAGGTGAAACAGTTCATGCTCATAGCACGTAGACACTGCTGTTAGCCCATTTCACAGATGGAGAAACAGAGGCACCGAGAGATGGAGGGACTTGCCTTAGGTGACAGAGCTAAGAGTTCTGGGACAGCCTTGTTTTTCTGCCCATCTTTATCTTACGAGGCTAGCTGTGTAACAGGAACTTTCTGGAAAGGTGGGCAGGGGAACAGTGAGGATGAGTCAGGTCACTGAGCTCTTGGAAGGTGGAAACACTCTTTCGTCACACTGGGAGCTGATTCTGGGAGTGATTCTGGCTCCCGAGGCCCTCTGGGAGTGAGGTGGAGGGTGGGTCAGGGGTCCCTGAGGAGTGGGGAATGCCGTCGGGCGCCCAGGAGGCTCAGCGCTGGTCCACCCCCAGGAAAGATGCTGATCCTGGGCTCCATGTTCCACCTGGCTGAGCCCGTGCTCACCATCGCCGCCGCCCTCAGCGTCCAGACGCCCTTCACCCGCAGCGCCCAGAGCAACCCCGAGTGCGCGGCGACGCGGCGGCCCCTGGAGAGTGACCAGGGTGACCCCTTCACACTCTTGAACGTCTTTAATACCTGGGTGCAGGTGAGCTCGGCAGTGCCCTTCCTCTGCCCCAGCCGCCTGGCTGTCGTTCTCACGGAGTCCGGGCTTTGCACCCCACCTCCACCCCAGGGAGGACCCCTGAGGCCACCGCGGACGGGGCCTGTCTGGGGAGAATCTCGAATCCACTTTTCATGGGACGAGCACATGCTGAGGGGAGCCTGGGGTCTCTAAGCACTGACTAAAGCCAGCACTGTCTGGCTTTTCAGATGCCTTAGGGGGTATCTGTGTGTTGAACACATGTTCCCTGACCAGGCCTGGTCCTGTCCTGAGCTGTGCTAGGGACCCGGTGATGACTAAACTTACCTGGCCCTGCCCTCCTGGACTCCCAGTCCAGCACAGAGAGGCAGATTGTCCCTGGTCAGTGACCACCCAGAATGGGCTGCAGTGGGGAGTCCAGGGGCCTCTGAGAGCCCCAGAGGGCTGTCTGACCCTGTGTAGTCTGGGAGGACTTCCTGTAGGAGGAGGCATTGGGCTGAGAAGAAGGAGAGCAGGTGTCGCTGAGGGAGGGCTCCCGCCAGCCTCACATCTTTCCAGTGGCTGGTGTTGCGGCTTGTCTGGGTGGTGGGTCGGCACCCCCCACCCCTTTCCTCAGCTGGTCAGGCCCTGACCTCCTGGGGTCTGGACCTCCACTCAGGTGAAATCTGAACGGGGCAGAAACTCACGCAAGTGGTGCCGCCACCGGGGCATCGAGGAGCACCGGCTATACGAGATGGCCAACCTGCGGCGCCAGTTCAAGGTGAGGTCTGGGAGAAGGGGTGGGGGCTGGCCCCCCGGGGAAGGCAGCCAGGAACAGACTTGGGACATGGGTGTGGGAGGAGGTAGAGGGAGAGTATGCGTGAACACTCTCCACAGCGTGGCATCTCTTCTTCTCTGACAGCATCGTCAGATCCCCTCCCCACACCCACCTCCCCCACCATCACATGGCTAGTGTGGGGTGGGGCCAGGGCAAAGAGGTGAAAATCGAGGAGGGCTTCCTGGAGGGGTGGACAAGGTCTGCCGTCACGAGTCACATCCTCACAAAAAACCTTGTTCTCAAGCTGGGGTGCTGAGGTGGCCACGCAGGCCGCGTGCTGGGAGGTGTGGAGCACGGGCTCTAGGGTGGGTGGGCTTTCGGGTGGGTGGGCTTCCCTAGTGGTGTTTGGAGGCACCATCAGGAGCGGGACACCTCAGCACTGAGTCTGAGCTCTGCCGCTTGCTAGCAGTTCAACCACGGGCAAGTTACTGGGCCTCTCAGGGCCTCAGCTTCTCCCTCAGAAAATGGGGAAGCAAAAAATAGCCCTACCTCCAGCATTCCTGTGAGGACTAAATGAGTTAAAACGTTGCAGATTTTCTTTATGTCTACTTTATTCATTTATTTGGGCTGTGCTGGGTCTTCCTTGCTGAGTGCGGGCTTTCTCTAGTTGCTGCGAGCGGGGCTGCTCTCTAGTTGTGGTGCTCGGGCCTCTCACTGCCGTGGCTTCACTTGTGCAGCACAGGCTCTCGGGTGGGTGGGCTTCAGGAGCTGTGGCGCTGGACTTAGTTACTCTGCAGCGTGTGGGATCTTCCCGGACCAGGGAGCGAGCTGATGTCCCCTGCATTGCTCCGTGGATTTGTAACCACTGGACCACCAGGGAAGCCCTGCAATTTTTATTGTTATTATTAAGATGCGGTTCTGCAGGTGGTTTGTGTCCTTAATATTCCATGGGCATCTTTCCCTTCGAGCACAAAAAAGCTCTGGTGCTGGCGAATTCTAGCCCCCTGTTGTGTGGCATGCCACGGAATGAAAATAAAACAGCCTCTGAGGTAGCCGTTCTCCTTGGCTGCAGACCTCAGTGCGCAGTCACCACCAAGGCCTCCCGTGCGTTAATGGGTCCCCACGTTCACACATCCCCTTCGTACTTGACATCATCTCTCAACGTCTCTGACTTTCTAAAGAGTGGTGGTTCAACCTTTGTTGGGCCCCAGATGCTGAGGAACAGGTAAGTGGGGGTGCTTTTCCTTCTCTCACTCTCTGTGTCCCATCAGATATCCTGTCTCTTCTCATTGGTTGGGGCTCAATGGGAAACAGAGGGTCAATCCAGTAGGGTCCCTGGGAGGCTGTTTCTGGAGGCGTGGGCAGGAGGTCTCTCAGGGGCGTTGGAATCACGGGGACGGTCCATGATTTCTAGATTCCACACCCCACTGCCCCCCACCCCCACCTCGGAGATTCTGATTCAGTCATTCTGGGTGGGGCGCAGGTCTTGGCATTTCTTTTTTTAAGTAATTTTATTTATTTATTTATTTTTGACTGTGCAGGGTCTTCGTTGCCGCGTGGGCTTTTCTCCAGTTGTGGCGAGTGGGGGCTGCTCTCTAGTTGCGGCGCGCAGACCTCTCATTGTAGTGGCTTCTCTTGCTGCAGAGCACGGGATCTAGGGTGTATGGCTCAGTAACTGAGGCTCTCGGGCTCTAGAGCGCAGGCTCAGTAGTTGTGGTGCAGAGGCTCGCTCCGAGGCATGTGGGACCTTCCCAGACCAGGGATCGGACCTGAGTCGCTTGTTTTGGCAGCCGGGTTCTTTGCCACTGAGCCACCAGGGAAGCCCCAGTATTTGTGACAACTTTCCAGATGATCCCAGATGCTGCTGCTGCTACTGGCCAAAGTACCACACTCCGAGAAGCATTTTAGTGTAGGAACCTCATGGGGCTGGTGCAGGCCTGGAGGGGCAGGTGGGCATGTAACCAGAGCCCGGGGACAGCTGGGTGGAGAGGGTGTGTGACCTGAGCCCCCAGGGAGGACCCTGAATGGTAATGGTCACCCAGCCTGGTCTCCTCCCTCCTGTCCCTCGGCCTGGGTGTTCCGTTGGCCAGCAACGAAGACAGTTCTCTTTTCTAGAACAGTTACGTGCCCAGCACCATGTAAAGAGTTGTTGTCTTTGGTTCCCTGACCAGGGATTGAATTTGGGCCCTGGCAGTGAAAGTGCCAAGTCCTAGGACCACCAAGGAATTCCCAGAGAGTGGTTCTCATATAGCCCCTTTCAGCCCCAGCTGGGAGTTCCCAGGAGTGTCCCCGTTTGTCATTTGAGGACAATGGTGGCTCTAAGGGTGAGGTCACGTGCCAGCCAGCTGCAGGCCCCCAACAGGAAAGTGCATCTGGGCCCAGAGTGCACCTGACCGTGTCCCTCACTCGGGCTCTATCTGCTCCCAGGAGCTGTTGGAGGACCATGGGCTGCTGGCCGGGGCCCAGGCCCCGCAGCCGGGAGACAGCTATAGTCGGCTGCAGCAGCGGCGGGAGCGCCAGGCGCTCTACCAGCTGAAGCGCCGGCACGAGGAGGGCGTGGGGCGCAAGCGCAAAGTGCTGCGAGTCCAGGACGACCAGGACGGCTGGTCCAGCGACGAGGACCGGGGCGGCTCAGCCTCCCGGGGGGCCGGCGACAGCGTGGACATCCAGGTAGGGCGCCATGGGGCAGTCTGGGGCCTGGGGCGGTGGGGATGGTGTTTATCAGAGCGGGGACTCCTCATCTCAGTAGGTAGGTTTCCGTGGACAGGTGTCTTCCGGACCCCTGGGATCCCCAGATTCCAGTACCAGCCCCTTGGGCAGTGGGGAGGGCCTCAGGAACCCACCTCCCCCTGTGTTCCCCCCAGGACGTGAAGTTTAAGCTCCGGCACAATCTGGAGCAGCTGCACGCGGCCGCCAGCTCGGCCCAGGCCCTGACTCGGGACCAGATGGCCCTGCTCAAGCTGGTGCTCGGCCGGGGCCTCTACCCGCAGCTCGCCGTCCCCGACCCGTTCAACAGCAGCCGGAAGGACTCGGACCAAGTGTGTCTCCTCATCTGTGTCTTGTCATCTGTCATCCCTTCCCAGCGCCTGCTCTGTGCTGGGGTTACAGCAGTGACTGAGGCAGCCCTGGCTCTGTCCTTGTGGGGTGCAGTCTAATGATGGGGGCAGGGGAGAGACTCGTGCCCAGACAGTGACCCAGAGTGGGATGGGGACCCAGGAGCTGAGGGAACAGGGGGACCTGATCAGCATGGGAAGGAATCAGGGAGGGCTTCCTGGAGGAGGGAGTTTTGCGTTGAGATGAGGAGGAGGGAACCTGGCAGCAGGAAGAGCAGGTCTGAGCCTCCGTCCCCTGGCATCCGCCTTCTACTCCTCCAGATCTTCCACACCCAGACCAAGCAGGGCGTTGTGCTGCACCCCACCTGCGTCTTCACCAACAGCCCTGAGGTGCTGCACGCGCAGGAGCAGGCGGCCAGGGGCAGCGATGGGAGCCGAGGTACCAGGAGCCCAGGCGGGGCTGGGGAGAGGCCTGCCGCTGGGGGTGTGGGGGGCACAGTGATCTTGGGGTGCTGCTTGCCGTCGGGGATTACCCCCTCTCACCTCCCACACTCCGCCTTCCCTGGCGCTGCTGACCTGAGGCTTGCAGGTCCCAAGAGCCACCCCTGGCTGGGTGGCCTTGGGCGCCCACCCCTCTCCCTGCCGAGCCTCGCCCTCCCCATGTGGTGCTGGCTGCCCGGAGCCCATCCCAAGGCCTGAGGTTTGCGCCATTAGAGCAGCGCCTTCCAGGAGAGGAGTCAAGGGAGCTCCGTGAACCTCGGGGCTTGGTCCTTCTCAGGGCGGGTGGGCCCCCAGCCCTAGTGTTCAGGCAGCTGCATTCGGTCTACCTTCCAGTGGGATCCAGGCCACAAGGTGGCCTCTGCTGAGGCTGCACTCAGGCCAGGCCGGTCTGCAGGGGGTGCCCTTCCCCGGGTGCAGGCTTCACACCTTCAGCGATGTGTGCTTTGTCTGAGCGCTGAAACACAACTCATCCTTCTCTTGTTTGTAAAGAGAGAAACACACTGCGTTAAAATGGCAAATACTAACCCCACAAGATAAAGTGTATGATTTTAAACACCAAAGATAGAATTTGAAATTTTCTCGCTAATCTTTTTCTTTGTAAAAAAAATGTATTTATTCTTTATGAAGGAGGATTGCTTTACAGTATCATGTTAGTTTCTGCCATACATCGACACGACATTTTTTTTTTAAATGTTTATTTATTTGTTTGACTGCACTGGGTCTTAGTTGAGGCATTCGAACTCTTAGTTGGGCTGTGTGAGATCCATTTCCCTGACCAGGGATCGAACCTGGGCCCCCTGTATTGGGAGCTCAGACTTTTAGCCACTGGACCACCAGGGAAGTCCCTCTAATCTTTAAGTTGTGTAAATTCCTAGTCAATTTATCCTCTTCCTATTACAGTAAGTCACCTGCATATGAACAAGTTCCGTTCCAAGAACATGTTCTTAAGTCCTGTTTGTTTATAGGTCTTAACACAGCTAGGACCCATTTAACACAATCAGTTATGTAGTACTGTAATAGGTTTATAATATGTTCTCATCTTTGAAAGTTTGCAACGTATGTTGCAAATGTTTGTATGTAGGGGACTTACTGTACATTGTTTTTCTTCTTTTTATTTATTTTTGGCTGTGCTGGGTCTTTGTTGCTGCATGGGCTTTTCTCTAGCTGTGGTGCGCAGGCTTCTCGTTGCGGCTCCCAGCCTCTAGAGTACAGGCTCAGCAGTTGTGGTGCATGGGCTTAGTAGCTCTGCGGACACGTGGGATCTTACTGGATCAGAGATCAAACCCATGTCTCCTGCCTTGGTAGGTGGATTGTTTACCCCTGAGCCACCAGAAAATCCCGTTTTTCTCCTTTTTGAAAACATTTGGGAAGTTCCAGGTATCTTTTAAGTAGAGAGACTGTGATGAACCCTCTGTGACCTTACCCAGCTGCAGCTGTCAGGATTTTCCATCCTTGTTTATTCTGTCTCCTTGATTTTTTCCCCTGTCTTTGCTGGAGCATGTTAAAGCAGGTCCCAGACATCTTACCAGTTAGTAATGATAATAAAAATCCTATTCATAAGGACTGTTATTTTGTATCACCACAGTACTGTCATCCATCAGCCCTAACAAAATTAGCAACAATTCTTAATATCACTGAATAGCCGAAATCACATTCAGCTTGGTGGAGTGTTTAAGAACATGCCACAGACATTTTATCCTTAGGCATGTTCTTTGTGTGGCTATTTGAATGGGGCTTCCCTGGTGGCTCAGATGGTAAAGAATCTACCTACAGTGCAGGAGACCCGGGTTTGATCCCTGGGTCGGGAAGATCCCCTGGAGAAGGGCATGGCTACCCACTCCAGTATTCTTGCCTGGGAAATCCCACAGACAGAGGAGCCTTGCGGGCAGCAGTCCATGGGGTCGCAAAGAGTCAGACACAACTGTAGTGACTAACACTTCACTTCACTTGAATAGTGGGAGGGGGACAGACCGCCCCTGGGGGGATTGACGGGTGTGTGTGGGGGGTGGTGGGGTGGGGAGAGGATGCTGAGCTGTCCCCTTGACCCTCTCAGATGACAGGGACAAGATGAGCAGCAAGCACCAGCTTGTCACCTTCGTCTCCCTCCTGGAGACCAACAAACCATACCTGGTGAACTGTGTCCGCATTCCCGCTCTACAGGTGGGTCCCATCCCAGCCTCCCCGCCTCCCTCCCAACTGCCGGGCGCCATGGGTGTGTTCCTCGGGGCAGGGGGCCCCCGGGGGTGGGGGTGGGCCTGGAGGAGCCATCTTCCCCCAGGCTGGCTGCTGTCTCCTTCTCCTGGTATCCATTCATTACTGGCCGAGCGCCTGCCTGGTGCCAGCGCTTGGGGAAGACACACAAGGCGGGACCCGGTCCCTGCGCCCCCGGAGCTCACATCTAGCTGGGAAGGGCGGGCAGTAGCATAAACGCAGTGCAGCACTGAATGATAAAGCAGAGCGCGAAAAGAACAGGGTAAAGGGACTGGGGAGGGGAGAGGTTCTAGCCTGGAATTAGGCCATCTGGGTGGGCCTCATTGAGAAGGTGCAGTCAGCAAAGGCCTGAAGGTGGGAGGGCTGTAGGGCTCTCTGGGGGAAGAGCGACCTAGGCAGAGGGAAGAGCAAGTGCAAAGGCCCTGGAGCACCACGTGCAGGGTGTGAACAGGGAACAGCTGGAGCAGAGTCAGGGTGGGGGAGAGAGGCTGAGGTGAGGTCAGGGTGGCAGGTGAGACCAGATCTCCCTCCTCCCCACCACCAGAGCGTTCTGAGCAGAGCTGGATCAGGGACTGACATGGGGCAGAGTCCGCGAGCCCAGCGAGGAGCCGACTGCAATCACAGGACAGGAGCGGATGGTGGTGGGGACTGAGGATGGGCTGGGTGAATGGGGGGTGCGCAGGAGCCCACGCAGGCGGGCGCCGCTCTAAGATGCCTGTCCACTGCTTCCTGTCTGCTGCCCCCTCTCTTCCAGTCCCTCCTGCTGTTCAGCCGGTCCCTGGACACCAATGGTGACTGCTCCCGCCTGGTGGCCGATGGCTGGCTGGAGCTCCAGCTCGCAGACACTGAGAGTGCTGTCCGGCTCCTGGCAGCTTCCCTGCGGCTCCGGGCCCACTGGGAAAGCGCCCTGGACCGGCAGCTGGCCCACCAGGCCCGGCGGCGGCTGGAGGACGAAGAGGAGGAGGAGGAAGCCCCTGTCAACCACAAGGAGGTGGCGGCCCTGAGCAGGGAGCTGCTGCAGTTCATGACATCCAAGGTACCCGCCTACTGTGCACCTGCCCCCTTGGCTGGAGGGGCCGTCAGCCACAGGGATGAAGGCTCCGGAGGGCCCTGGCTTCCAGCTCATCGAGACACCCACATTTGGGGGTTTTCAAACCAGAGAAGTTGATGACAGGCTCAAGGTCACACAGCTGGTAAGGGTGAACCCAAGATTTGACCCCAGGAGCCACCCCCTTAACCCCTGCAGCCCTCATTCAACAGATGTGTATTAATATCTGCTGCATCTGGGGTGCTGCTGCTGCTGCTAAGTCACTTTAGTCGTGTCTGACTCTGTGCGACCCCATAAACGGCAGCCCACCAGGCTCCGCCATCCCTGGGACTCTCCAGGCAAGAACACTGGAGTGGGTTGCCATTTTCTTCTCCAGTGCAGGAAAGTGAAAAGTGAAAGTGAAGTCGCTCAGTCATGTCTGACTCTTTGAGATCCCATGGACTGCAGCCCACCAGGCTCCTCCGTCCATGGGATTTTCCAGGCAAGAGCGCTGGAGTAGGGTGCCATTGCCTTCTCCGCATCTGGGGTGCAGATTACCCCTTGGTAGCAGTTAAGGGCATGCGAGATATGAGAGAGAAGCTGTGAGGTACATGAAAGACAGATGGGAAGAATTGGACAGAGAGCATGCTTGGAACCGAACCCCCACTTCTTTATGTGGTGTGCGGGTTGAGAATTGCTTCTGATTCTACTACACATGGATGTGGTGGGACCCAGAGGACTGGAGAAAGGGGAATGGGCTGACATGCCAGAGAAGGGGCAAGGTGGCCACACTTGAGGGTCAGACTTGAGGTCTGAATGTGTTCCCACAAGGGATGAGGAGGGAAGGGGCCTGGGGAGAGCAGGTAAGGGAGTGTTCTAGACAAGCCTTTGGTCATGAGTATCTTAAACCAGGGTGTGAGTGGCTTAAGCAATTGGCCTCCTTAACTGAAAAGTCCAGGGGTGTACTTCAGGCACAGCTGGATCCAGGTGCTCCCATTATGTCTACCTATCTCCTGTCTGCTGATAGAGTCTGTCTGCTCTATCTTCTGTCTCTCTTTGCTCAGGTTTCCTACAGCCTCCGGCGGCTCACAGGGCTGGAAGCCCAGAACCTCTATGTGGGACCCCAGACCATCACAGCTGCCCCCAGTCTCCCTGGCCTCTTTGGCAACTCTACCCCGTCCCCCCACCCCACCAAAGGGGGCTACGCAGTCACTGACTTCCTTACCTACAACTGCCTCACGGTGAGCACAGACGCGCACCTTGGCCCCTCGTCCTCCTGCCCCTGAAAGTGAGATTTTAGAGATTCCCCCTGGCACCCCCAACCCACATTCCAGCTTAGTCCAGAGATGCAGTTTCAGAAAGGGCCTGCCAGCCCTGAGGGCTTCTGGGAAGGTCCCAGGCTGGTGGTGGGGAGTGGGGCAGGGAGCTAAGCCCTGACACAGCTGGCTGTCACAGAGCGACGCGGACCTGTACAGCGACTGTCTCCGCACTTTCTGGACCTGCCCGCACTGCGGCCTGCACATGCCCCTGACGCCCCTGGAGCGCATCGCCCATGAGAACACCTGCCCTGAGGCTCCGCAGGGCGGCCCCCCAGGTGAGGCTGGGGCGTGGCCCGGATGCCTGTGTCTGCCCAGCTGTCGGTCCAGCCTGGGGTTCTTTCCATGCATCTGGGTGTCCTCAACCCTCTGCCTGGCTGGTGGCTGGTGCCACGATGGGCTCTGTCACTGAGACCCAGAGCATGGGACACGGAGGGCCTGGAGCCACCTCATTCGCGTGTCTCTGTCTGTCTCTCTGGTCTCTGCTGCCGCCTCTCTGACCTGCCTCTGCTTTTCTGTCTCTCTGCCTGTTTCTTTTTCTCTGTTGTCCCCGAGCCGTCTCTGCCTCGGCCACATCCATCCTGTTGTAACCCAGAGGACGCCACAGTGGGCAGACCTGGGCAGAGTTGGCTCTGGTGCGTCCCACGCCACACACACGCGCTCACGGGGAGATGGCTGCGGGGCCATGTGGTCCCACTCCAGGGCTCTCTCTGTCTCTTTCAGTCTCTGTGTCTCCACTTGTGTTTTTCTCTGTCTCTCTCACCCCGTGGGGACACAGAGTAAAGACTTGCCTCTGTGTGTGTGTATTAATCAGGGAAGGCTTCCCGGAGGAGGCAGAGCTGGAGTTCTGCAGAGGCCAGGAGAGAGCCTGAGCCACAGAGATTCCTGGAATTTGGGTGGGAATGAGAGCACGTAGTGGAGCACGGCCCCCAACCCCCTTCTCCTCTCCCCTAGGGGCTGAGGAAGCTGCCCCCGAGCCCCCCCAGAAGGCATCTGCTCTGCAGAAGCCTTACCACTGCGAGGCCTGCCAGAAGGACTTTCTGTTCACGCCCACGGAAATCCTGCGGCACCGGAGGCAGCACGTGTGAACCCAGCCCATCCCGGACCAGGGCCAAGGCCAGGACTGCCGCCCTCGCCCCCAGCCTAGGCTCGGAACTGTGGTCTGGGCCCAGCCCCGAGGTGGAGGGAGCATAAATACGTGAATAAACTCTCACGGATGGACTTGGGTCTGAAAGCCTGCCCGTCCATAAAGTGCGCTTCCCAGGTGGCGCAGTGGTAAAGAACCCGCCTACCAATGCAAGAGATGCAGGAGAAGCGGGTTGGATCCCTGGGTCAGGAAGATCCCCTGGAGAAGGAAATGGCAACCCACGCCAGTATATTTGCCTGGAGAATCCCCATGGACAGAGGAGCCTGGCGGGCTACAGTCCATGGGGTCACATAGATGTGACTGAGCACATGCGCACACACATCCAGGAATCAGCAACCGTCTCTGCTGGTCCTTCCCATGGCCTGACTCTTATCCCTCCTGTTGCAGCGGCCACCTGATGTGTCCTGGGGTAGATCCCGGGAGTTGAGGCTGAGCAGGGACCTCAGACTCCAGGTCCAGGGTCTGATTGCCCCTGGCGACTGCTCTCTCTGAGTCTGTCTCATGGCCTCTGCTTTCCCTCGAACTCAGAGACCCCGGCCTGGCGCATTCACGTGTGTGGCTTTGGGAGCTGGGTGAGGGGAGGTCAGTGTTCTGTGGGCCCACGGGCTGCCTGGTCACGGGGCCCATTCTGCTGTGCTGTCCGTGGGCAGTTCTCAGCCGTCCCCTCTGGCTCCCCGACCACGTCTCCCCACGGAAGTGAAAAGGAGATGGAATGCTGTGAACAACACTGCAAGTAAATTCTACGACTCAGTTTGAAATCTGGGTGATGGCAGGATGGATGTGGTCAAGACAGAGATCATCGTGGGGTAGAGGAAAGAACAAGAGACCCAGCAAGAAAGAAACAGAAACACAAACCACCTGAGCTCCAGAAGAAATAGATAAATGGCACAGTGCTGTGTATCTGTTGGGTTGGCAAAAAAATTCATTTGGGTTTTTCATAGCAGCCTACAGAAAAACTCGAATGCACTTTTTGGCCAACTTAATACTAAGGCAATTTAATCCGTAGTTAGAGACGCAGAGGACAGGCTTGGATGGGTTCACTGGTGACCTCCAGCAGACAGGGACTGAAGGCATGACACTCAACAGCGGCTTGTTCACAGTGTGGAGGAGGACGGCTCTGGGCCAGCACTGCCCTGATGTCAGAACCAGACCCAGAACCCCTTCCTCAAGCTTTGGCAGTTCAGTCAGCCACAGATAAAAAGAACAGTACTACATCGTGGCCAGGGGGCATTTACTCGAGCGAAACAAAGTCGATTTAACATTTGAAAGGCAGTTAATATGATTCAGGGGCTTCCCTGGTGGCTCAGACGGTAAAGCGTCTACCCGCAATGTGGGAGACCCTGGTTCGATTCCTGGGTCGGGAAGATCCCCTGGAGAAGGAAATGGCAATCCACTCCAGCACTCTTGCCTGGAAAATCCCATGGACGGAGGAGCCTGATAGGCTACAGTCCATGGGGTCGCAAAGAGTCGGACACGACTGAGTGACTTCACTTTCACTTAATGATTCACCCCATTAAAAACAGAAAAGGCGTTTGACAGATTTCAACACCTCCTGGCCTTGGATAAAGCCCCTAACTTCTCTGTTCCAGCGTTCTTTTCTCTCTGACAAATGAATGCAGCCAAACTATTTTTCTCAGAAGGTTCCTTTTGATATAGAAGTCCTGGACTTAAGTTTAATAAATAAATATAAAAATAAAATTTAATAATTAGAATCATTAATAATATAATAAAAATTAAAGTGCAAGTAATAAAGTGGTAATTGAACTAAGTCAAAATTAGAAAACTGCCCTACAAAAGATACTAAGAAAAATAACAAAAATGCAAAGGCAAGTGTAGACTTGGAGAAAATACTATATATATATGACAGATATGTCATATAATTGTACATATTACATAAATATAGAAACTATGTTATACAAAAAATTCAAATCAATAAGACAACTGCTTTATAAGTGGCAAATACTGAATATAAACCCCCAAAAATAGGAAAACATGGTTAATAAGCCCATGAAAAAAGACTTGCCATCATTAGCTGTCAGGGAAACGCAATTAAAACCGCAATAAATATCTCAATAACGCTCATTAGAATGGCTAACGTAAAAAACCCAGTGCTAAGTCCGTATGTGGCACAAGCAGAGTTGCCATATGTTGCTGGTGGGAGCGTTAATTGGTAAAATGACTGGGAAAAAAATTCAAGAATCTCCTAAAATTGAACCTGGGCACGTCCTCTATGACCCGGCAGTTCCACTTGTAAACACACACTCCGCAGAAGCGCACAAGTATGTTGTGTGTTGGCAATAGCACTATTTGTAACTGGAACCCCGCCAAATGCTTCTCGACAAAAGAATAGTTAAGCAAATTCTTACAACAGAAGGGCCTAAACCACAGCTCCATGCAACCTAATGGGGGTTGGGGACGGGGCGGGGCAGCACCAACCAGGCTGCTGGAGGGGGCGCTCAAGGTTTGTTTCTTGGTCTGGGTGCTGGTGGCACAGGTAGGTTTCATTTGCTGGGAAGATTCACCAAGCCAAAGATCCATGCACTTTGCCGTATATCATGCTTCAAGAGCAGATTTTTAAAGGTTGGTGAATGAATGCCTATCAACTTTGCATTTTGAAAGATCCTGCTACAGTGAAGTTGTACAAATTCCCCTCAAAGAAGATGAAAGCACCCATTTCCCTAACAGCCTCGCCAGCACTTAATCCGGCTCAGTCTGGGTCACCTATCAGAATAGACACGTTTCCCTGGGGAACTAATGGATAGTAAGAGCCTCTGGAACTGTTAAGGAAGGCCATAGAATTCACCGTTGAGGAGCTGTGACCCCATTCTGATAGATGCTCTTACGGCCATCTCTGGGCATTTAGAGTTTCCTCCCTTCTTTCACATATTTTAAAATCTTGTAGAATGTATTTTATTTTAATTTTTGGTTGGACCGGGTCTTCCTTGCTGTGCAGTCTCTCTAGTAAGAGCAGGGGCTCCTCTTCATTGCATTGTGCCTGCTTCTCATTGCCACGGCTTCTCTTATTGCAGAGAACGGACTCCAGAGCTCAGGCTCAGTAGCTGTGACCCACAGGTTTAGTTTCTCTGTGGCATGTGGAATCTTCCCAGACCAGGGGTCAACACACGTCCCCTGCATTGGCAGGCAGATTCTTATCCACTGCGCCACCAGGGAAATCCCTATTTCTCTAGTTTCAATACCTTGAGTTGGGAAGTCATTTTCAGGGGCCATAACAGAAAAGGGATAGAGACAATAAAGGAAATGTTTTGAGGGGGTAAAGTCATCATAAAGCCAAAAGACAAGCAGCAGACTGGGAGAGGTGTTTGTAACATCTATGATGAATTGAAGCTTAAGGTCTAGAATATATAAAGAGCTGCTACAAACCAATAAGAAAATGACAAAGAACCTAGGAAGGACAGAGTCAAAAGATTTGAGTCCACACAGAAGAGGAAATAGAAATGGCCCAGAACAGTGTACAAAGATGCTAAGATTCACTCGCAATTAGGGAAAATAAGAATGATTAATTCAGTACAGCCTGTTTGGAAGGATGTTCGAGAGAATCTATCAAATGACATGTAAAAATGCCCCTTCCCTTGGACTAGTGATTCCACCTCCAGGAAGTTATCCTATAGATACACTTATGTCTGGAAATGACATATGGTCAAGGATATTCATGCCAGCTTTATTTGTAGGAGCAAAAGATGGGAAACAGCTTAAATGTCTCTCCATATGAAACTGCTTAAATATTAATAAAACCCACCCAATGTAATGGACCACTATGCAGACATGCCGAACAAAAGCAGGCTTTGTACTGACACAAAAAATATCTCTAAGTTATACTAAGTGAAAGCGAGCAAGTTACAGAACCATGTGTCAGATGATCCCATTTTTTGAAAAATGGAAACATTTTGTGTGCGTGCGTGCGTGCGTGCGTAGTCGTGTCCAACTGTTTGCGACCCCATGGCCTGCCAGGCTATGGTATTCATGGGATTCTCCAAACAAGAATACTGGAGCAGGTTGCCATTTCTTCCTCCAGGGGATCTTCTCAACCCAGGCATGAACCCACATCTATTATGTCTCCTACGTTGGTAAGGCTGATTCTTTACCCCGAGCCACCCACCCACCCGGGAAGCCCTTTGCATACGCAGAAGCCCTTTGTTTGCATTTGCTCACGTAACTGAATAGCATTACACACCAGCTGTAACAGATTCACAGCAAACTTAACTAATGGTCATCTCTGCAAAAGGGAGGGAGGGAGAGGAGGGGTGGGGAGGCAGGAAAGAGAGGTTTTCTTTTTAAATGTATTGAGGTCCAGTTTACATACAATAAAATGTCAGTTCATTTTGGCAAACACACCTGTGTAACCACCATCCCAATCAAGACAGAACATTTTCAACACTCCAGAAAGTTCCATGGTTCCTGCCTCTTATGGTCAGTGTCTCACGCCAACCTCAGCCCCAGGCTGATCTTTTCTCTGTCACCATTTATTAGATTTCTCTTTTCTAGAATTTCACATAAATGGAGTCATACAGCATGTCCTTTTTGTGGTATTCCATTGTCTGAATATGCCACAGCCTCTTCATTCTCTAAATGTTTGGGTTATTTCCAGTGGGGAGGTACTATTTATGAAATAAAGTTGCTATGAATGTTCACATGTAAGGTTTCATGTGGACCTGTTGTCATTTCCCTTGGGTAAACACTTAATGACCGAAATTGCTGCCTTAAGTAATTGCTACACTGAAGGTGAGTTATGTTTATGTTTAAAAGAAACCGCTAAACAGTGTTCCAAGTGGTTCATCCATTTACCTTCCCTCTCACAGTATGAGTGTTCCAGTAGATCCACATTGTGGTTTTTAATTTGCATTTCTCTGTTCCCTGATGACAAATGATGACGTGGGGCATCTTTTCATGTTGGATATTTGGATCACCTCTTTTGTGTAGCACCCATTTATATGTTAGATCTATTTTCTGTTGGGTTGTCTTTTTTCCCCCTCATTTGCAGAGGTTCTTTATATAGTCTGGATACAAATGCGTGTTGAATGTCTGTACTCCCAGTGTCTTTTTATTTGTGGTTTGCCTTTCTATTTTAACGATGTCTGTTGAAGAGCAGAAGTTATTCGTCTTAACATACTTCAGTTTGTCCAATCTTCCTGTACAATTAGTGTTTCTGTGTCCTGTTAAAGATATCCCACAACTATTTACTGAGCACGTATTATGTCCCGGGCTGGAGAAGGAAATGGCAACCCACTCTGGTGTTCTTGCCTGGAGAATCCCGTGGACAGGGGAGCCTGGTAGGCTGCCGTCTATGGGGTAGCACAGAGTCGGACACGACTGAAGTGGCTTAGCAGGAGCAGCAGCAGCAACTGCTCTAGCAACCTGGACGGGAAGTCTAAACTTGGCTCTTAGGAAGCTTTCCGCCGCAAACACTTGCACGCATGCGCAGACTGCGTGACGTGGTTCTGTTCTACTTGCTTCGGCTATTTCTCTAGAGGGGACTTTACTGTGATGCTAGTGCCATCCGAGGCCTCAGGACCCTTGTTCAGACCTTTTTCAAGATCCTGCATCTTATGCTTTGGTAGTTCTATATTTTTCCAAAATAGGGCGCCCCAAATCGTATGAACCTCAGGCCCCATAAAACCTGGATCTACCTCATTATGACAGAAAATTCGAAGCCACAAAGACTCTCATCAGTTGAGTGATGGCTGAGTAAATTTCGCCCTGGAGCTCTCCTTGGTTGTAGAAAAAGCAAAGTCTCCACTCAGGGTAGACTCATGGACTCAACATGGACTAGGGGACTCACCTGGTGGTCCAGTGGCTAAGACTCAGAGCTCCCAATGCAGGGGCCCTGGGTTCGATCCCTGGTCAGGGAACTAGGTCCCACGTGCAACAAACAATTATGAATTTGCATACCACAACTAAAGATCCCACGTGCCACAACTAATACTCGGTGGCACTAATACTAGCCAAAGTAAAGAAATAAAAATAAGTATTAAAAAAAAGAAAATGGACTCAGGAGCCAGATGATCTAGATTCAAATCCTAGCCCTGCTACATACTTGCTGTGCAACCTTGGACAGGTTACCCAACCTCTCTGGGCATCAGCTGTTCCATCTGCATAATGGAGGGTAATGAGAATATCTTTCTTGCTGGATTGTTTCAAAGATTAAGTGCATCTGAAAAGATTACGTGAATCCATATATGTTATATAAAACGCTTAGAACAGGACCTGGCACATAGTTAGCATTATTTGGGTGTTTGCAATCACACCAAAGTGCATGCAACTTCACCTGGAAATTGGAGAGAAATACAGATGGTTCAAAGAGCTTCCCAGGTGTCCCTAGTGGTAAAGAACCCACCTGCCAATGCAGGAGACGTAAGAGACACTGATTTGATCCCTGGGTTGGGAAGATCTCTGGAGGAGGGCATGGCCACCCACTCCAGTGTTCTCGCCTGGAGAATCCCATGGACAGAGGAGCCTGGTGGGCTACAGTCCATGGGGTCACAAAGATTTGGACATGACTGAAACGACTTAGCATGCATGCTTGGGCACAGATGGTTCAAAGGAGAGGACATTCTGCAATCGGTGCTCAAGACTTCTGACAAATGCTCTTAACTTTTGACCCAGTGCTTGTACTCTTGGGAATGTACCCTAAGGAAATGGCCAGGAGTTTGGGGAAAAGCATAAGAAAGAGGCAAGTGCAAGGCAGGTCCATCAGAGCGCTGTATAGGACAGAGGGAATCATGGTCATGGTCACGGGGGAGGGAGGCCTCTGTGTCCACTAACCCAGGGGTCAGACGCACCTGTAGTAACTGGAGTGTGTCTGTGTTTGGATGCTTTGTGCAGAAAGCATATAGGCTCTGCCTCCATTCACGATGGGACTCATCGAACTGACCTCATGCTCAAAGCCTCTTGGGTGTGGCATTCCAGAGGACTTTTTTCCCCTTCTTATCACTTTTTCCAGCTTTTCTAAATTTTATATAATGGAGAAAACTTAAAAAAAAAAGAATTTCTGCAAAAAAGAATATGCAAAGATGTTTGCTATTATGCTATTGGAAGAAAAAGACCAGAAACAGCCCAGAAGTGGAATAGGAAATAGGCTTTTTAACAATCATTAGAATGGCACACCAAACAAAGCGATATTTCACAGCTTCCAGCAAATTTAATTTAGAAAGAATTTAGAATGACCTGGAGAAATACTCATGATTAGCTACAGAGAAGAATTAAATGAAGAGGACACACGATGACACCCAGTAAAACCCTTGGGCTCACATAGAAGACTCCCAACATGTCCTCTTCTCCCAGGGTCCCCCCTACACACACACACACACACACACACACACACTCACAACTGCTTTGGCCAAGGTCAGTGGTGACCTCAGTGGTTAGTCTTTGGTCTTCATCTAGGTTGTCCTCATCTTAATAATAATCAGCAGCCAATGGCTCACTCCTTTTTTCCCAGGACTAACCTCCTTTTCGGAGAAGGCAATGGCACCCCACTCCAGTACTCTTGCCTGGAAAATCCATGGAGGAGGAGCCTGGTGGGCTGCAGTCCATGAGGTTGCTAAAAGTTGGACATGACTGAGTGACTTCATTTTCACTTTTCACTTTCATGCATTGGAGAAGGAAATGGCAACCCACTCCAGTGTTCTTGCCTGGAGAATCCCAGGGACGGGGGAGCCTGGTGGGCTGCTGTCTATGGGGTCGCACAGAGTCGGACACGACTGAAGCGACTTGGCAGCAGCAGTAGCAGCAACCTCCTTTTCCCACCCCCAATGCCAAAGCAAACATCTTCTATAGGATCAAGTGCGTTCTGCCATTTCCCTGCCTGCCACTAGCCAAGGGTTCAGCACTTTATCTTCAGGTGCCATGTAGAAATTGGGTGGTGCTCTCACTTCTAAAAAGTCTGGCCCTGGGACTTCCCTGGTGGTACAGTAGTGAACACTCCACACTCCCAGCACAGGGGACCTGGGCTCAATCCCTGATTGGGGAGCTAGATCGCACATGCTGCAATTAGACAAGGCTGTGCATCACAAAAAAAAGATTGGCCCTATTTCCCCAGATCCTTTCCCCACGTCCCTGCCCTGGCCTATCACCCCCGAAACCTACAGGAGAAGCATGTCCTTGCCCAACTTCTGCTGATTTGCTGGCAATCTTTGGCATTTCTTGGCTTGTATCTACACCACTGCAGTCCTCCGTCTTCACGTGACTGTCTTTTCCTTCTGGAGTGTCTGTCCGTGTCCAAATGTTCCCTTTTAATAAGCAACATTTTTATAAGGAACATATTAACAGTCATGTTGGATTAAGGCCCACCCCCCATGACCTCATCTGAACTTGACCATCTGCTAAGACTCTCTTTCTAAATGAGGTCACGTTCACAGGTGAGGATTTCAGTGTATCTCTTTGGGGGACAGAATTCCACTCATAACACCCCCCAGTCCACTTTCCACGTGGCAGTCTGAGGGGCAAAGCGCAAACCCAATTCTGTGCTTTCTCCACTCTACATTCTTCCAAGACAATGGCATATTATCAGCCATGAGCCGGAGGAACCTTGAAAATACTATGCTGAGTGAAAGAAGGGAGACTCAAAAGCCTTCATGTAGTATAATTTCATGTATAATCAAAAGATTCACATTTATTATATTTTGCTTAATAAGAAATGTCCAGAATAGGCAAATCCATAGAGTCAGAGAAGGGATCGGTGGTTGACTGGGACTGGGCGTTGGGATGGGGAATCAAAAGTGAGTGCTAAGTGGTTGAGAGTTTATTTAGGGAGTGATGAAAATGTTCTAGAATCGACTGTGGTGAGGGAAGCACAACTCTATGAAGACACCAAAGGCACTGAACTATACACTTTCAATCGGTGAATTTTATAGCATGTGAATTATATCTCATTAAAGCCACCCAGGTGGCGCTAGTGGTAAAGAACCCGCCTGCCAATGCAGGAGACATAAGAAACGTGGATTCGAGCCCTGGGTCGGAGAGATCCCCTGGAAAAGGGCATGGCAATCCACTCTGGTATTCTTGCCTGGAGAATCCCATGGACAGAGGAGCCTGGTGGGCTACAGTTCGTAGGGTCGCAAAGAGTCGGACACGATTGAAGCGACTTAGCAGGCACAAGTCTGCTATCTTTCTGGCTCCCCAGCGCCCTCTGGAGGAAGCCCGGGCTCATTGCCTGGTCCTACATTCTAGTGCGTTCGCGCAGGACGACCCCACACTGCTGTGGACACGAAACTCACAAGAGGCTACAAAGCCACGCATAGAGAGAGATTGCTGTGTACAAGGAGGTCCCCAGTTATAAAGACTCGCTTGGCCACAGGATCCCACCCAGACACATCCCCAGACACAGCTATGGACCATACCAGGTAGCCCCGTGGCCTCGTCCACCATCCCAGTCAGACACCAAGGTGGGCATTCTGCCAGCTGTTGAGAATGTGTATCTCAATTGTGCATTCCAGAATCGGGCAAGTTATCACACGATGGGTTTGGGGATGCCCTGGGCCATGGTTAGACACATCTGAGCAGAATAAAAACTGATCACCTGAAATCCATGAGGCCCCTCTGACTGATGGCCACGGTGACATTTGAGGTCTTCAGAAATCAGCGTTAGCTCAGATACCAGTGTCTGGAAGTCCCTGAAGGTCTGATTATTTATTTTCCCCCAATGCACAGTGACCCTGGTCAAAGGCTGTAAGTCCCTTTTGGGAAAACTGGTAAAAAGATTCACAGTATGAATTTGGGTCAGAGTACTGGGGTCCTTCCTTGAGGGGTCCTGGTCTCTCCTTATTCAAGGAGTACTGTATCTGTGACCTGGGGATTGATAGAGGAACTGTGATTATCCGGTTTTAGGATTCAGGTTTGACTTTGTTTCACTAGACCCAGAACTCTTCCACGCATACAGACCAAGTAAGAACTTAGCGGACAGGATATCTATTTTCCCCTTAAGAGTGTCAAAATCAACTACCAAGGCCTCTTCTGATTGCTGTTTGCGGGGCTGTCCCTCGTGGTGGCCACGCCCACACGCGGTGGTCACGCCCACCTGGCCTTCGGCTGCTCGGTGCCACGTCTTGGTCCCAGCCTCCCGGATCCGATGATTCCCCACTGCATTTAAGTTGCCCAGTTCAGGGGCGGCCACCATGAGGTCTGGTCTGCAGAGAAGAGCTGCGGTGGGGACACAGCCAAGGCTATGGACACACACAAGGTGGTCCCCAGTTACAAAGACCCATCGTGCCCCACAGTCCACCCAGAGGCTCGTAGTTATGGACACACGCTCACACGGAGGCATACAACCTATATCGAGGGACGGCGTGACAGCCACAGCCATCACGCAGCCCTTCATCAATGACATACATCCCTTTCAGGAACAGGCTCGGCGGCGGACGCAGTCCTGGTGGCAGCCACTACACCAGCAGCCACGCACACACACACACACACACCACCACCCGGACCTACTACCACCCGGCATGCAGGCCACGCCGTAGACCCGTTAGAGTCCCCACCTCCCTGGGCCGGCCCACTCAGCAACACCCACCCACTGCACAGCCTGCCCCAGAAAGCAGTTCAGCTGGTTCCTCACCCCAGGCAGTGGGGGAGGTATTTTTAGTTACAATTAACCTTCCGTCCAATTTCTCTTCTCCCCCATGGCACATTCAATTGGTTTAATTAGAGAGGATTAAATGAAAGGTATTTCCAGTCGGCGCTGGAAAAGGTGGGGGAGGGGAGAGAGGAGCGTCCTCTCCCCCACTTGCCAACCCCCAAGCTGCCCCCTCGCCAGCCAGGCCAGGTCACAACAGTGTGAGAGCTTCCCCTCGGAGTTGCTGTCAGCTTGGCCCAGCCCTGTCCCCTCCCTCTAATCCTCCCGTGTGTGTGTGTGTGTGTGTGTGTGTGTGTGTGTGTGTGTTCAGACACGACCTCCCAGACTCTTGGCGATCCTATGGGCCCGGCTCCTCTGTTCATGGGATTCTTCAGCCAATACTACTAGAGTGTGTAGCCATTTCCTTCTCCAGGGAATCTTCCCGACCCAGGGATCAAACCCAAGTCTCCTGCATTGCAGGCAGAGTCTTTACCATCTGAGTCACCAGGGAAGCCACTGGAAGTCCTTCTTGCTGTCTAGCTCACATCCATCCCATTTCAGTCCCCGAAAGTTTGGGGAGAGACAAACTCTAATCACAGTCACTGGAACAATATCTGACTCAGAAAGCAGTTTGTGGTAGGCCCTTTAAAAATCATGGATTCTTAGAATTAGTATTTTTTTTTTTTTTAATGAGAGGCAGTGAAGCAAGTGGTTAATGCACAGGCTTCTGAGCTGCCAGACTATGCTGGTTAGAACGGCAACCTCCACTCTCCAGCTCTGTGACTCCGGGTGAACGATTTCACCTCTCTGGGCCTCAGTTTCTTCATCTGGGAAATGGGGTCAGTGATCACACCTCCTCCTGGGGTTTAGTGTAAGAGTTTACTGAGTTGGTAGATATAAAGCTCCTAGAACAGTCTTTGGTTGTTTTAGTCGCTCATTCATGTTCTTTGGAAGGAATGATGCTAAAGCTGAAACTCCAGTACTTTGGCCTGATGCTGGGAGGGATTGGGGGCAAGAGGAGAAGGGGATGACAGAGGATGAGATGGCTGGATGGCATCACTGACTCGATGGACATGAGTCTGAGTGAACTCCGGGAGTTGGTGGTGGACAGGGAGGCCTGGCGTGCTACAATTCATGGGGTCGCAAAGAGTCGGACACGACTGAGCGACTGAACTGAACTGAACTGACATGTCCAATTCTTTGTGACCGCATGGACTGTAGCCCTCCAGGCTTCTCTGTCCATGGGATTTCCCAGGCAAGAATACTGGAGTGGGTTGCCATTTCCTTCTCCAAGGGATCTTCCCAACCCAGGGATCAAACCTGCATCTCCTACATTGCAAGCAGTTCCAGGTAAATAAATGAATGAAAGAAGCGTTGGCACTCCACATCCCTACCCTGCTCTGCTTCTTAAGACACCCTCAGCTTCTAACAGACTAAATGATGTGTTCATCATGGGTCTTCCCCACTAGGATGTCGACCTCCGCCCCAGGGCAGGGTCTCTGTCTTGTTCACTGATGAGCAGAGGGTGAGTGCCCAGGATATGCCTGCGGCCAGGAGGAATGAATGATGAGGAAAAGCAGCTCTCAGAACTACAGAATTGCTTTCTCTGCTCTCTACCTGTTTCCCAGGCACCTGCTGGGTGTAAGGTGCTGTCTGATGCTCCAGGTCACTGCAGTGACGGAGAAAAACAAGTTCCTGCCTTCCAGAAGGGCTGAGATTCCAGCCAATAAGTGTTAGTCATGCAGTCGTCAATGACTCTTTATGACCCCATAGATTGTAGCTGGCCAGGTTCTTCTGTCCATGGGATTCTCCAGGCAAGAATACTGGGGTGGGTTGCCATTCCCTTCTCCAGGGGGTCTTCCTGACCCAGGGATTGAACCCAGGTCTCCTGCATTGCAAGCAGATTCTTTACCATCTGAGCCACCAGGGAAGCCCCCAAGGAGATGGGCAAATAGGTGATGGAGAGAGTTCCAGGGAGGGGCTGACAGTGGTCAGGGAAGGAGCTGGTGAGAGAGAGTGGTGAATGGAAGGGGATCCTTTGCTTTGGCTGTTCCTGTGTCTTCACAGAGCTGACCTGTGAGCCAGGAGGGTGTCCCAGGCACAGGGAAGAGCCAGGACAGATGCCCCGAAGGGGGACGGAGTTGGTCATTTACCACAAACAAGGTCCAGACCTAAGCATCTTAGAATCCACACTGGCGTCTTGGGAACAAATGCAGGACCATCTGACCCCAGAATCAATAGCAACTGATGTTCAGATGAAGTGGGCTCCCAGGTGGCGCTAGTGGAAGAACCTGCCTGCCAATGCAGGAGGTATAAGAGATGCAGGTTTGATCCCTGGGTCAGGAAGATCCCCTGGAGCAGCGCATGGCAACCCACTCCAGTATTCTTGCCTGGAGAAGCCCACGGACAGGGAGCCTGGAGGGCTACAGTCTATAGCATTGCAAGAGTTGGACACGACTGAAGCACGTTTGGATGGGGCACGTTTGACCCATGACCACCTCATCCAGGGCCGAGTGGCTCTCCCTGGAGCTGGGCAGCGAGTGGGCAGAAGACATCTGCTGAGCGAATGAATGAATGAATGAACAAAGTCTCCTTTTACAGTCTTAGGATTTGGGTCTCCTGGGTCATGAAATCAGGCCCGGGAACTCTGCCAGGCCCCTTCACACCAGTCATCTCAGGCCTAACGCAGCCTTGGACAGAGAAGACCCGGGGCCCCAAGCCTCAGTTTCCTTGTTTGCACAGTGCAGCTTCTTAGGAGATGTGTGTGTGTGTGGGTGGGGGGTGGGGGTGGGGAGGCGGCGCTTGAAGGAGGCGGTGAGGGTCTCGACATGTCTCCAAGCCTGTCTGAGATGTCCGAGTGTGTGTTGCATGGCTGGTAAGTATCAGAGTGGGGATTTGAACCCAGAAATGGTGGGCTGGAGTCTGGATTCATGACCTCCCTGCTGTCTGGCTGTTTCCGAGGAGAGTTCTGGGCAAGTCTGCTTCTGGAACTTTGCCTGGGTCACCAGCGAAGCCTCCTGCTTGACTGTGTGTGTGTCAGCCTCTGCCCCAGTCCTGTGGGCACGCTGCACACGGGTGTGACATGCTGGGAGTCTGGGAGAGTGCGAACACTGGTGTGTGTGAGCACAAGTGTGAACGAACTTGCGTGTGTGTGAGTGGGAGCTTTGTGGTGTGAGTGTGCGTGTAAAAACCCATATGTAGGTGGCTGATCTGTGGCTGTTCCTTGAGCTCCCCAGCACACATGTGTGTGTGTTTCCACATCTCTCTGCATGTTTCCGAATGTACTCGACCCCCAAGGCGGTGGGTGAGCAGGCAGATGCCCCTCCTCCTAGGGAGACAGGTCATCGAAACACAGAAAGAAAGGAGGCAGAGGGCTCAGAGCAGGGGCTTGGGGTGGGGAGACAGAAAGTGAAAAAGATGGAGACAGAGCAAAACAGAGTGTGAGGAACAGAGCTAGTGTGGCGCCCGCCTCGTCTGTCTTCTCTGGGGAGGCAGCTCTGATAAGCCGAGAGCACCAGCTGGCTCAGTCTGCCGGTCAGCAGACTGAGTCTCTTCAGTGACAAATAACAGCCTCTGCCTTTGGTGAGCATAGACCACCTGCCAGGTGCCCTTCTGAGCACTTCCCTCGGGAAATCTCCATGAACCAGCACAGCCATCCTATCAGGCAGATAACTGCACTCCCACTCCGGGTGTGGACACTGAGACCCAGCAAGGTGATGCCACCTGCTCTATGCACCACAGCCATTATGTTGCAAAGGCAGGATCTGAACCCACATTGGTCAGCACTGCTCTCAATGGGCAAGGCTCTTCACCTCCCAGGCTGTTCATCTCCCAAGGGGCAGATGGAGAAAGTCATCTGTGAGCCACCATGTGGGAGGTGGATGCAATAGTCCTTCATCCCTCCCTCTATCCACATCTCTTTCTATTTGAGTTTGCAGCTCCCCACACACCCCCTGTAAGGGGTTGACTGTATTTTTCTTCCTTTGAATCTGGGCTGGCTCTTCATATTTCTGGGGGTCAAGAGAAGATAGTGAGATAAACATGGACCAGATCTGAGCCAGGGCCTCAAGAGACCACGGGCCCCTCTGTTCTCTCTTAGGGTCCAACCAAGCCTGTATTCTAACTGAACAAACCAAAGAGCCTGTTGGTCTATGTCACCATGCAGCCCAGTCACCCCTGTTGTCCCCACTGCCCACCAACAGAGCCTCCTTGCTGACCCGTGACTGGGCACAGATACACAAGAGGGCCCTGTTGAAGCCACCAGAACTGCCAGCGGAGCCTAGTACACTAACCCATAGAAAAATGAGCTAAAAATTAATTGGCCTTTTGAATCATGAAGCTTTGGTGGGGTCTGTTATATGGTGAGAGCTGACTGATACACGCGGAGGGCCTGGGGAGAGAGCAGGGGACAGACTATCGATTATTGTTATAATTAGTAGCTCATGAGCTTCACACTATGAGAATTTGAATCCTGGAAGAGACCCACGAACTCAGATTGGTGGCTTTTTAAGACTTTATCATTAAAAAAAAAAAAAGAGAAGACAACAGAAGAGGGAGGTAGGGGGAGAGGGGAAAGAGGGTGGCGGGCTGGGAGGATGAAGGGAACCTCCCCAAATGTCAAATCCAGGTGACCTTCCTTCCCTGATGGCCCCAGCCCACCCCCAATCCCTTCTCTGTCCTGGGGGTCCCCAGCCAGTATCTTCTGCAGACCCAGGCCTGAGATCTCAGCTTAGGTTTTGGGCAGAGGTGACGGCACAATGGGGTGCAGGGCCGGGAGGCCTTGTCTTTGTCCGTGAGAGACCCTCGAGTGGGCACTCAGGCCCCTCATGTCACAGCAGGGTCCCAGGGAGGTAGGCGTTGAGTTGGGGGGGGGGGCTGTAGGAGGTGGGCCAGGTGGTAACCAGAAGCAGGTAAGAGCCTGAAGCGGTCACAGTCCAGAGGGTGGGGTCTGTGAGGAGGAGAAGGAGAAGCCTAGTCAGGAGGCAGGGAGGGATCTGGACCTCGATCAGGCCTTCTGTGCCATCAACCCTAGAGGGAGAGGGACACAGAGAGAGAGACAGAGGCAGAGAATCGGGTCAGACATGGAAGAGGGAGAGAGACAGAGAGGAAGAAATAAAAAGACAGGGAGGCAGTCAAGATAAAGAAAGTGATAGAGATGGGCAAGAGGATGGACAGAGCAGGACAGAGAAGAGACATAAAGATAATCAGAGATGGAGATGTGGAAAGAGAAAGAGTGAGAGAAACAGAAAGAGAAAGGAAAAGGCAAGGGTTAGGGGGAGAGAGAAGAGTGGAGAGAGAAGTCGGAGGAGAAAAGGCAGCTTCCTGGGGCAGCAGGGGGAGATGCTCCCGCCATCACTGCTGTCCCAGAGGTCCCCAGGGACCAGGGCCCACCTGTCCATGGTTGGTCAGTGCAGAGCTGTGATGACCATGGGCCCGCCAGGCCCTGAACAGACCTGTCCATCTCTCCTCTCAGGCTCAAGCTTCCAGAGTCCTCCATATGTCAGCCCTAGCGGGTCTCCACTCTCATCTCCCAGCCTTTCTATGGGTCCTGAGTTCATTATTTACTCATTGACTTACCAACCTCAGGCCAGCCCAGTCCTTTGTTATGTGGGGTTGTGGGGGAAGAGGGGTGTGGCCCAAAGGACTGTCTCATAGCCTTTGCATATACTGTTCCTTCCTTTCTTGTATCACTCCTCTTATTCTCCTGGTCTCAGCTCCAAAGTCCCCTCCTCCAGGAAGTCCTCCCTGAACCTCCCAGCCTGGGTCCAATGCCCCCTCCGGGCTCTTCCAGTTCCTGGGTTCCCTCCTTCCAGCCCTGCTTACTGTAGGTCATTACCGTCTAGGGACAGGCCTGTCTGGACTGTGAGTTTCACATGGGCAGGGCTGAGGTGGCATAGTCACTGCTGTGTCCCCAGTACCACCCAGCACAAGGCTGGGCACCCTGCTCTGGGTGGGCTCACTACAGGAGTCTGAAGGTCTTACAAAGGGTTGGGAGTAGCATAACCCCCAACCCAATGTCCCTAGACCTAGGACACTCACATTTCTTCTGACTTCAGCCTCTATAGATAATGCCACTCTCCTTCTAAGTTCAAACTCATCCCCATTGATCCTGGAAGACAAAAGTGGGGTATTAGTGGGTGTTCCCCAGACACCTCCATATGCTCCCCTCCCCCTTCTTTCCTGAAGGGAATCCTCTATCAGGACAAACTGAGTCATCATTTAAGAGGGTGGTGGTGGTTTAGTTGCTAAGGCGTATCTGACTCTTGCGACCCCGTGGACTGTAGCCTGCCAAGCTTCTCTGTCTGTGGAATTTCCCAGGCAAGAATACTGGAGTGGTTGCCATTTCCTTCTCCAGGGGATCTTCCCGACACAGGAATCGAACCCGTGTCTCCTGCTTTGGCAGGTGGATTCTTTACTGCTGAGCCACCAGGGAAACCTGTTTAAGAGGGTGCTGGTCCTTTAAGCAAAAATGGAACTTTCCGCTGGATGGGTGAAGTCTGGAAGAAGCAAACTCTAGGAGGAAAACACGGAGCAGGAAACCTGTGTTTGCATCTCCAACTCCCCTCTTATGCAAATGAAGCATTTCAGCACCGTAATCCAAGAAGGAGGGGCATCATCTTGTTTAGGGGTGGGGCCTGGTGCCCTGGGTGTGGCTTAGTTAAGGGGGCGGGGCCTTACCTGGAGGCCTGACGGTCACGTGTGACTGAGTTTCGGTGTAGCCAGCCATGGGCTGGCCCTCTGGGCTGAAGGCTGCACCCTGCCCTGTTGAGGGATGCAGGCTGAGCCCCAGGATGCCTGGTCCAGGCTTCGGCACTCCCCTAGAAACATGAGGCCCTCTCTCCCCACCTTCTCCCTGTACCTGTGCGGTTGGATTGATCGATCATTGGTTGCACGATGCGACGCCGGGCGTTAATGAACCTGGGAGGGGGTCATGGAAACGGAGGAGGGTGCAAAGAATGAGTAGAAGAGAGGCCAAAATGAACACAGAGAGACAGAGAGCGAGTGGGCTGGAGAGGACAGATAACAGGGGCCGCCGGAAGAAGAGAGGCTCTGAGGGGCTGCGGGGCCTCCTTCAGCACCGCGGACAGCGCCCGGCCTCCCACCCCGGGCAGGCCCACGGACCGCCCAAGCCTCCTGTGTCACTCACCAGTTGTTGACTTGCAGGATGGTGAGCCCCGTGTCCTGCGCCAGCTGTTTCTTCTGCTCCTCTGAGGGGTACGGGTGCTGTAGCCACCAGAGAGAGTTACCCGGCTTGCCTGGCTGCCCTTTGATCCCCAAGGCCTGGCCTGCCCAGGTTCCCCAGGGGGATTGGCGAGCCCAGGTGGGGGCAGGGCTGGGAGAGCCACCATGTCTAAGCTTCTATGCTCCCCGGAGCCCAACGGAGGGAGGCAGAGCCAAGCTTTGGGCAATTACCCTTGCATCACCTCCTCCCCACCAACCTCTTCCAGCAATTAGAGGCTAATCTGCCAACTCTCATTAGGGAGGTGGAGCTGGGGTGGGGGTGAGACTCCACCACTCCGGGGAAAGGAGGCAAAGCCCAGCACCAGCCCTTGCTGGGTCCATTAGGTCCTTGTGTATGTCTCTCCCTGTCCCAGTCTCTATCCTTCCCTGTGTCTGGCTGGCTGACTGGCTCTCCCCCTCTGTGACTCAATCTCTCCTTGTGTCTCTCTTGCTGATTCAGTGCTCCCTAAATCTCCCCATCCCTATCCTCATTTCAGCCTCCCCTTGTCTATCTTCCTGTCTCTATTTTACCATCCCTCTCTGAGAGGCAGAGGGGTGCAGCGAATAAGGCTGAACTGCCGGCATTTAAACCCACTTTGGGCTGTGAGACCTCGATCTCCTCATCTGCAAAATGGAGCTAATAACATCCCTGCCCTCGGAAGGATGTGTTTGGCTGGATGGTGGATGATTGACAGGCGGGTGAATGGATGGGTGGGTTGGAGGGGAGGACTGACTGAGTCAGGAGTCCTTAGTGGCACCGGGCACACAGGTGGCATCCACAGATGTTTGCTCTTGTCAATTCCCCTCTGCTTGAGAGTCTCTCTCAATTTCCCCCCTGCCTCAGCCTCCCATCTCCAGGTCTCAGTCTCTATGCAGTACCATCCTGCACCATCTCTCTCTCTGCCCACCCCATGCACAGGGCCCCAACACTCTCACCGAGAGGTGCTGGAACAACCAGGCTCTCATGATGTTGGTGGCCACCTTGGGGAAGATCCCTCTCTTCTTGTTCCGCCGCCGCTCCTGGTCCAGCTCCTCGTCCTCTCCCCCAGAGCTGGGAGAGGCCACGCTAGTGTCCAGTCCATCTCCTGAGTGGGGAGAGGGATGCTGTGCTTGTGGACAGGGAAGTTGGGGGGCCAGAGGGACCCAGAACCCTCCTCTGAGGCACCACACCATACCCCAGTGATCCTTGCCCCTCTGGAAGTCCTGCCTGCTGTCTAACTTCAATCCTCAGCCTGACTCCCACCTTTCCCCTCTGCTTCTCAAGTTTCTCACCTTGGTCACTGGAGTTGTCCCCACTCTGGGAGGCCAGGCCCCCGCTGGATGGACCTGGCGTCCCCAAATGTACAGACCCGCTGTCTTCATGGTCTCTAATCCATGCAGTATTCTGGAAAATAGAAGTTGGAAGTCAGTGTCAAAGCTTGGGATGCAATATGCAACAGCGACTAAGACCATGGGCTCTGGAGCTAGGACTCCTGAGTGTGAAGCCTCTCTCTCTGTCTCTTTGCTGTCTTTTTGCTGACCTTGGGCAAGTCACTTCACCTCTCTGTGCCTCAACTGGAAAAACGGAAAGCAATAACCATCCAGCCCACCCCCTCCCAGAGTGTGATAAGGACTCAATGAGTTAATTTATGTAAAGGCATATAGCAACCGTTCAGTGAAGATGAGCCTGTACAGATCTCCCGAACCTTATCTGAAATCCTTGGAAACCAGCACTGTTGCAAAATTCAAAACTTTTCACAGCTTTCAGCAGTAAAACCAGTGCACATTGCCGTGTATTTCCTAACACCCACAGCAGGGTATGGGGCGTAACCTCGTCATCAAACTCATTAACATTTCTGCAGCAAAATGGATGAATATTTAACTAAGTGGAATAAATAAAGGCTATAAATAGCCTCTCAGTAGTTCAGGTCAGATTTTGCTGCCAAATGAGTTTGCACTAAACTTAAATGGGGAAAAAAAAAACCCACCAACATTCAGTTTTCAGAGATTTGGGGGGCTCCAAATTACAAATCAGAGTCCAGGGCCATATTTTCTTTACCCAAACTCCTACATGTTCTGAGGAATTTGACGATGCATTGAATTCACCTCTGTCCCAGCTTTGGGTCCTAGGAGGCCTACCAACCCATATAGATACATCAAGAAGCATCGAGACTTTGTCGTTCAATTGTTGGGAGGCAGCTTGGGTGAAAATGGGGGTGGAAACAGCCACAGGCGGTTGTTGAGCCCCAGGGTGATCCCTTCCCCTGCTGAATGTCCTAGACCCTGCCCACGGCTTTGTCATCAGTCCCCCAGCCCTGCAAATAACCCAGAGTGGATGTATCATCTGTGTTCTGCCAGGGCTCAGCCTGAAACACTTGGTAGCGTAGAGAAGTTTCCTCTGGGCTCAGAACATCTGTGCAGAATTGAGAGTGTGTGGGCCTTGGGGATGGGTTGTGTGCAGGCTGTAGGATCATCAGGTCTGAAGGCTTTTGAGCATTGTTGAAACTGTCACCCTCCCCTTCTGGCGCTGGATCCATTCGGATGCTGTGGGTACATGCGTGTTAAGTCGCTTCAGTCATGTCCGACTACTTGTGACCCTATGGACTGCAGTCCACCAGGCTCGTCTTGTCTATGGAATTCTCCAGGCAAGAACACTGGTGTGGGTTGCCCTGCCCGACCTAGGAATCGAACCCGTGTCTCTTATATCTCCTGCAGGGGCAGGCAGGTAGTGGACCTGATGCTGTCCTGAGTCTGCCATGTGGCATGTAAGTGTGAACGTGATTATGTCCCTGCCCATCATGGCAAGGGCGTCCCTGGAGAGGAGGGGTCTGTGATGTGGTTGTCACCTGGGTGGAGCTGAGACACGTAGAGGTGTTTGAGCATGGTTGTGTCACTCTCGGAACTGGCCAAGTGGCTGTATCTGACAAGGGCAAGGCTACGTTTAGTTTTCTAAGCTTGTGGCTTTAGTTCGAAGGGCCGGGAGTATGTGTGGTTATCCTGATTCCTGCATGAGCTGCCAGGCGACTCCATGATTCTCTGTGTGTGGAGGGAGGTGTCATGGCCATGGGAGTGTGTTGGTGGCTGAGTGACGATATGGAATATGACTGTGCCTCCGAGGGAGTGGCAACGGATCAGCACACGCACAGGGTGTGCCACTGAGAAGATGTGTATTATGGGTTGTTGAGCTTCCCTTGTGGCTCAGCTGGTAAAGAATCCACCTGCAATGCAGGAGACGTAAGAGACGTGGGCTTGATCCCTGGGTCGAGAAGAGCCCCTGGAGAAGGGAAAGGCTACACACTCCAGTATTCTTGCCTGGAGAATCCCATGGACAGAGAAGCCTGGTGGGCTACAGTCCACCGGGCCGCAAAGAGTCGGACACAACTGAAGCGACTTAGAACACACACTCATGGGCAGAGGCTCACCTGTGACTTCCGTCTGCACATGCTCAAGTCTATGCCGTTGGGGTGCGGCTATGCGCCTGTATCTGGGGGCGGGTGTCGTGTTGTATCATTGTTGAGTGTGTCGATAGCGTGACTGCCCTGTGGGTGTGGGCCTCCTCGGGATCTGCATGGCTGTTGTATGATTATTACCTGGGTGCTCAAGTCTATGAAACTGTCATCTGATAGCATCTGAGACTGAATGGATCTGGAGCCATGTGGTCATTGACTGGCAAGGTGTGTGTCCACGCCAGCTGAAGTCCGACTGTTAGGGCATTGGGGTAACGTGTGTGTGCATGTGCACAGGCACTGTCGTTGCTCTGGGTCTAAGTGTGACTGCAGCTGAGTTTGTATGGCAGGAGCTGGGGCCATTTGGGTGGCTATTTTGTGCCTGGGGTCTGTGCACCATGCGCACACACGCACACATACTCTAGAACGGCAGTGTCTCGGTCAGGCTGTGAGATCTATGACCCTGTTATGCCGCTGGGCTGTGTGTGTCTAAGAGTGCAGTGCATGTTATCACCTGGCTGTGAGTGTACTGGTTTGTGTGGCTGTGTGTGAACCTGTGTGGGTGTAGCCCAGTTCACAGCAGGTATCTGCAGCTGTTGGGGTGTGTGTGCGTGCTTCCGTCCAGCTGTACCGCAGTCTGTACAGCTGTGGCATAGTCAGTGCGTGTTCCATGGTCAGGCTGTGACTGGCTGTGCCTGCCTGAGGCTGTGTCATAGTGTGTATGACCCACCCCCAGCTCTCTGGGCATGCCTTTGGTGGCAGGGCAGTGCCTGCTGCCCCATGCCGAGCCCACCTGGTCTGGGAGGCTGGGGCAGGAGGCCGGGTAGTCGTCGAGGTCTTCTCTGCAGCTGCTGTCCCGATCCTCGATGACCAGGTCGATGGGCATCTTCCCCTTGAGGCAGGTGATGTAGCGGTGACAGAAGTTGTCGCACAGGTCGTGGACCTGAGGGGGCACCGGGGTACTGGGGGGGCCACCCGGGGGCCAGGGCTGGGGTGCACAGGGGTGGGGGTGGCCTTCTGCTCCAACTCTGGTAGGGAGAGAGCCTGAAGGAGGGGTTGAGGGGGCAAGAAGGGGAGGGATGGGGGGCAAGGGAGGCCGTGCGGGGAAGTGAGAAGCACTTACCTTCTCCAGCTCCAATAGGTGGAAGCGGAGCACTTGAATGGCCTGTATCATCTGAAAACAGACAGAGGAGGGGGGAGAGGGAGAGAAGAAGGGAGGGAGACAGAGAGAAGGAGGAAGAGGAGGAGGTGAAAAAAAGAAGGCAAGGAGGAGGAGGAGGAAGAACAGAGGCAGAGAAACAGAAAAAGTGCATTGGATGACAGAGAGGAGTACAAAGAGAGCAAAAACCAGTCGACAGAGGCAGAGAGAAATTGGCAACAGAGATGGAGACCCAGGATTAAGGAAAAGGCAGTATGAGATTGAGATCAGACATAAAAAAGAGAAGCAAGAGGCGCAAGAGACAGAAGAGGACTCATCGCAAGAGGGGTGAGCTAAGGTCAGCTCTCATAAAAACACCGTATCCTTTGCCTGCGTGGCCTCTGATCTAGGGCCCACCCTTCACCTGAAAACTACATTTCCCAGAGTCCTTTGCCAAAGGGTTCAGCCAATAGGAAGCCCTGGTGGGAGCTGGACCAGGAAAGGAAGGGACAAGCTGGGGTACTTATGCCTCTCTCTGCCTCTCCTCTCCTCTCTTCTCTTTCTCTCCCTTCTCTCTCCTCTCCTCTCTCCCTTGCAGCCAAGTGGTTTCACTTATTTAGGTGTGGACTCTGTTCTGCTGACTGATAGAACTAGCTAACTTAATGAGTCCCCAGTCTGTGCTGAGCATTGACTCAGTATATACCCACAATGGGGCTTCCCCGGTGGTGCTAGTAGTAAAGAACCCTCCTGCCAATGCAGGAGATGTAAGAGACGTGGGTTTGATCTCTGGGTCAGGAAGATCCCCTGGAGGAGGAAATCCTACCCACTCCAGTATTCTTGCCTGGAGAATCCCATGGACAGAGAGGAGCCTGGCAGACTGACTCCAGTCCATAGCGTCGCAAAGAGTTAGACACGACTTAAGTGACTTAGCAGGCACATACTAACAATAGCCTTACACAATAGAAAGTATTACTAGCTACACTTTACAGATGAGGAAAAAGGGCCCAAGGAGGTAGACCTGCTTGCCCTGGATCTAAGAACTAGTACGTGTAGTTGGGATTTGAACTCAGGCCATCGAATCCCTGTTCACAAACTCTAAGCTACACTACACTGCACTGCAAATGGCAAAAATTATCACTATTTGAGGATGTGGGTCAGGTGGTCTCCTCTCTGCTCCCACAATCAACCCCAGGGCTACGGAGGGTGAAACAGGAGACCCCCTTGGAGGAGGGGGTGTTGGGGAGGGCCCAGGTCTCACCAGATTGTCCAGCTCTGGGTTGGAGGAGAAGAGGGGCCTCTCGGAGCGGACCTGAGAGAAAGAGAGAGGCAGAGGAGGGCACATCCTATCTCCTGCCCATGCCCCCCGCCACTTCACTGGCTCTCCTGGGACACCGCGGATGGTGGGTGCCCACCTGCTTGGCAAAGGCTGCAATGTCTTCATTGAAGGAATCGGAGGAGCAGACGTCACCGCCCGGGGGTGTGCCCAGCCCAGTCCCAGCCCCATCACGGGGAGAACATGTGGCCAATTCACATTTCTCAAAGACCAGGGCTAGCAGCGGGAAGAGCGGGTGGCTGGGGGAAGCAGGAGGAGAGAGGGTTCATGAGGGGTGGGCGGGGGTGGGGTGGGGCTGGGAGGTATGGTGCAACCAGGAGGTGGACAGGAGACCCAGAGGAAAGAGGTGGAGAGACAGACACAGAAGGAGAGAAACATATCCAGAGAGACAAAGAAACGGGGTTGGGGGGCGCATCCCGAGAGCCCTCAGCCTCGTCCCACTCACCCATAGATCTCATCTTTCTCCCTTCTCAGGCCGTCACTGTCCAAGCCCGGGGGCTGGGGAGGCCGGTGGGGGCCATAGGGCCCGGGGGCTCTCGGTGCCGAGGACACTGCCTCCGAGAAGCCAGCCAGGGCTGCAGTGCTGTCCACGATGCCAGGGTAGTGGGGCAGCTCATCGTACTGGGGGGGAGGTGAGAGGGGAAGCCCCAGGGAGGTGTCAACACAACAAGAAACTTCCCTACCCTCTCACCCAGGAGATGCCCCCGCCCTGCCCAGCCACCTGCCCTCCTGTCTGCATAGAGCTGTCTGGGTGGGACCGAAGGCCCCATCCTCAAGCTTTCACTTGGACCCATGGACTGTGAGAAATGTCCCATCAGAGATTCCCGATGTATGGGCAGGAGGGTCCAGGGGAGAGAGACTGACCCAGGTCTCAGATTTGAGGGTCAGGGCGTCAGGGATTGGCTGGTTGGTAACTGTCAGCTTCTCCCAGACTGAGGAGGGGAGAGAGATTCAGAGAGAAGGGGAGAGAAGAGAGAGACTGGGAGGGAAATGAGAGAGAGAGAGAGAAAGCTTAGAGAGAGGGAGAGAGACAGAGAGAGAAATGTTGGGAGAGGGTAAAAAAAAAAGGCAAAGAGAGAAAGAGACAAGAGATAAGGAGAGATGCAGAGACAGAGGGAAGAGTAGAGAGGGAGAGAGATACAGAGAGAAGATACAGGAGAAACAGGCAAAGGGAGATGGGGACCGAGAGGCAGAGAAGGAGAGAGAGGGGAGGGGAGAGAGAGGAGCAGGAGGGAGAGATTGATTTTTGCTCATGGACACTGCCTGTCAAAGCAGTGCATTGTTTGTACACAAATGTACGCAGTCTCCCCGACTTCAATTTCATTTCACAGACCAGTATGCATGTCTGAGTGCATCTTAACAACTTGTCACACTCCACTCCCCATGTGAGCCCACCACACACACACACACACACACAGAGCCAAAAGCCAGGCTCAGGAACGAATGAATGAATGAATGAATGAAGGCATCAGACATTTAGCACAGTGCCTGGCACACATTCAATACACACTTGTTGAAACCAAGTATAACCCAGCACAACCACACAATCCCACTTGTGCCGACCGCCCCAAAGAGAAGCCAAGCTTGAGATTTCTCTCTCCTATCATCACAGAAGCAAGCGCACCAGGGGAAGCCAGGGAAACCTGAAGGCACCCAGGTCCCACCCTTTCCTTTGAGGGAGAAACTGAGGTTCGAAAAGGCAGAGAGACTGAAGAGGGGGGAGTTCCAGCGGTCCTGCCGGCGCGGAGGGCTCTGAGTGTGTGTCTCTGCCCTCTTCTCCTAACTTCTCCTGAGTCCTGAAGTTGAATCCAACTGCCCCCCACCGCTCATCGCGGCACATCTTAGGACGTCCGGGAATCCTGTGGTGTTCCTGCACCACCACCCCCCCCCCCCGACTCCCCACCTCCACTTCCAAAGGTGCATGCTCACCTCTTCGCTGACCTCTCATCCCCCAGGACCAGGAGAGAGAGAATCCCTTGGCCCTGCCTGACCAGACCCACCTCCCCAGCCCTGTCCCCACCCCTAACCCTCCGGGAGGACTTGGAACAAAAGTAGACGTGGGAGAAGGATGGGGGAGGGCAGAAAGAGAAAGGGGGTGGGATAAAGGGCCTGGGATGGAGGGGGAGACCGGGGCAGAGAAGGGGAGACTGAGGGGCAGGGAGAGGGGACGAGACGGCGGAGGGAGCGCGCTGGGCTGAAGGGGGCCACAGCTCCCCAGGGAGGCGATGGAAGGATGGGAAGGGGGGGGGGTGCGACGACCGACCCGGGCGCAAGATCGCCCGCCCTCACACCTACCCTCCGGGCCATGGGCTGATGCCGGCGGCAGCTCCCGGGTCCCTCCAGGGCCTGGCCGGCGGGGAGGGCGCAGCCGGGGGCAGCGGCCCCAGATGGCCCGCGGTGCCGACGCCAGGGGGTGGGGCAGGAGGCTGGGTGCCCGGCCCCCCCACCCCCACCGCTGTCAGCGGCAGGCGCCCGGCAGTGCGGAGGCTCCGAGCATGGACCCCCAGCCTCCTGCCCCCGCGGGGGTCACGGCCAGGGAAGGGGCGAGCAGGCGAGGGAGGGCCGCCCGAGGCCCCCTCCCCGGGGCCCCCAGCCCCTCCCCCGGGTCCTGGGAGGAGGGAACCAGCCCGAGACCCGGGGACCGCGAGGCGGGGGACAGAGGGGCGCCGGGGGGCCGGGCCCGGGCGGCGGGGGGCGGCGAGGGGCGTGCGGCGGCTCCCAGCGCGGTGCGGGGTCCCGGCGTTGGCGGGCCGGAGGGATGCTGGCGGCTCCGTCTCGCTCTCTCCCCCTCTCTCGGTCTCTCCCTCTCTCTGTGGTCACATCCGGAAGTTCCACAGCGGAGATGCTTAACCCGCTGTCCGCCGGCGGCTCGGCCGCGGGCCGGGCGGGGCGGGGCGGGGGCGTCCGGGGCCCTCTCCCCTCCCCTCCCTTCCCCCTCCGCGCTCCCGGGGGCTGCGGACGCTTTCGGGGGCGGCTTTTTGTATGGGAGCCTCCGTGCGTCTGGTCCGCCCGGGTCCCCACCCCTCCGACCTCCCTCTCTCCGCGGCGCCCCCTCTCCCCCGACCGCGCTCCGGTCTTCTCCGCCTTCTCTCCCTCCCGGCCGCCCCGGGTCCTTGTCTGTCTGTCTGTCTCTCTCCCCTTTTCCACCCTTCCCCGTCTCTCCCCATTTCCCTGCTTCACTCTTTTCCTCTAGATCTTCAAGTCTCTCTGCTTCCTGTCTTTCTCTTTGTGTCTCTGTCTCTCGCTGTGTCTCTCCTTTTCTCTCTCCCATGTCTGCCCCCTGGCCATACATCTATGCCTCTCTCCCGACCCCGCAGACTCCCAGAGGCCCTCTGATCAGCCCCCTTCCCGCCTCACCCTTTCCTTGCTCTCTCTTTCTCCCTGTCTCTCTGTCTGACTGTGAGACAGATCAGAGGAGAACCAGAGGCTGGAAGTCACCAAAGCCCTTTTTCTACTTTCTCTTCTTGCTCCAGACTACCCCTCCCCACCCCCCAACTTCCCACCTCTGGGAAACAGGGACACTTATGTGCTTCCCTGAAGCCATCCGTGTGTGTGTGTGTGTGTGTGTGTGTGTGTGGCCTTGGCTGTGTCTGTCTGTCTTGGCTGTGTCCGATTGTTGGTTCATGCCTGTTATGGGTGTGTTGTTTCTGTGTATGAATATGGTGAGTTTGGGGTGTTTAAGTGTGTGTGCCTAGAAACCTCACTTTGTCCCTCTGCCCACTTTTGACCTCTGCCTTTTGCAAGTTTCTTAGCCTGTATCCCCCTCAGCGGTTCTCAGGAGTTTGTGATGGAATCCCCGAAACTGAAGGTTAAGATGTGGCTGGTTACACATCTGCTGGAGATCAAAGGATTCCCCGGAGGAGCCTGGGGCCCAGGCAGCCTTTGAAACTGGTGTTCTAGTGAAATAAAGAAGGTATCTGCAACAGAAGTTTATTGAGCACCTACTGTGTGCTGGGTGATGTTCTGGAGACGTCACAGGGAGCAAAAGACAACCTTTCCTGGCCTCCTGGCCCTCACATGCTCCTGGGGATGGTGTGGGGGAGAGAGAAGAGTGAGGTATATAAATGTGTAAGTATAAAGTCACATCTGGAGGTGATAAGTGCTCTGAGATGAAGCAGAATAAAGACAGGAGATGACAAAAGCTGGACAGGTGTCATCTGAGCAGAAACCTGAAGAAGGGGATGGAGGGAGCTCTGCAGGTGTCTGCCTATCATGCCAGGCAGAGGGATGGCAGGTGCAAAGGGCCTGGGGCAGAAATGTTTTCCAGGCCAGCGAGGGCAGGAGGGAGAGCAAGACCCCTGGGATTCATTCTCTCACTGGCGTTTTCTACAGTAGGGTCTTTGGGGGAAAAAAAAAAAGATGGCATGTGTTTTGTTTGTTAATTTTTAAAATGTATTTATTTTCGCCTGTGCTGGGTCTTCACTGCAGTGTGCGGGCTTCTCTTGTGGAATGCGGGCCCAGTACTTACAGCACTCCGGCTCAGTAGTTGTGGCTCATGGGCTTAGGTGCTCCGCAACATGTGGAGTCTTCCTGGACCAGGGATTGAACTGCACTGGTAGGCAGATTCTAGACCACCGGGCAAGTCCTTCCATGTGTTTTTCCTTAATTTTTTTTATTCATTTTATTTTTGGCCGTGCTGCACCTTCATTGCTGCACGCAGGCTTTCTCTAGTTGCGCCGAGCAGGGCTGAGTCTCCAGTTGCGGTGCGTGGGCTTCTGACTGCAGTGGCTTCTCTAGTTGCGGAGTACGGGCTCTAGAGCACAGGCTCAAGAGTTGTGGTGCATGGACTTAGTTGCTCCTTGGCATGTGGGATCTTCCCGGACCAGGGATCGAACCAGCATCCCCTGCATTGCAAGGCGGATTCTTAACTCCTGGACCACTAGGGAAGCCCTGCAGGAGGGTCTTTATCCTTTGGTGACCTCAGATTCTCAAGGGGATGTGTAAGTGGGTATCAGGAGGCCTGTGAACGCCCTCAAGTCTTCCTGGCAAAGTACGGACCTGGTGCCTATGTGATTTTACAGGGAGATGGCCCATAGTTTCCATCCTATGATCAAAAAGAATGCTTGACCCCCAACAGCTAGAAACCATCACCCCAGAGGAAGAACTCTAGAAAAGAAATGAGGCAGAGATCCAGAGAGAAGGGGACAGGAGTTGGAGGAGACGAACACCCAGGGAAAGGAGGGGCAGAGGTGGGCAGACGGAGTCTGAGAGAGAGAGAAGGGGGCTGAGAGGGCTGGCTGGAGACCATACCCGCACCCCTGCCGGGCTCTCTAAGGGTATTTTTATGACCCTCGTAAACAGCTCCGTCTCTGCCACACCCTGCTGCTCCCTCCTCCTCCTGTCTTGTGGAAATTAAACAAAACCACCAGGCCCCGGGGAAGGGAGTCAGACCACTGGAGTTACAGCAAGAAGGACTGAGGTTAGGACAGCAGCAGCTGTCCCAGAGTGGGGGGCCGAAGGTGATGGCCCGGTCCCCCCAGCCTCCCAGGAAGGCCCCTCTCATCCACCCAGGGCTCAGCTTCACATCCACACGACCCACCGCCTTGCCTCTGTCTCATCCAGGACTGTCCCTGTCTTTCTCTGTGTCCCTGACTTTTGTCCTTTGACACGCCCCCTCAGCACACCATCAGCTTTCCTCCCTGGCCATCTCCAAGGATCTGGGGTCCAGACCCACCTCAGATCAGCTCTTTCCTTTCTAAGCCTCAATTTCCCCGTCAGCTGAATGAGACAGGGGCCCGAGGGGGCGGGGAGTGAGTGATGGCGAAATGGTTAAACTGGAAGGTGCCAGGACACTCAGACTCTGGCCGCCTTGACTGAGTCTGGGGTCCTCATCCCAATGGATGCTCCCCCGAAACTCTCCCAGGCACTGTTCCTCGGGTGACACTGGCCCTTTAAGGAAGGCAGAGGGGTAGAGAAGAGCCTTTAATCACTGCCACACGCACCCCGCCCCCCAGATAGGGGTTTTGGAGCAGAAAATTAATTTAAATCACTTTTTAATTAAAGATGCAAAGCTCTTCTGGGTGCGCCCCCCTCTCCCCTCCCCCTACAGCCTTCAGTCGAAGCTTAGGGTGTAGGAGTCTGGGATCTAGGCCCCCAGCTTCGCTTTGGGTCTGGAGGGGCGTGCTGAGGTCCCCAGGCCCAAGCTTGTCCTGAAGACAAGAAGGATGGCCCATCTGACGGTGATGGGGGTCAGGGGTGGAGGGAGTGGATGGAAGGAAGGAAGCAGTTGTGTCTTAACTGGGTGGGGGTCTGGGTGAGGCCAATTTAGGGGGCTGAGTGGCTCGAGGAGAGGTGAAAACAGAGCAGTGGAAAGAGAGAAAGAAGGAAAGGGGGTCAGACCGAGTCCCAGAGCGATGCGGAGAGAGGAGAGCGGAGGGGGGAGAGACTGAGGAGAGAGAGGAAGGGAGAGACACAGAGAGACAGAGACCAGAGTTATGCCTCTCATCGCTCTGAACTCAGCCCCCAGACGAGGAGGAGGGGCTTGGACTCTTGAGCATAAATCTTTTTAATTAAAGAGAAGAGCAGGAGAAAATAGGAATGTCTGGGAGAGAAACTGATGGGAAAGGCCAGAGGCTGGAGGGGGAATGAGGGGGGAGGCTGGCTTTCTCACTCCCTCTGCCCCAGTCTGTCTCACCCAGACACACACACACACACACACACACGCACGCACGCACGCACGCACGCACACACATGCACACACACACACCAGCCCAACTCTCTGCAGAGCTGTCTCCCTTTAGTGGTTCCTGGCGGGACCCTTGGACCCTTTGTCCCAGGCAGCGGAGGGTGCCGGTGTTTGCTGGTTGTTTGCATCCATGAGGTGCTGTGTGGGCCCGGGTGTGTAGGTATCTGGAAGCCTCTTACCTGCTCTCATGCCTTTCTGGATGTGTGTTTGGGCTTCCCTCGTGGCTCAAATGGTAAAAGAATCTGCCTGCAGTGAGGGAGACCTGGGTTCAATCCCTGGGTGGGGAAGAACCCCTGGAGGAGGGCATGGCAACCCACTCTAGTATTCTTGCCTGGAGAATCCCCATGGACAGAGGAGGCTGGCGGGCTACAGTCCATGGGGTCGCAAAGAGTCGGACACGACTAAGCGACTAACACACTCTCTGGATATGTGTATCTGGATGTGTTTCTTCATCTGTCTGTGTGTGCGTGTGAGCGCATCTCAGCAGAGGCACAGACTCCCACGTGAACACCAGCCTTAGGAGGGATCTCAACCCTTAACCCCATCCCAGGCCTTAGAGCACCCCTGTGGATCTGGGGGACCTCCCAGGGCAACACTTGGCATCCAAGCTGTTAGTGGGTGGTGGGGAGGAACCCTGCTGGGAGCCACTCAGCACTCCCGCATCTTCTCTCTAGAGCCTGCCAGCTCCCTGCCTCAGTTTCCCCTCTTTGTCATTAGCTATGTCCCCCTTGCCCCCCTCCCCAACTCCTGGTCTCTCTCCCAGGGTCTGTATCTCAGAGGTAGGGAAAGACAGGGTCCTGAGTCAGGGGCTGTGTTTCTGTCTTGGGTGTCTGTCTGTCTTTCCAGCTGCCTGCCTCATGTGTCTCTCCCTCTACTTTTCTTTCTCTCTGTCTCTCTTTCTCTGGACGATCTCTCCATGTCTCCGTCTCCATCTCTCTCTCCTGCTCCCAATCTCTCCTTTTCTCTTTCTCTCCCGCCGCCACCCCAACTCCGTCGTCTCTGGGGACCCATGTCTCTGGCCTTTGTCTCTGCACCTCTCTGCGCCCCCACCCCTGTTCCTGAGTTTCTGCCTTCCTGCACCTAGCTGCCCAGGCTTCTCCTAGTCTCCTCTCCAGTTCCTCCTCCTGTGCCTGGCCCGGCTCCAGGAGAAGGAAACATTTATCTTGGTGGGCGCCTCCCCCACCCCAGCCCACGCCGGCCCCTCCTGCCCGCCGCCAGGCCATCCATCACCAGAGCTGGTGACTCCGGCGGCTCATTTGTCACCCGCTGCCTGCCGCCCCGCCAAGCAATCATACCATTAGCCATGGCTCGGCAGAGGCCACGGGGCGGACCGGGCCTGACCTGGGCGGGGGAGGGCCAGGGCCGCGACTCCCCCCACCCCAGCCCCCTTCCCGTCTCTCTGGCCTTGTTTTCTGAATCTGCCTCCTGTCTCCTTTCTGAGTCTCCCGCTTCACTCCTTTTGCCTCGCCCCCCCTCCTCTCCCTTTCTTCTTTCACTGTGTCCTTGGCTGTGTCTGTCTGTCCGTCTGTCCATCTGTCTCTGCATCTTTTTCTCTGTGCCTGTGTCTCTGTCTCCATCTCTCTCACACATTCTCACTCTCACTTTCCATCTCTTCTTTTTCTGTCTCCCCACCCCCACCCCCAGCCCCGTCTCTGTCTCTGGGGACCTCTGTCTCTCCATCTCTTTTTCTCTCTCCATGTCTCCACCTCTATGCCCCAACCCTGGGTCCCCGGGACTGTTTGTTTCTGTCTGTCTCTGCCCCTGGGTCTCTCTGTAACTCTCTGCCTCCGTTTCTATCTCCCTCTGTCTGTATCTCTCCCTTTCTCCCTTTCCCCGCCTTGCCCTGCTCAGGTTGTCTCTCCACCTCTCAGTCTCTGGTTTCCTCCTGTGCATCTCCAAGTGGCGGCCTCTCTTTGGCTTTGTGCACTGGGTGAGAGGCCGGAGGATTACTTTCAACCTGGAGCTGTCTCTGCCAGAATTCCTCAGCCTTTCCCACCTTCCTCAGCGCTGCGTGTTAGGGCTCTGGTTTCCCTCTCCTCCTTCTCTGTCTCCTCCTGTCTTTCTCTGTTGCCCTCCCCACACCCGACGATGTTTTGTTCTGGGCCCCCTCCCTCCCCTGCACCCTCCCCCCTGCCTCTTGTGTGTTCCCCTTCCCCTCCACCCTGCGGTCCCTCCTCTTCTGACCCCAGCTGCCCCCTTTCAATCCATCATCCTTGACATTTCCTTCCCTCCACCTTAGGAAGAGAAAATTGCAAGGAGAGGGCAAGGGGGGGAGGAGCTAGCGGGCAGGCGCCCTGGGAGACCCTGGAGGCCTTCTCTCCTCCGCCCTCCTCCCCAGTCCTGTCTGGAAGTCCTCCTGAGAGTCTGACTTTAGTCCTCAGGGGGATGGGAGGACACAGAGGAGATGCTGGGAGCAAGCCCATCCCTGTTGCTGGGATTGCAGAAGCTGAGTGCTGAGAAGGGAGCTGGGGGTGTGGGGCCGGGGACGGGGGCGTGGGCGGGAGACCTGGGCACAATTGCACCCCCCTCATTCCTTGGTGCCTAAGGAACTTCCCTGGTGGCTCAGATGGTAAAATATCTGCCTGCAGCGCGGGAGACACGGATTCGATCCCTGGGTTGGGAAGATCCCCTGGAGAAGGGAATGGCAACCCACTCCAGTTTTCCTGCCTGGAGATTCCCATGAATAGAGGAACCTGGCAGGCAACAGTCCATAGGATCGCAGAGTCGGACAAAACTGAGCAACTAACATGCATTTTCCTTGGGGAAGAGGGAAGTCCCATTCACACCCCTCTGACCCAACAGCAGCCCCCAACGCTGGCACCTGTAACTCCCCACTGAATGAAGCAGCCCTCCCTTTCATCAGCCGGGAGTTAATAAAGACCCCAACTTCTTCACTCCAGGTTGGGCTCCCAAAGAGGGTTCTAGAGTCCTCAGTGGACCTCACTGCCCATAGGAAGTGGGTGACCTGTTCATCAACACACCCCTTAATGCTTTCCTTCCCTGTCTCTCCTCCAGTATTTCCTGGAATCCCCTTACAAACAAACCTGGGACAGTGGCCAGGCAGGGACATGGTGGATGAGCAGAAAGTGGGGTAAAAGGAGAAGGGAATCCTCCCCCCTCAGCTATGATGGTTAATTGTATATGTTCATTCGACTAAGCTATCGTGCCCAGAGTTAAGGAGATTACCCTCCATAACGTGGGTGGGCCTCACCCAATCTGCTGAATGCCTTAAAGAAAAACAGACTGAGGTTCCCCAAGCAAAGGGGAATTCTGCTTCCAGACTGTCTTCAGATTTGAGCTGCAACCTCAGTGCCTCCCTGAGTTCCACTGATTTGGGACTTTTCAGCCTCTACAATCACATAAGCCAATTATTTAAAATAAATCTTTCATTATCTATTTATCCATGCATCCTATTGGTTCAGTTTCTCATGCTACCACATGGATGGACCTTGAAAACGTTACTCATGCTGAGTGAAAGAAGTCAGTCACAAGAGACCACGTATTGGACTTCCCTGGTGGTTCAGTGGTTGGGAGTCTGCCTGCTAATGCAGGGAACGCAGGTTCGTTCCCAGTGCGGGAAGATCCCACGTGCCTTGGAGCAGCTAAGACAACTACTGAAGCCTGTGCTCTGCAGCAGGAGAAGTCACCGCCAGGAGAAGACTGTGCACCCCAACCAGAGGGTAGCCACCGCTTGCAGCAACGAAGACCCAGCACAGGCAAAAATACATACATGAATAAAATTCAAACATTAAAACAAAACCCCACATATAGCAGGATGCCATTTACATGAAATATCCAGAATAGGCAAATCCATAGAGATAGGAAGAAGATTAGTGGCTGCCTGGGGCAGGGGTGGAGGGGTGAATGGGGAGTGGCTGGGTGTGATGAGAAGGGTCTGGAACTAGACAGTGATGGCGGCTCCACAACGTGCCCTTGAAAATGGCTAAAACAGTATATTTTATGTGAAGTGTTCTTGTTGTCATTTAGTCACTGAGTTGTATCCAACTTTTTGTAAACCCATGGACGAGAGCCCACCAGGCTCCTCTGTCAATGGGATTTTCCAGGCAAGAATACTGGAGTGGGTTGCCATTTCCTTCTCCAGGGGATCTTCCCAACCCAGGTCTCCTGTATTGCTGGCAGATTCTTTACCACTTGAGCCACCAGGGAAGCCTCAATTATAAGCGTGTGAAGTGTATTTTATCATAATTTTAAAAAAGAGTTCAAGATATAGAGATCTATAGAAACTCACGACAAGTGGCAGTGGTGAATTAACTCCAGACATGGTGTAGTTGCTGCTGTAACAAACCAGCCCAACATCAATGGCTTAGAACAGCACAACTTTATTCTCTCACAGTCCCAGAAGATGAAAGTCCAAAATCAGTCCCCATGGCCAAAATCAAGCAGGGCTGCAACCCCTCCGGAGGTTCTAGGGAACAAGCAGTTCCCTGCCTGTTCCGGCTTCTGGGGGCTGCGGTATTCCCTGGCTTGTGGCCACATTGCTCCAGTCTTCAAGACCAGCATCTTCAAATCTCTGCCCCATCTTCACACGGCCTCCTCCTCTGCGTGTGGCATTATCTCCTGTTTGCCTCCCCCTTCTGAGGATCCATGCTGATCCAGGCTGATCCCGGATCATCTTCCCATCTCAAGATCCTTAACGTAATTACACCTGCAAAATCCTGTTTTGTCACATGAGTGAACACATTCACAATCTCCAGAAATTAGGATGTGGATATCTTCTGGGCGGGGGGTCTATCATTCAGCCTACCACAGATGGTCTCCAACAACTCCTCCCCTTCTTCCAGGCACCCTCTCCACCCACTGAGAGGTGGTGTCTATTACCTCGCCCCTTGAATCCTGTGACTTGCTTTGACCCAGGGGATATGGCAGACATGGGCTTACAGCTTTCAAAGCAGCTCTCTTGGAATCCAGACACCATGCCATAAAGAGTTCACTTAGCCAAGGGGGCTCCAGGGAGAGCTGAAGTGGCCCAGCCCACAGACAGTACCCACTGCCAGCCACAGATGAAGGCACTTTGCAACCCCAACCAAGCTCCAAGATGGACACAGCCACATGGTGACCTCAGCCACCACCACCAGCAACACACAGAATTGTGAGGATTGTTGTTTTAAGCCACCAAGTTTCAGGGTGGTTTGTTGCTCGGTCATAGATAACTGTTACACACAGAGAGACACAGACACAGGGGAGGTGGGGGGCGGGGGGAGGCTGACACTTGGAAAGAGAGAGAGAAAGAGGGAAGGCATGAAGATACAATTGAGAAAGCAAAGCAGAGACACACAGAGAGAGGGGAAATTAAGGAAATGGAGGAGACAGCATCAAAGAGAGACAGAGACCTCTGGAAAGAGATGGACAGGGTGGTGGGGAGGGAGACAGCAGTGTACAGACAAGATACAGAAGAAAGGGAAACAGAAATTGTCAAGAAAGACACGGGCTCCTGTCAACAGCCCTGGCTCAGCTTTCAGCTGACAGTCAGCATCAACTGTCAGCCACGTGAGGAAGTTATCTTAGGAGTTAGTGACTTGCCTTCAGATAACTGCAGTCTCATCTGACAGCTGATCACAATCGTGAGAGACCCCAAGTCCACCCGGAGAGCCTAAGTGAACTGGGGCCAACCACAAGAGATAATAACTTGTCATTTTTAAGTCGCTAAGTTTGGGGTGGTTGTTAGGTAATCACACGTACCCAGAATGAGATGCTTGGAGTGTCACAGAAAGGTGGGTGAAGAAATTGAAGGATTAGGGGGAGGTTTTAGTCTGAAGATTTATTTGGATGAAATAGATTAAGGACTCGGGGAACTGTTAAGACAGCTGAAGCAGAGGAAATGTGCATTTCAGAGTCTGGGAACGTTAGAGGATCAGGACTGGATCCAGATGAAGACCTTAATCTCAGAACAGGTGATGCACAGACTTAGACAACAAACCGATGGGTGCCAGTTGGGGGGAAGGATCAGGGGAAGGGATAGGTAGAGAGTTTGGGATGGACATGTACACATGGCTATATTTACAATGCCTAACCAACAAGGACCTACTGTATAGCATGCGGAACTCAGCTCAATGTTGTGTGGCAGCCTGGATGGGAAGGGAGTTTGGGGGAGAATGGATACATGTATATGTATGGCTGACTTCCTTCGCTGTTCACCTGAAACTGTCACAGTATTGTTAATCCGCCATACTCCAATACAAAATGAAGGGTTTTTTTTTTTTTTTTTTTAAAGAGCAGGCGATACAAAGAATCTGGGGCTCTTTGGCATTAATTTCAGTGGTGATTTCATACCTAGAGTCTGATTGCTTTTCAGAGCATCAACTCTATGAGTTTCCGCAAAGCTTTCTGCAGAAGAGACTGTTCATTGCTCCTCAACATCCAATCTCTCATCTTCCTTTAAAAATCCTCTATGACTTTTAGCATGATGACTCAGAACTAAAACTATATTTTCCCTAGCTCCTCTTCCAGCTCAGTGAAACCAGATGGTTCTGATCTGGACACTAAGATGTAGAAGGAAGCGATACGTGGAACTCCTGGGTCAAAGCCTTACAGAGGATGGTGGATCCGGGACCTCTCCTCCCCTCTCCCTCCTTCCGGTTGCATGATGACGTCATGGAGGTGCGCCATCTTGGACCAAATAGACGAGGGTCATAGTCCGGCTATGTCCGAGTGACTAGTAGAGCAGCTACTTTGCATGCTTCTGTGGCAGCTCAGACGGTAAAGAATCTGCCTGCAATGCAGGAGACCTGGGTTCGATCCCTGGGTCAGGAAGATTCCCTGAAGAAGGGAATGGCAACCCACTCCAGTATTCTTGCCTGGGAAATCCCATGGACAGAAGAGCTACAGTCCCTGGGGTTGCAAAGAGTCGGACAGGACTGAGCGACTAACACTTTCACTTTCCTGAAATAGAGCTGCCGTACCAGCTGTAACTGTTACACAAGAGAGAAATAAATTCTAATCTTATTTAAACCACTACTATTTTGGATCCCTGCTAGTCACATCTAAACTCATACCTAATTGCTATTAATAAAAATATGAATAGGAAGCTCTTATGGGGCTCCCCTGGTGGCTCAAAGGGTAAAGAATCCGCCTGCAATGCGGCAGACCTAGGTTTGATCCCTGGGTCGGGAAGATCCCCTGGAGAAGGAAATGGCAACCCATTCCAGTATTCTTGCCTGGAGGATCCCATGGACAGAGGAACATGGCGGGCTATAGTCCATGGGGTCGCAGAGTCGGACATAACTGAGCAACTAACATTTTACACTTCTGAGGGCTTACATAGAGCACCTCTCCAGGTTCCAGAAACCAGCCCGGCAGGATAGAAGTGGGAACATCTTATCTTCTAGCCCCAGACTGCCCACCATCCCTTGTTTCCCTATACCTCGCACAGCCTTGTTAATATCTCCTTTTTAACATTTGCCTAAGTCACCCAGTTCGGTGACACGGGCGTCCTGTGGTGTCTTACTACAGAGTCCTTGCCCTCACAAGTCCCAGCGAGGCTATCACCTCTGGCACCCTGTTGGGCATCTGTCCCCCCGACCACAGTGTCAGCCTGGGAAGAACAGGGTCCAGCAACATTTTGGTCTCTGCAGTGTCCCATGCACAGTGCCAGACACAGGCAGGCACCCAATGGACACGTGAATGAAAGAATCCCAGGGTCTGCAGGGAGAGGAAAGCATACTCCCGCTTGTCTATTTCTTGTCCCCTGGGCTTGATGATTGAAGAACTGGGACTCAGGTGACAAAGCAGTTCACGGGAAGTCTTGCATTTCTCTGTCCTTTTGATGCTAGTTGTTCCTGGATGGGGTGTGTATGTGTAAATGAGCAAGTAAACTGGAAAGTATAACTATTCCCATCTACTAAGCTCTTACTTTGTTGTTCACTCACTAAGTTGTATCCGACTCTCTGGGACCCCATGAACTGCAGCACACCAGGCTTCCCTGTCCTTCACTATCTCCCAGAGTTTGCTCAAACTTAATGTCCATTGAGTCAGTGATGCCATCCAACCATCTCATCTTCTGTAGCCCCCTTACCCTCTTGCCTAAGCTCTTACTGTTGTTAGGTAGTAGTCTAAAAAATATATATGTATATTTAATATAATAATCATACAATTTAATACAATAATCTTGTGAAACAGGGACTTCTTAGTATTAGTTCCTATTATTATTAGGCACTATTAGTTCCTATTATTATTGAAAGTGAAACTGTTAAAGTCACTCAGTTGTCTCCAACTCTGTGACCCCATGAGTTGTAGCCCACCAGGCTCCTCTGTCCATGGAAGCAGGCAAGAATACCAGAGTGGGTAGCCATTCCCTTCTTCAGATCTTCCTGACCCAGGGGTTGAATCCAAGTCTCCCCCATTGCATGCAGATTCTTTACCATCTGAGCCACCAGGGAAGCCCCCAGATGGTAAAGTGTCTGCCTACAATGCGGGAGACCCAGGTTCGATCCCTGGGTCGGGAAGATCCCCTGGAGAAGGAAATGGCAACCCATGCCAGTACTCTTGCCTGGAAAATCCCATGGACTGAGGAGCCTGGTAGGCTACAGTCCATGGGGTTGCAAAGAGTCAGACATGACCAAGCGACTTTACTTCACTTCACTTCATCCCCATTTTCCAGGTGAAGGAACTGAAGCACTGAGACAGTAAATCATTATGCTATGTCGTTTCCAATGACAAATAATTCAAATTGCTCCCAAGCTGCCCCTTGGAAGACCTTGTATCCAGGCGAGGAACATGGCGTTGCTGGTGGGGTGAATCGGCATCTGTGATGCTCCTTTTTGTGTCCAATCCCAAGCCCTGGAAACGCCCCTGTTTGAAGCAGAGACCACACTCCTTTTCCTGTCCCCAGGCTCACACCTTTCCCTGCCTCTGTCCCCATTGTCCTGGTTCACGTCTGGTAGAATTAGAGGTGTCCTGCTCCCGTTCTGCGCCCTGGACGTCTTCTCTGCCCTTCCTCACTGCGGGACTTTGGGCAAGTTGCTTCCTCTCTCTGAGCCTGTTTCCTCAGTAGAAGGAATTGACTCTGACGACTGATGGCAGACCGCATAAGGCCGCACAGTGCAAGCATCGTGGCCCTCCTCAACGCCCGCCGCTGTTGGCACTGTTCTCGCCAGCTTCAGATCCCTTGCCTTCAGTGCCCTCTTGCCCCACACCTCCTCCCACCTTGCAGGAAAAGCCCTCTCAGGCCCGTAACTCCCTCTAGAAACTCTCTCTCAAGATTCTCCAAACTCTGATCTACATGCTCTGACTCAGTTTCTCCACCTTCTACCCACTCCTCACTCTTCTTCAGTCTGACTTCTGCTCCCACATTCTCCCCTCAGCTGCTTACATCAAGATCTAAACCCAAGGGGAGCCTCTAAGCTCTCATTTTCCTCCACTTCTTCACAGCCTTGGGTCCTGCTGACCATGCCCTCATTCTAGAAACTTCTCTTGGCTTCAGTTGCCCCACTCTCCTGGTTTCCCACCAACTTCTCTGGCTTCTTCTCCTCGACAGGTCTCCCACCTTCCATGTGGCCCTTAGATGTTAGGGGTCCTCAAGGCTCTGCTTTCTTCTCCTGCTACCCAGGCCCCAGAGCAGCCCCACCCCCTCCTGTGGCTTGGTGACACCTCCTTGCCAACAAATCCCAAATCTCTCTCAAGTGCAGCTCCCTGGGCTGAGCTCAAGGTGTCCCCCAGATGTCTCTTCACCCTCTAGATGGCTCACAGGCATCTCACGTTCGGCATGAACTCACCTGAATCCTCTAAGCCTGTCCTTGGTACTTATCCCCACTTGGCTTTCCAAGCCCTCACTCTCTGGGCTGGAAATTCTTCACACTGTCCAGTCCCTCCCTCCCAGATCCACTCCCCACATGTCCACACTCCATTCTGGCCTGTAGGATTCAACCACTTGCAAGACGACCAGTCATTAACTCACAAGGCTGGACACTTTTAAACAGGCTGTGCCCTTTATCGGGACACACACACACACACATACAAGTCCTCTGAGAAAGTTACCTGATTTCTTTAGGAAACCCCCATCAACCCCAGCTCTCTTCCTCAGGCAACGCAGGATCCTCCTCTTTTGTGTTCCCAGGATACCCTATGACGTAGAAGGGTTTGTGGTGGAGGGAATGGGAGCGTGGCTAGGGAAAGTTCCTGGGTGGCATGGGGCCGTGGCCAGGGAAGCGCTTGGGTGATGGGTGGGGGCGTGGCCAGGGAAACTCCTGTGTGGAGGGGGCGTGGCCAGGGAAGCTCTTGGGTGAAGGATGGGGGCGTGGCTAGTAAAGTTCCCGGGTATTAAGTGGGGGCGTGGTGAAGGGAAGCTCTGGGCGGACCTTCAGAGTGGTTGGTGCAAGCGGGCGTGTCCTGCAGAGGATGCTGGGAACATGGAAAAACCCAGGTTACTTGGTGTATTTTCCAGTTGCCCAAATCTTAAAGACTTCATTAGCTCTCTCGTCGTGAATTCCAACTTCCCACGGGGAGGCCGTTTTTCCAGGCATAATTTCAGTTTTATGGCAACTTTTACAGAAATCACAGAGACAGCGACTAGTGCTGATGAGCTGGGAGTAGAGAAGGGAGTACGCAACAGGTCTGGGATGTTGGGGGTGATGCACAACAGGAGGATAGGACGCTAAAAACCGGTGGGAAGCAGGTGTTATGGGGGTTGCAGGGGGGGGTCCCAAGAAGTAGGCAGCACTCCTCACACCCCAAGTATGTCCTTTGGGCAGGAAACATCAACAGTAAGAAAATGTACATGGCCAGCCAACAGATAGGTGGCCTCCAAAGTTAAAAACACCCGCCCAGACCCCCCAACCCCCGTCCCACCCTCCCACCCACCCCTGCTCCCCTTCAGGCAGAGATGTGGCAGCATTTGCTGGCTTGTAGCATTGGTCCTCTGGGACCCTCGGTCTCCTCTTCGAGGGTCCTGCCCGAATTGGCTGGCACTGAGGGCAAATTGAGCCTTCTAGATTGTCGGGAGAGATTGGCTATATACTCCCGTGGATCCCCGGCCTCCTCCCCAAAGCCGCTTCTCACGGCTGGGGGTGTCTGCTGCCCTCTCAAAAGAAAAGTCTGTCACCCCCTTTTCCCCAAGTCATGCACCCTCCCGCATCCCCCCTGCCCCAAACACACTATATACACACACACACAGGCCCCCTCCCCTCCAAGGCATGGCTGGGCTCTCAGAGGTAGTGGAGGCAAGTGGGGGCTCTGGAATGTGAGAAGTTACAGGTCCAAAGTGCGCCTCCTCCAGCTCTGAAACCCCAAACGTCTCCCCTTCCCTCCCTTCTCCAAGCCTCGAGAATTAGCGTCCTCCCAAGGGCCTGAGTGGAGAAATCGGAGGTGGGGGAGGAGGGAGGTGTGTCCCCTCCCCCATGCACGCACCCACCTGTTCCCCTATCCCCCAGGCCGACGGAGCCCCCTGAGGGTTGGGGGGAGGCCCGAGATCCATGACATCCTAGGATGGATCGGCCTCCTTCAAGGGCCCCTCAGGGAGGGCTAAGTTCTGAGGTCTTGGGGCACAGGTTCCTGGAAGGAGGCGGGGGTGTTCCTCTTGAGGACCGGGGACTTATGGGATAGAGCGAGGCTGGCAGTCTCAAGGGAGAGATCGAGAGGGTCACAGATGGGGTAGGGTTCTCGGGGTGGAGGGGGGGGTGCCTCGAGGTGGAAATTTCTCCAGGAACATAGCCAGTAACGAACAGGGATGCGGGCAGGAGCTGCAGGTAACTGCAGGAGCTGTTCTTTGCAGGAGGACCTGGGGAGGCTCCGGAGGGAAAGAGTGAAGGCTGTTAGTGGGGACGGAGGACAGGGTGGGGGCAGTGAGGAGGGGGGCGATCACGTCCCTGGGGGAAGGGCGGCCGAGTCCCCGGAGAGGAGGTTGCCTCTCCGGAGGACCAGGGAGATGCAGTCCAGCACGGATGCAGCGATCTCTCGAGGCTGGAGGCGGAGTCCCTGCGGAGGGCCCTAGAAGCCCCGGATGTGGCAGTAAGCCTCTAGGCTGGCGAAGAGGATGTAAAGGAACCATAGGCCCAGAAAGAGCGCGGTGGTGGCGAGCTTGGGGCCGCGCGGGCCGCCCAGCTCGCCGCCGATGTGCGGCCGGCGGCGGTAGAGCAGCACGGCGATGCCCACGAAGGCGAAGACGGTGAAGAGAGTGACGGAGAAGGCCAGCGTGCCGGTGCGCACCTCGAAGGGGCGGCCCTGCACCGCCCAGTACACTGCGGCCACCGACCAGGCCACGCCCAGGCCCAGGAACACGTTCACGGCGTTGGAGCCCGTCACGTTGCCGATGGACGCGTCGGCGCACTGGTCCTGCAGCGCCGCCACCTTGCTGGCGAACGTGTCTGCGGGGCGGGGACATCGAGGGTCAGAGGGGGCTCAGCGGGTAACACCCTCCCCCCATCGCAAGCATCCGTCAGTCACCTGGTTCCCAGATAGACCCACCAGCACTCCGCTGACCCCGAGGATCCAGCGTGGTCAGAGCTCCAGTAGAGCGCCCCATGGATTCAATAGGCCAACTGAATCCTCACCCCCAAAGGCACCAATGGGATGCCCCATAGAACTAAAGTGGTGGGAAATGGTAGAAACCAGACGATTTCCCTCTTCTGGAGCTCTGGGCCCTTGATCCCACCCAGGGGGCAAAGTGAAAGTGTTAGTCACTCAGTTGTGTGGGACTGCCTCTTTGCGACCCCCGTGGACTGTAGCCCACCAGGCTTCTCTTGCCAGTGGGACTCTCCAGGTAAGAAAACTGGAGTAGGTTGCCATTTCCTTCTCCAGGGGATCTTCTCCACCCAGGGATCGAACGTGGGTCTCCCACATCGAGGGCAGATTCTTTACCATCTGAGCCACCAGGGAAGCCCTAAGTCAGTTGCTTGACCTGTGCCTGCTGGCTATAGGCCCGGCTGCCTGCTTTGTTATGGAAGGTGTCTACATCCAATGGAATACACTACCTGCTCTCTGGAACTCATCACCTGTCTCTGGGGGATCCACTACTTGCTTTCTAAGGGACTGGTCTGCACGCAATGCACAATCCATGCATTGCATGCAAGATCTGCATGCAATGTCTGGATGCACTGCCCACTGTCTGGAACTCAGCGCTTCTATGGGCCCCGCTATGTGATTTCTGTCAAGTCCTCACCTTAGTCTATGAAACCCTCTCCCATCACCTGTCTCTCCAATGCCCTGCCACATTCTTTGTATGGAATCTATCGTCTGGTTTTTACCATTTCCCACCACCTGTATGAGACATCTCATTATTTGCCTCAGGTGACGCATTGGATCAATGGGGTCCCCTGCCTAGTTTCTGTTATTCCCCACCATAGTCTATATTGCTATGGGCTCTGCTGCTTGCTCTATATGGGACTTGCCACCTGCTTTCTGTGGGATTTGTTGCCTGCCTTCTGTAGAACTCAGTCTACTTCGTGTGGGACACACTACTATATCGTTGTGGAAACCACTCTATTCTGTGGGGCCCACTGCCTACTTTCTCTGGGACTCGCTGCCTGCTTTCGATGGGAATCACTACCTGTTTCCCATGAACCTCCTCCTGCCTGTTTCCAGGCCCGGTCACCCCATTACCACCTGCCTGGACAAATGTCAGGCCCCACTCACCCGGCACCTCTTGCCCATCAGTTCCCTGCTTGGCTTCTGTCGAGCCTACAGCTTCGCTGCTCTGGCCTCCACCCATTTCTAGATAGCTTGCTAAGTTCGCAGGTCTCTAGAGTGGAGGGCAGGCCTCAGAACCGTTCACCGTGGTGGCTTTCTGCAGGCCCCACCACCTGCTTCCTGGGCCTACAGCGCCACCACCTGGCTGGTGAATGCATTTGATGATGAGGAAAAGAAAGCTGTGAGGCTCCGAGCTTAGTCTTCTCTCTCCTGTAGGAATTTGTCTGCGCCGCCTGGTTTCTCAGGGACCCTCCCTCAGACTTGGGGGAAAGAAGATTCCTGGCCATGGTGATTCAGTAGAATATATGCTGTCGTCTCTGAGTCTTCTTTCTATGGCATTTCCTCCCATATCTGGTTTCTGCTCTGCCCCTTATCTTAATTGAAGCTTTGATGGCTTTAACTGGCCTGGTTAAAGCCTAGTGGCCTGGTTCTGATCATGCCCAGGAACAGATGTCCATGGACTCTCCCATCTGGTTCCTTGGCAGGGGGAGGGGAGGTGAATATTAATATCTTGTTTCTACGGAACTCACTGCATGGTTTCTACGAGGTCCCCACCTTCTTTCTATGCCCCTCCTCTCCCAACACCGTCTTCTTCAATATCCTGCCACTTTCTTCTGACAAAATCCATCATCTGGTTTCTACCATTTCCTACCACCTTACTTCTATGGGACATTCCATCTGGTTGCTTTCAGGGAGAATTCAAGTTACATGGCTCGGTGGTTAAAAAAAAAATCCACCTGCCAGTGCATGAGATGTGGATCCAATGAGCCAGGAAGATCCCTTGGAGAAGGTAATGGCAACATACTCCAGTGTTCTTGCTTGGGAAATCCCATAGAGGAGCCTGGCAGGCTACAGTCCATGGGATCACAAAAAGTCAGACTCAACTTAGTGACTAAATAACAACAACAGATTGAATCCATGAGCTCCCCCCACCTAGATTCTATTATCCCCACCTTCCTATTTCTAAGGGACCCACCAGACTTGGTTCTGTCTGATTCTACCACCTTATTTCTGCAGGACCTTTCTCCTAGGCTCCTCCACCTGCCTGGCTTCTCTGAGACCCTCCCCCAACAAGTGGTCTCCCGAGAGGTTACCGGGGATGGAGGTGCCCAGGGCCACGAAGACAACAGCGTTGACAGAGTCCTTGAGGCCAACGGTGCAGCCGAAGTGGGAAGCGAGGTCCCCGATGAGGGCGGTGAGCAGCCCAATGACCAGGATGCAGACGCCGAAGCAGGCCCAGCCGTGGCAGTACTCGGTGGGGGGCACGCAGGCAAACAGAACCTTCCAGAACACCGTCAGGAAGTGCATGACGTAGTCAAAGCACGAAGGCAGCCGCTCCTCCCGGGACCCGTCCTCCTCCTCCTCCTCGTCCCCTGTGGGCACACGACCCAGCTGGGGCACACTCTCGTGCCTCCTTCCTCGCCTACAGAGCCCCCCCTTCTGTTGAACTCCCAGACAGTCTCACTCCCAGACAAATTACTTTCCCAGAATCCCTTGAAGCTAGGAGACTGTCTGGCCCCAGGTAAAAATATTCACTTTCCCAGAATCATCTGAAGCTATAGGAGGCCGTGTGCCCAGCTAAAAATATCCAGTTTCCCAGGATCCCTTCTGCTAGGGGTGGCCAGATCCCTAGCTAAAGATATGGCTTTTCCCAGAAGGTTTTATGGTCACTGGCAGTCATGTCTGCACCTGGAAATATTCACTTCCTCTGATTCATCACAGCTGATGGTAGCCACATGATCAGCTAAAGGTGCTCACTTTCCCAGAATCCTCTGCACCTAGAGAGAACCCCCTACCCAGCTAACATTAGTCACTTCCCCAGAATCCCTTGAGGCTATCAACAGTGCTGTCCTCGGATATAAATATTCACGTTCCCAGAATTCCGTGCAGCCAGCGGCAGTCATGTCCTCAGCTTAAACACTTGCTTCCCAGAATCCCTTGCAGCAAGGGCCATGTGACCCAGTCTGGCCAAGAGACATAAACAGAGGGTTCTGGAAAGCTCTAGCTTTCCCGATAGGGGCACTGTTATCATGGGCGTGTTTTCTGAGTTTTGTAAAATGTGCCTCATCCTTAGAGTTGTTTGTGTCACCTATGGTGACCGAATTTAACCCACTTTTGACCTGTGATTTGTGTAATGGGAAAGTGCAGATGAAATGTTTTCCTATGCTCACCCGAAACAGATAAGCGGAAAGCAATGAATGAGAAGCAATGAACGCACTTGAGTGTGCCAAGAATTACATCTGGAAGGGTACTGATAAGAAACACTGTAACCCCTGACCAGCAGCTCAGAGCAAGGGAATAAAAGACCAGCCACCAGGTTATGAAGCCACTTTCCATGGTCTCACCCACTGGCTCCTTGGAATGTCAAGGAGCAGAGGACAGCTGGTGGCCATGGAGGCAGAGAGAGACTGGTAGATTTGGGTCATATATCCCTTTCCTACTTTTCCGGATCACATAGCCACTTGGCTTAAATAAAATAAGTAAAATGGAATTGGAAATTAAAACTGGAAACGCAAATGCAACAGGCACTCTGCTCCTTTCTATTTTCCTTGCCTTTTTTTTTTTCCCTGCCTGGAATATGGACTTGTTACCTGGAGGTACAGCAGCCATCTTGCAACCATGAGGGCAACAGCTGAGAATGGGAAAGAGAAAGAAAGAAGGAGCCTGGGCCTTTAACGAACATTACTAGGCTGCTGCTAACTTTTTATTGCCTCCTACAGATTTTTGTTGTTGTTGTTCCATGTGAGACATAAACTAGTGTACTTAAGCCACTTATGGTCAAGTTTTCTGTTGTCTGTCACTGATCCCTAACTCACCACACGGCTCAGGCTGCAGCAGGAAGGACACACTCTTAGGGAGGAGGGGGCTGCTATCATTGCATCTTTTGGGGCTTCCCTCTTCCCTGCTCCAAATCCTGCCTTAGCTCCCCATTGCTCTCAGACCCAGGCCCACACTCCCACACTTCCAGTACCCACAGGCTCTGGCCTCTGCTTACTTCTCCAGCACCTCTCATCTAGAGAGAGCTTTATGAGTATGCTGTAGTTCTGGATCCGACGTTTTGGTATCAAATGCTGGATCCACTGTGTGATCTTGAATCAGTGTCCTAACCTCCCTGAGCCTCCAAATAGCTATTTGAGAAATGGAAGCAATAATTGGACCTGCCTCGAGAAGGCTGTGATGATTGCATGAGTCAGGCCCTGTGATGTCTCCATGGGACCTGGCACATCTCCACTGTGATTGTTATTGTTCTGGCCATTGCTGTTGAAGGCCTTTTCCAGTGCCTGGGGGGATTCAAAGATGCTCAAAACCAAGTCCAGCCTGCAAAGAACATTCCACCAAGAATGGGAGGTAAAGGAAATACAAAAGCTCCTCTAAGCACAAGGTGGGACATGATTCATCTCCCAAGGAAGCGAGAACCAGAATGCTTTGTGTTCACATGAGGAACCAAAAGCCATTTGCGGAACAAAGTACAAAATGATCAAGCCCCAACCCGGATACTCTGGGGACACTCATTAAATGAGTTCCCACAGGAAATGGACTTCAAAGCTGCCTGACACTCAACCCATCTTCATCATTATCATCATCATAGTTATTATTGTTACTGTTATTATTATCGCTACTTCCTCTAATCACCTGCTTTCTATAGACCTGTGGCCTCCATGACCACCATCTCATGTCCATAGTTTCAGTTTTATGAACCTTCTTATGTTCACTACTTCCCTAGAGACATTGTTCTGGCTTCCCACTGTTCTTGAAGCTCAAATTGCTTGCCACATCCTCTGAAACCTTGCCTGACCCATCTCCTGCCAGTTTTTTTTTTTTTTTTATTTACTTATTTATTTGATTGTATGGCATATGGGATCTTAGTTCCCCAACCAAGGATGGAACCCGTGCCCCCTGCCTTGGGAGCCTGGAGTCTTAACCCCTGGACCACCAGGGAAGTCTCTCCTGCCAGTTTTGACAGCCTCAGCTCATACCTGCTCCCACCCTCTCCCACTTCCTTCCATAGGCTCTCTCTCTCCAGAAGCTTCCGTCATTTAAAACATTCCATGGCTCCCCATTGCATCTAAAATGACACCCAAGCCCCCTCCTGTGGCCTCTAAGGCCTTTGGGGTCTGGACCCTGCTCACCTCCAACCTAATCCCAGTCCTCTTCTTCATGCCTGAAACCAGTCACCGTCCCCAAATGTGCCATAATCTCCCACATTTCCATACGCAACACTTCCCTCCACCTGGCACTCTCTTCCTGGCCAACTCCTATTCCTATTTGAAAAATCAGATCAGAAGCCTCCTCCTCCAGGAAGCCCTCCTTGACCTTCAAGCTGGGTCAGACACCTGGTCTGGGCTCCCTCAACCCAGGCCTGCCCATCATTCTGGCTCATCATTCTCTTGTGACAGGTCTGTCTCTCCCATTGGACAGTGAGCTCTGTGAGAACAGGGCCCAAGCTGCCAAGAGCATTTCTTTGTCTCCAGCAATGTCCCTACATCAGACGGGGGCCACAGAATCCCTTCCCAGGTGGTGCTAGTAAAAAAACTTGCCTGCTGATGCAGGAGACCTAAGAGACACAGGTTCAATCCCTGAGTCAGGAAGATCCCCTGGAGAAGGAAATGGCAACCCACTCCAGTATTCTTGCCTGGAAAACCCCATGGACAAAGGAGCCTGGTGGGCTACAGTCCATGGGGTTGCAAAGAGTTGGACACAACTTAGCAACTGAACAGCAACAACAAAAACAAGTGTACTATTTAGGTACTTAAAGCTGATTGATTCTAATGCAAATAAATGTACAATACAATAAACTCATGGATGATACATATACATAAAAGAAACAGATGCTGAAAGAAGAATGTGGCTTCAGAGGGGATGCCTCTTCCCTGCTATTAGGCTTCCAATATGGTGTCTCTGGGACCACTACCTTGTACTTTTCCATCGCGGATCCCTGGCTTCTTCTGATCCCACCAACCAGTTTCTTTCTGACCATAGTTCCTTGTGTGTGTTTATTTTCCACCAGGGTTGGCCTCCCTGAAGAAAACCTGATGCTGTGCAAGGGACAGAAGTCCTGAGTTCCACCCTGGCCCTTTCTGGATTCCCTGTGGGACTTCAGGCCAGTCCCTCCTATGTCTCTGGGCCTCAGTTTCCCCCAGCTCTATCACAAAGGGTCTCCAAGACAGCCTGTGAATCCATGTCATCATACATCTGGCCACAGGGAGGCAGTGTGGGCCTTCGGAGGCCTAAGAGGTGAGACCCACTGGGGTGGGAGAGTTGGGTGCCCTGGTGACCGTCTCCATGGTAACAGAGGAGCCCAGGCCCAGGAGGGGAGACCGAACCATTTAACCTGTTTCCACCCTCCAATTGCCTGAATGCCAGGAGAAAGCCCAGACTGGGACCCCTCCTTCCCACAGTGCTCCACCTCTGATCCTGTCTGCGCAAACTTTCTGCCTCTCTCTCTGGCCTTCTGCCTCCTCATTCTCTACATCTTTCATGTATCTGGAAGATGTCTCTGCATCTCTGTCCTTCCTCGGGATTCTCTGTGCTTTTCTATGTGTCTGTCTCTCCTATTTGTATTCATTTCCTATCTTTTCCTTTGTCTCTCTGTATCTCGATCTTTTTCTTTGCGTTTCCCTGTGTCTCTCCTGTCTTCTCTCTGATCTTTTCCCCTTGTCCCTCTTCCCTTCTCCTTTTTATTTCTCTTTTTCTGTCGGTCTCTGTCTCTTCATCCCTCTCTTCTTCCTCTCTCCTCCCTCCCCACTTACCTGCGCTCACCGTAATTGCCTCTAAAAACTGCTCTCTCCACGAATGAGTCCCAATCACCAAAGCCAAGTTCGTTTTCTTGATGAGTTTATCCACCGTATTCTGGGGATGAGAGGGTAGGGAGAGACCATGGTCCATGACCACCTTAGGGCAGCTCCATGAGAGGTCCTGGGGATGGAGGCTCACACCCCATGCTCAGGGGTCCTCAACTTTCCATAGCTGGGTTCTACTAGCAAGAAGGGACAAGGGAGGCGTGTGCTGTCCGTGGTGCTAACAGAGGAACGTGGAGGGTGCCCTCAGACCTTGGGTGCCCCTCCCTGTGACCCTCATAGTTGATCCCTTCTTGGACTATCCCCAAGGAAATGATACAGGCAAGACTCCAGGAAAGTGGGCCCCCAGAAAATCACCTTAAAATCATATGACTCCTCAATGATGACCTCCAGTCGACAGTTTTCCCCGAGAACCGGCTTGCCCATTTCTGCTATCCTCTGAGCCTCTTCCTCCTCAGCCGTCAGTTTCCTGTCCCCATCCCCTGCAGCATGAGGGGTGGGAGTTAGACTCCAGGGCACCTGCGATGCCTCCACTACCTCTTCCCATCCAAAAGAAAACACTGCTCTTCTCTGGGATGCCTCCTTGGTAAGGCTTCCTCAGCCTGTCCCTACATCCCATCTGACCACCACTTTCCCCAACCAGAGGCCCAGCTCCCACACCCTGGTCCATGAAGTTCGGCTGGTGGACTCTGAGGTTCATATAGTAGAGGGGCTGTGTGACCATGGGCAGTGCCTTAGTCTCACTGTGCCTCAGTGTTCATATCTACAAAATGGGTACAATAACTACCGACCTCATAAGGTGGTTACGAGCATTAAAGAAGTTAATTCATGTAAAGGGCTTAGAACAGTGCCTGGTACACAATAATTAAAAAATGTTAGTTTATTATGATTACTGCCATTATCATTACCACCCTGTGGAAGAGGTTTTATATAATTATATATATATAATAGAAAAGATATTATCTATTTATATAAATTTACATTGATATGTAAAATAGATTTATATTGATTAAATAGATTATATATATATATATATATAATATATATATATAAATAGATTATACTGACCCTTTGCTCCAAGCCCAGCACCGACCCAATCCTAGGTCTCAAAAGAAAGCCACCCACCAACCAAGAACATTCTCAAAACTATGCTTGAGTGAGAAATGACTTTGATTGTGTTAAGCTATTGGGATTTGTGGGCTTACTTCTTACAGCAGCTTGTATTACTTATCCTAACTAATACAACCTTCAGCCTATCCCTAATCTTAACCCCTAACCTCAATTCTGATCTCAACTCCAAAACTACTCAGTCACTATCTCCAAGCCCCTGACCCTAGTCCCAACTCTCACCCCAAATTTCTCACCTTGGCCCCAGCTCTACCCTCAAATCCTTCAAACTCACCTCAAATTCCAAACTTAGCTTTGACCTCAATCTGGCCCCAGTTCTAATCAGATCCTATCACAAACCTAGAAGCCAATCTCTGTCTTAATTTTAGCTTTGCTGCTGCTGCTGCTAAGTTGCTTCAGTCGTGTCCGACTCTGTGTGACCCCATAGACGGCGGCCCACCAGGTTCCCCCGTCCCTGGGATTTGACCCAGTCCTAATACTGATCCCAGACCCCAACCCCAACCCAGTTCTATTCGACCCCAAACCTGATTCCCTCTGATGCCACCACAAACCCACATCAGATTCTATGACATACTTTCTTCCCCATCTTAACTACAAACAAAACATGATCTTGGCCTTCGAGCCTCTGTCACCCCAATTTCACACTGGTCCCACCAAATTGATTGCACCTGCAATCTGCCTCAAACCTGATCTGGAGGGGAGTTTGAGGCCTGACCCGCCCCCAAGACCCTCCCTCCAGTGACCCCCCCTCCCAAAGACCAGAAGTAACTCCACTCACCTTGGTTGAGTAGCAGAGCTGGGGAGAGACAGAGACAGGGAGAAGGTGAGATCTTCTCTGGGAAGCTCAGATCCATGAACTTGAAGGGGCCACAACTGAACCTCCAAAGGTCCCCCCACCCTGGACCCCTTACCTCTCCCACAGCCCACCTATCACCTCTCACCTGAAATCCCTCGTTTAAGCCACTGTGGCTGGCCCAGTTCGATGAAGAAATTATCCTTTTTCTCATATTCCTCGTCATCAACTATCTTCACCTGAAGAGTTTTCCTGAAGGGAGAGGCAGAATCCCAGCATAAGGCCCCCTGCCCATGACTCACCAATAACTCGCCCATTAGCCAATCAGTTTCTTGGGCACTCGCTCCAACTCAGGCTCTATAATCTCATTTCATCCTTACACCACCCTGGGGGGAAGGTTCTCTGCTTATCCCCATTTGACAGAGACACGCTCAGAAACATCTGAAGAAGCCGCTATTATTGTTCAGTTGCTCAGTCGGGTCCGACTCTGCGACCCACGGACTGCAGCATGCCAGGCTTCCCTGTCCTCCACTATCTCCCGGAGTTTGCTCAAACTCATGTCCATTGAGTCGATGACGCGATCCAATCATCTCACCCTCTGTTGCCCCCTTCTCCTGTCCTCAATCTTTCCAGCAACAGGGTCTTTTCCAATGAGTTGGATCTTTGCCGAGTTTGTATTAAATATCGACCTGAGGACCTCCCTTGTGGTCCGGTGGTTAAGATTCTGCACTTCCAATGCAGGGGGCACGGGTTCGATCCCTGGTTGGGAACTAAGATCCCACATGTGGTGTGGTGTGGCCAAAACAAAAAGAACAAATTAAAAAAACTCAAAATAAGTATCAACCTGAGGGATCCTGATAAAACCAAAGTTAAACTGGGTGCTTCCTCTGCTCAAAACATTCACACAGACCTCCCTGTGTGAGTCCGCCTGCCAATGCAAGGAACACAGGTTTGATCCCTGGCCTGGGACGATTCCACACATGCCACGGGGAACTTAGCCTTGTGAAACAATGAAGACCTAGCACCACCAAAAAAACAAACAACAACGAAACCCCCCTAAAAAAAAATTCACACGGTTTCCATCTCACAAAGAGTAAAAGCCGAAGTCCCGAGAATGGCTCACAAGGCCCCCTGAAATCTAGCCCTCATTCCCCTCCTGGCCTCCCATCCCTCTCCCCTCACACACTCACCCCAGTAACACTGGCCTCCTCAGTGTTTTGAGAATGTAATAACAAGCCTGCTCGTGCCTCAGGGTCTTTGCACTGGCTGTTCCTTCCGCTGAGAACACTGTTCTCCCATGCTCGTTCCCTCAATTCCTCCAGTTCTCTGTTCAAACTTTACCTTCTTTTTCAATGAGACCCACTCCCTCCACCTTCTTTAATACTGAAATTCATGCCTGGACCTACCCCAGCGCACTCTTGGCCCCCTTCCCATGCTCCACGTCTTTGTTGTTTCAAATCATCTTCTAACGCACCACCAGCTGGGTTTATCTTGTTTGTTGTTTGCCATTTGCCTCTCCACATTAAGATATAAGCTCCTCCAAGGCAGCGATCTTAGTTCATTTATGTTCTTTGCTGTATCCCCAATGCCCAGAATAGTGCCTGGCATATAGTGTGACCTCCATAGACAGCCGTTAACTCAAATTCTTTAGCTTGGAAGACCCTCAACTTCCTGCCCCTTGTCTTCATTCGGAGGGGTAACTGAGCACTAACTGATTTTCTCAGCATCCCAGCTGCCATAGTAACCAGGGAATGGGAGGGGAGAAACAGCCAGAAGTCATCCATCCCCTTCAGGTACACAACAGACCCCCTCAATTATGAAGACCCACAAGCCCACAATAACCCACAGCTCTGCCACCAGCAGCTATCTCAGCTGTAGGAACCACAAGGCCTGGCCCCAGAACCCAGAAACACAAACACCCAGCCCACACAGTCACCCAGCAGAGGAAGCAGAGCCAATCACACCGCCCACGCCCACACACCATCATACCCCGCAGCCATTCCCTATGCAGTGGCAAAATCGCACGGAACCAGATGCCAATTAGCACAACACCTCCACCACAGCCTGGGCAACAATGCCAACCTGTGAGACCCCTGCTGTGATTCCATGTAGAGTCTCCTTCCTTACCCCTCACTCTTTATGCCTCCTGGTGTCTCTGTTTATTCAGTCTCTCCCCGGCTCTCTGCCTTTCTCTCCGTGTTCTCCTCTCCCCATCTCCATCTCTCAGTGTCGGAGAGACTGAATGGGACAGAATGGAACAGCCAAACTCGACACAATCTAAGCAAAAGGGTCTCAACCATGCAGACATATCTAAACACATGAATGCCCAGGACACAGTGACACCCACAGATGGACACACAAGACAGTCACGAGGGGGCATACATGCACTTCCACCTTCACCCACTTTCGGTTTCAAGACATTTAAAAGTTTCTGTTGGTTGAAAGAATGGCAGCCCCCACCCCTCAACTTAGGAGTGGGTTGGGAGCTGTCCGTGGTGCTGAAACACTGCAGCCAGGTGGAGTCGTCTCCTGACACATGCTCCTCACAGACACGTAGACAGCTGCTGACACGCTGACACGCTGACAAGGTGATACACACACATACACACACCTCTGCCACTCATTCGCTTGCAGACATGCCGTGGTCCCCTGACACCCAGTGACAACGTGCACCAGTTGACACTCTGACAAGTGTGTCCGCTTGGGACCCAAAAGGAGGAGAAGCCCAACCGGCAGGGGACAGCAAGAGGAACTGGAGCTAGATGAGGGCGGGGCTTCCTGAGGTCAAAGGAAGCAGCTTTAGCAGTACGGGATTAACAGATACACACCATTATATAGAAAATAGATAAGCAACAAGAATTTACTGTATGGCACAGGGAACTATATTCAATATCTTGTTATAACCTATAATGGAAAAGAATCTGAAAAAGAATATATATATGCTGCTGCTGCTAAGTCGCTTCAGTTGTGTCCGACTCTGTGCGACCCCATAGACGGCAGCCCACTAGGCTCCCCCGTCCCAGGCAAGAACACTGGAGTGGGTTGCCATTCCCTTCTCCAATGCATGAAAGTGAAAAGTGAAAGTGAAGTCGCTCAGTCGTGTCCGACTCTTCGAGACCCCATGGACTGCAGCCCACCAGGCTCCTCTGTCCATGGGATTTCCAGGCAAGAGTACTGGAATGGGGTGCCACTGCCTTCTCCAACATATATATATGTCTGAACCACTTAGCTGTACATCTGAAATGATCACAATATTGTAACTCAACTATAATTCAGTTAAAATTGATCATTTTTTAAAAAGGAAACAGCCTTCCTCCCCAGCCTGACATTCTGTCATCCTCACGCCCTCGTTTCCTGGAAACTCCACTTTCCCACCCCTCACAGGCTCTGATTTCACACCCAGTCTCTTTCTCATACTATCTCCCATTCTCTCATGCTGACTGGAACTCTTCTCTCTCTGTAGCATCAGCAGGACTTTCCCTTCCCTGAGTCCGCCTGGGTTCCTCTCAGAGAGAAGAATGTCTCTTGTTACCTCCCGCACTTCTATTCCTTTCAGTCTTCTTCCATCTCAGTCTCCAATCACTATTTCCCTCTTTTTTCTGGCCTCACCAGGTGACAGGAGGGATCTTAGTTCCCCCACCAGGGATCGAACCTGTGGCCCCTGCACTGGGAGTGCAGAGTCTTAGCCACTGGACCACCAGGGAAATCCCTCTTTCCCCCTCTCCTGATGGGCCTCTGTCACTCAGTTTCCATCTCTCGTGGCATCTGTCTCTAAGCCTGTGTCTTTCTGTCTCCTGTCTTCTGTCTCCCTGTCTTTCACCCATCTGGTTGCCTCTCTGTCTCTCTCTTGCATCTCTCCCCTCTACCCCATATCTCTGGGCGTCTCTCTTCCATCTCCCTGTTGATCCTGCCTGGGGTCAGCCCTCCAGCCTGGCTGTTTCTCCAGGCATCTCTAATTAGTGCCTGCCCATCAGAGAAAGGATGTGTTTCCCTAAACGCTAATTAGCCTCCTGCTCTCTGTCTCCTGAAACCACAGCTGGCAGCCTGGGCGGGGGCGGAGGGCAGAGGGTGTCCCAGCCTGGGGAAGCCGTAGGGGCGGGCGGAGGAGAAGCCCTGAGGAAGCCCGCGGCCGCAGGCGAAAAGTTGATTGGAAGCCGTAGACTACAATTCGGACTGGGACAAGCAGAAAGACAACTCCCTCCACGCCCTCTGCCTCGGGTGTGAGAGATGGGGCCTAGAATGGTGCTCTGGGCCCTCAACCCAAGTCAGAACAGAGACAGATGGAAAGGTATGGAGAGTCTGTGACTGAAATATAACCCGAGTCAGAGAGCTGGATCCCGGGGACAGAGATCCAGAGATGACACAAACTCTCCCGAGAACGAGAGACGCAGAGACGCAAAGGGAGAGGTGAAGAGGCAGGGTGAGCAGTGAGCAGCTGAGCTGGGAGGCCGAGCCGCAGAGGCTGGGAGGGGGAGAGGGAGGGGGCGCGGTGGGGGCTCTGCTCGGTGGGGGGAGCGTGGGCGGCGGGAAGAGGGAGACAGACGGGCGTGCGGGGGCGGAAGGGAGCGGGCGGGAGCTGGGATGTGAGGCTGCCGGCACGCGCACCGGGAGACTCGGGCATCTGCGCAAGGGGGTGGCCGGGTGTCTGGGCGTGAGAACAGTCCTGACTCTGCGTCCGTGACTTTGCATGTCTGTATGTGCCCGGTGCGCCTGCTGGTTCTGTCTGTCTGTCTACATACGTACGTAGCCAGCTCCTCTCCGGAGACTCGGTCTCCCACATCCCAGCCCTCCTTTCCCGTGTCTCTTCCTAGGCCCCCAGATTTCTACTCCGACTTTCCCCAAAGCCTCGCCTACATTCCCCCTACCCAAGAGCTCCCCTCCTTCCCCCCGCCCACCTCCTTTAGGCCACGCCCCATCCCCTTAGACCCCGCCCTCTTCCGCTGTCCTCAGCCTTTGCCTCGCGTCCTAGCCACGAAATTAAAAGACGCTTGCTCCTCAGAAGAAAAGCTATGGCAAAGCTAGACAGCATATTAAAAACCAGAGACATTACTTTGGCTGACAAATGTCTGAATAGTCAAAGCTATGGTTTTTCCAATAGTCATGTACAGAATGCAAGATTTGGACCATAAAGAAGGCTGAGCGCTGAAGAACTGATGCTGTTGAACTGTGGCGTTGGAGAAGACGCTTGAGAATCTCCTGGACTGCAAGGAGATCCAACCAGTCAATCCTAAAGGAAATCAGTCCTGAGTATTCATTGGAAGGACTGATGCTGAAGCTGAAACTCCAGTACTCTGGCCACCTGATGCGAAGAGTCAACTTATTGGAAAAGATCCTGATGCTGGGAAAGATTAAGGGCAGGAGAAGAGGGTGACAGAGGATGAGACGGTTGGATGGCATCATCGACTCAATGGACATGAGTTTGAGCAAACTCCGGGAGATAGTGAAGGACAGGTAAGCCTGGCAAGCTGCAGTTCATGGGGTCGCAGAGTCGGACACGACTGAGTGACTGAACAACAACCACTCAGACCCCACCTAGCTCCTTCTCTGTTCCACAGACTCGGCCTCTGCATCGAAAGGGAACTCAGGGCACACTCCTCCATTCTACCGGTTAAGCTCTCCACATCCCTCTCCCCAGGCCCCACCCTAATTCCTCTCGTCTCTCCTCACTTGGCCATTCTTCCTGGTGTCCCACTCTCTTCTCCCCAAACCAGCCCAGTTCACGCAGGACCCGCCCACATCTCGTCCCAACATCTTGACCCCACTCCTCACTCCAGTCTCCCCCCTTCTCTCCTTCATCCCGCCCCTTTTCTGGACCCTGTACCGCCTCCCCAGGCCTCCCCATTTCCAGGGCTCCATCAAAGCTCCACCCCTTTCTAAGACTGAGTGTGTTAGTTGCTCAGTCGTTTCCGACTCTTTGCGACCCCATGAACTCTAGCCCACCAGGCTCCTCTGTCCATGGGGTTTTCCAGGCAAGAATACTGGAGTGGGTTGCCATTCCCTTCTCCAGGGGATCTTCCTGACTCAGGGATCGAACCCCGGTCTCCCGCATTGCAGGCAGATTCTTTATCATCTGAGCCACCAGGGAAGCCCTTTCCAAAACTACGCCTCTCGGAGATCCTCCCACTCGGAGGCCTCGCCCCTGTTCGGGCAACGCCAACTCTCGACCGCACCTACTTCCAGGCCCCGCCCCCGTTCGGACCACGTCCCGCCCTGGCCCCGCCCCTCTCGCGGGCCCCTTGTCGTCTCCCTGGTTCGGGCCGGCGGGCTCGCGCGCTCACATGGTCTCGTCGTCGCCGAACTCGAGCTCGCCGCACGCGTCCTCGTAGTGCACGCCGCCGCCGCGCGCCGTGCCGTCCACCGTGCGGTAGGGGAGGCGCACCGTGCCGCGCGCGCCCGAGCTGCGCACGACGCGCACGTCCACGGTGCCCATGCACTCGCTCACGTGCAGCAGGCGGTCCTGGAAGGAGAAGATGCCCGCGTGGTCGTCGTCCAGGATGGTGACGGTGGCCAGCAGCGGCGACACCAGCCGCCCCTTGGGCCGCCCACCGCCGTCGGGCTCGAACATGCCCTGCGCGTCGCCCACGCGCAGGTTCAGCAGCCGCACGAAGAAGTGCTCATCCTCCTCGAAGATGTCGTCGTCGATGATGCCGATCCGCAGCTCCTTCAGCGTCTCGCCCGGCTTGAACACCAGCGTGCCCTCGCTGCGGTGGAGGAGCGGGGAGAGAGAGGGGTGAAGTCGCTCTCAGGGCTGTGGGCCGGGGAGGTGTGGGGGGTCGGGGTTCAGGGTGGGCTTCCTGGAGGAGGGCGCCGCACCACCGGAAGAACTTAGAAGTATAATGGTGGACAGACGTGAAACATACAATACCGAGGGTGAATGAAGGTGGGCTTTTCCCGAACAGGAGATGCAGAGGGAGAACAAAAACCATGTAGGGGTTCCCTCCCACCATGGAACTCATCAGGAGTAGTGGCATTAAACAGGTGATGAAGGTGAGATCGAGGCAGGCTTCACAGGAGAAGGCTTAGTGGGCAGGAGACCTCCCAGCAGAGGGAACAGCACATGCAAAGTCTTAGGGTGGAGAGGGAGGTTGGAGTGTTTCACAGCCATGCTTCTTGAATCTCAGTGTCCACAGTAATTCCCTGGGACATCTTGTGAAAATGCAGATTGTGGTTCAGTAGCTCTGGGGTTTCAAGGCTCTGCATTTCTACTTAGCGCCCAAAGGACCCCAGTGATTTTGCAACATGGACCATACTTGGAGTAACAGGGACATAGGGCCCACAGTTGACATTGTCATACTTCCCATAAAAACCATTCTGTGCTCCCAGATATCCCCAGCAGAAAATCCACAGTCTTTAACTTGACTTCATTCAGTCATTCAACACATGCTTTCAGTGTGGGAACATGGGAACAGCAGTGCTGGGAACACGGGAAGAGCCCCATGGCACAGCCGTATCACAGTGGCACTTACACATCTCGGGATTTAATTACAGTCCGTTCATAATGAGATAGGTAATGAGCATCTGCTGTGTGCCAGGCACTGTTCTTAGTGTTGGAGAAACAGCAGCAAAACCAGATCAGAGAAGAATCTTTGCTCTGGTGGAGCTTCTGTTCCAGGGCAGGAGATGGGTAATAAAACATAAGGTAATAAAACAAAAAGTAAGGTGATGATGATGCTATGTGGAGAAAATAAAGGAACAAGGGTAGAGAGTGCAGAGAAGGAGCTGTGTGAAAGTGGTCAGGGAAAGCTTGTCTGGGGGCGGGGGTGCCATCTGAGCAGAGACCTGAGGGAGGGAGCCACATGGAGGAGATCTGGGAAAGACTGTTCCTGTAAAGGGAACAGCCAGTGCAAATGTCATGAGGCACCAGTGGGCAGGAGTGCTTGAGGAAGATCAGGGATGCCAGTGTGGCCGCATCCAAAGGAGCAGGGAGGGAGAGAGTGGGAGATGGGGTGACCGAGGGAACAGGGGAAGATGTCATGGGGCCTTGGTGAGCCACGGTGAAGACTTTGGCTTTTACTCCAGTGAGAGGAGAGCCATGGAGGCCTCCGAGGAGAGGAAGGACATCAACTGGCTTAGGTTTAAAAGAGTGTCGGCTGTGTAAGTTTCTAAAGCACAAGCAAGATGCTCTATAATGGGCTGGGGGAGGGAACAAGGCCAAGACATTCATCAGGGTGAAACTTGGGTGGGACAGTGATGACTCTGGGGTGTTAACGAAAGTCAAAAATCTGTCATTTACCCCTCCCTTCCTCTATGGGGGAGTAGAGAGACCCCAGGGTTCTGGCAGGGGTAGAACTGTATGACAAGACCTGGATGGAGGGAATAAGAGCTTCCCATGGCTGCCGCCCTCAGCTCAGAGGGCGCTGTCCATGGTGGCTAAGGCAGGCCAACCTGCTCCAAGCTGCCTGTGCCAGCTGTGTGGTCTTGGGCAGTTAGGACTCAGCAGCCCTCTGAGCCTCGGTTTCCTCATCTGTAAAATGGATTTAATAACCCTGTCTTCCTCTTGGCAGTGTTACAAGGATTGAGTTAATACAGGGGAACTGGACATTGTCCGTAAAGGGACACGTGGGCATCATGTGCCTTCTGGCATGATGCCCTGAGGACAGCTGGATTCCTGCCAAAGTGCATCACGTGAATCTAATCATGAGGAAACATCAGACGAAGCCACACTGAAGATTGTTTGAGTACGTGGCCTATCGTTTTCCAAAGTGTCAGAGTGGGACTTCCCTGGAGGTCCAGGAGTTAAGACTCGATGCTTCCAGTGCAGGGGGCGTGGGTTCGGTCCCTGGTTGGGGAACTAAGATCCCACATGCCATGTGGCACAGCCAAAAGAGAAATTCAGACCAAAGTGTTGGCGTCACCAAAGTCACGGAAAGACCGAGGGAGTGATCCAGATTGAAGAAGGCGAAAGAGACACGACAACCAAATATGCCAAGTGGTTTCTGGATCAGATGGGAAGAGAGGGAGGGAGTGAAAACACAGCTATAAAGGGTGAGACAAGGGCGACTGGGGACAGGCAAGCGTGGACTGTAGATTGGGTCGTCATACTGACGCAATCTTAAACGTCCTGCGTGTGATCACTGGGTTGGGATGATGTGGGAGTATGTCATCATTCTTAGGAGATGCATGCCTCTGTTGATGGGTGAATGGTCATGCTGTCTGACCCTCACTCTAATAAAGTGCCACCGTTAATTTTTTTTTTTCAAAAACAAATTTATGGTTACCAAAGGGGAAAGGTGGGGGGTGGGTGGAGGGATAAATTAGGAATTTGGGATCAACGTAGACACACTACTATATATAAAAGAGATAATCAACAAGGACCTACTGTATAGCCCAGGGAACTCAATATTCTGTAATCACTTACATGGGAAAAGAATCTGAAAGAGAATGGATATACACATATATATAACTGAGTCACTTTGCTGTACAGCCACAACTAACACAACACTGTAAATCAACTATACTCATATCTATAAACTAAAAATTTAAAAAGTAAAGTAGCACCTCAAAACATCTATTATATATTGAAGAGCATGAATGCCCACAGGACAAAATAGGCACAATTGGTGAATATCTGTGTGGAGGTTATATGAAGGTTCTCCAGGCTATGTATTTGCAGCCCTTCTGTAGGTGTGAGATTTTTCAAAATAAAAAGCCGGGGAAAAAAGAACATGGGGATTTTAGAAACCAGGTTTCAGAATCATAGAAGGCTAGGTTCCCAGGACTCATATTCCAACACTGGATGCACAAAATCTGAGAAGATGAAAAATCTTAGAACCATCAGATTAGAGATGGGCTGGGGTCCAGATTAGAATACTAAAACCTTGGAATTCTGGAATCTTAAAACCTTCAACCCTTAGTGTGTTAGGATTATAGAGGCTTAAATCTCAGAATCTTGGAAGAGCTGTGTCATTTGGGGGTCATAGAGGTCATTTTTAATTTGGAGAAACTAAAACCCCACAGAACCACCCTTAGCCTAGTGATGCCTGCAGGCAAGTTAGAAAAAGGTATCCTTTCTTCAAGACACTCTTTCCATGAATCTGGAACTGTCATCATAGACACAGAACTCTACAATGTCCACTATGTGAATAGCACTTCCTTAGACATGTTGCTCTTTTGCAGTGTACAACCTCAACAACTGTACATGACAGTCCTACCTGCCCAGACTGAGGCAGGAACTTACCCAAGGAATAGGGGGCAGGGCTAAGCTGGGGCTGGAACTTCGGTGTCCTCCTCCCAGTCCTAGACCTAAGCTGCCTTGATAAGTGATGCCAGGCCTGTGAATATCAACTGGGTTGGGAGAGTAGAGACATATGGAAAGGTGTCAATTCTTCCTAGCTCTGGCTCCACCACTGAGCAGCATTTACTCCTTCACTTCAAACATCTCCTTCCCAAGGTCATTTGCAGGTGAGAAGGCAGCCTCTGATCCCAGCAAGTGATACCTGTACTCACTTCCTTTTGCAAAGGCTTGGGGTTTTGATGAGGGTGATGCAGACCAGAGGTGCAGGAGGAGTGGAAGGATGAAGAGGTGGACTGACGGCAAGCCCTCACATGGTGAATGCCTGTTCTTCAGTTGAAGGAGGCTAGAGATGTGGGATGAGGGGAAGGATGAAGGGAGGAGGTCAGGGGCGGCCAAAGGGGTCCCATGCTACGGGAAGACAGAACAAAGATATGTGAACAGTTCAGTTTCAACTTAGTAAGTGAAACCTATGAGAAGATCAGCCATCAACACTCTCCTGTATCCTGCTGTATTTTTTCTTCACTCTTCTCACCACTCTCTGACATTTTAATACATTGAATGTATACTTTCTAATGACATGTCTTTCCCAAGAGAGTGTCAGCTGTGTTAGAGCAGGCAGGGATTTCTACATCTTTCATTTATTGATGGTCTCCATTGCCCAGGTTCATTTCTGGCACAGAAAAGACATGTGGTACATGTTATTATTACAGAAAACCATGGGAGCTGGGCTGGAGGAAGCACAAGCTGGAATCAAGATTGCTGGGAGAAATATCAATAACCTCAGATACTCAGATGACACCACCCTTGTGGCAGAAAGTGAAGAAGAACTAAAGAGCCTCTTGATGAAAGTGGAAGAGGAGAGTGAAAAAGTTGGCTTAAAACTCAACATTCAGAAAACTAAGATCATGGCATCTGGCCCCATCACTTTATGGCAAATAGATGGGGAAACAGTGGAAACAGTGAGAAACTTTATTTTTTTGGACTCCAAAATCACTGCAGATGGTGACTGCAGCCATGAAATTAAAAGACGCTTGCTCCCTGGAAAAAAAGTTATGACCAACCTAGACAGCATATTAAAAAGCAGAGAAATTACTTTGCCAACAAAGGTCCATCTAGTCAAAGGTATTGTTTTTCCAGTAGTCATGTATGGATGTGAGAGTTGGACTATAAAGAAAGCTGAGCACCAAAGAATTGATGCTTTTGAACTGTGGTGTTGGAGAAGACTCTTGAGAGTCCCTTGGACTGCAAGGAGATCCAATCAGTCAGTCCTAAAGGAAATCAACCCTAAATATTGATTGGAAGGATTGATACTGAAGCTGAAGCTCCAATACTTTGGCCACCTGATGGGAAGAACCAACTCATTGGAAAAGACCCTGATGCTGGGAAAGATTGAGGGAGGAAGAAGAAGGGGATGACAGAAGATGAGATGGTTGGATGGCATCACCGACTCAATGGACATGAGTTTGAGTAAACTCCGGGGGTTGGTGATGGACAGTGAGGCCTGACGTGCTACAGTCCATGGGGTCACAGAGTCGGACGTGACTGAGCGACTGAACTGAACTGAATGGGAGACTTGTACATCAGTTAACAAAACATACTGTAAACCTATAATTCTTGAAAGAGTGTGGTATAGACAGATCTATTGCACAAATACATAAAGAATTTTGTGGTCCCATGAGGACACAGAAGTTAACTACCTTGTTTACTCTTGTCTGTTGAACCCTTAAAAAAATCTGGATGGCAGATGAATAAAAAGGCCCTACTGTATAGCATAGGGAACTATATTCAGTGTCCTGTGATAACCGTAATGGAAAAGCATATGAAAAAGAATACATATATGGATAACTCAGTCACTTTTCTATACAGCAGAAATGAACACAATATTGTAAATCTACATTTCAACAAAAAATTTTTTAAAAACCTCTGGTGCCTAGTAAGTGCACAGTAGGAATAGCTGGCTAAGGTCACAGTTCTGCTCAAAGAGGGGTGAGGAGAGGGACTGACAGTGAGACATGGGAGGGTTCAGAAGGCGGGTGGCTTTACGGTGGAACCAAAGATGCAGAGGCAATGCGGACACCATCTCTCTTCTCTTGACCCCACTTTGTTTTCCCCCACAGCACTTGCCATCACCTGATATTTTTGTATGCTTCATAGTTTATAACTTTATCACAGCTTAAGGGTAGGGACCTTAGCCGTCTTGTTCACCGAGGTACACCCCTGGCACATGTAGTAGGTGATCGATAAACATTTTTAGGACTTCCCTGGTGGTGCGGTGGGTAAGAATGCACCTGCCAAGGCCAGGGACATGAGTTTCATCCCTCCAAGAAGATTCCACACGCCCCGGAGCAGCCAAGCCTACGCGCCACAACTCCTGAGCCTTCGAGCTGCAAGTACTGAACCCTGAGCTCCTGGGGCCCGTGCTCCACAAGAGAAGCCACCGCAATGAGAAGCCCGCACACCGCAACCAAGAGTAGCTCTTGCGAGCCGCAACTAGAGAAAGTGCCTGCAAAAGCAACAAAGACCAAGCGCAGCCAAAAAAAAAAAAAACATTAATTTTTTTACTTTAATAGTGGTGTGGTGGGTGGGGCACTGGTTCTACCAGGTCATGATGGTAGAAACACATCATGGAGCTATACTAAGGAACACAGAGCAGGGTCAAGCACAAGGCACAGGTGTATCATGGACCTGGGAGCAGCAGCCCGCGGTCAGTGGACAGCCACACTGTCCGTCTTGTCCAGCAGCCTGTGCCAAATGTCTAGAATAGTACCTGGTACAAAGTAGACTCTCAGGAATGAATGAATCCAGCAAGTCCGCCCATCGCAAAGTAAGGATGGGCACCAGACGCAGCCAGGAGACGGAGGAGCCTGGAGGCTGCTGGACGGCGGAGCCTGTGACCCGCGGACCGCCAGCCCTCCCTGCCCACCAGCCTCCAGGAGACCCACCTGTACTCGTAGTCCGAGCCGGCCTTGGCGGAGCCGTCCTCCGTGCGGTAGTCCACGTAGAAGGTGCTGTTGCCCTCGCCGCCCTGGCAAGTGACCGACAACAGCACGGAGCCGCAGTTCTCCAGGCAGTGGTAGAGGCTGGGCTCGAAGAAGATGCGGCTGGCGCCGTCGTCCTCGTCCTCGCCGGGGCCGTCGGCCGGGGTGGCCCTGCGCGAGGCGTCCACCGCGTGTCGCCGCAGCACGTTGCCCGCGCCGGTCATCAGCCGCGTGGCCTGGATGCGGTAGAAGGCGCGGCTCTTCTGCTGGTGGAGCAGCGCGTAGTAGTTGGCGATGCCCACCAGCTGCTCCAGCTCCTTGTCCGGGTGCTTCTGCTTCAAGTCCTTGAGGATCTGGATGACCTCGCGGCGGCTGGCGTCCAGCTCGCGGGCCTCGGCGGGGCCCGGGCCCAGGCCGCCCACCTCGCCCGGAGCCTCGGCGCCCACGAACGTGCCGTCCAGCTCGATGCTCTTGGGGGGGTCGCCCTCGGCGCCGATGATGATGCCGCTGCGCGGGTCGGTGCGGTAGCGCTTGTACACGTACTTGTAGAAGAGCAGCCGCTTGTCGGCCATCCAGGCGAACACCACGCACACCGGGAAGAAGACGAGGGTCAGCAGCGCCTCCCACACCTGCGGGCGGCCGCGCAGGTCAGGACCGCCGCCCCGGCAGGGGGCGCGCTCGCGGCCCGCCCGCCGCCGCCCTCCCCAGCGCCGGGTCCCTGCCCTTACCCGAGTTCCCTCTTCTCAGTCTCTCCCCATCCGGCCTTCTTGCTGTCTCTGCCTCCTCCCTCTGTCTCGCTCCTGTCTCTCTTCATCTCAGCCTCTCCCCGTTTCTCTGTGTCTCTGTCTCTCCCTCCATCTATATCTCTCCCCTCTGTCTCTCCCTCTCTCTGGCTCTCGTCTCTGCTTCTCCCTGCCTATCCCCATCTTTCTGGCTAGGTTGGTCCTTATCTCTTTTTCTCCCTGCCTCCAGTCTCATTCTCTATGTCGGCTGGCTTGTTGTTTGTTTGTTTAAGCTGTAAAGGTATTTATTTATTTATAACTAATATTTATTTCTTTATTTGGCTGCACTGGGTCTTAGCTGCAACATGCGGGATCTAGTTCCCTGACCAGGGATCAAACCCACGCCACCTGCACTGCAGAGAAAGCCCCGCGTCTTAGCCATTGGACGGCTAGAGAAGTCCTTAATGTCAGTTGGTTTTCTATCTTTCCTCCTCTCTTCCTTTCTGGTGGCCCCTGTCTCCTTGTCTCCATTGTCTTTTATATCTTTTTTAGATACCTACCTCTCTTTCCTATGAGATTCTTCTCTGTCCCCCCTGCCTTCTCTCTTTATGTCTTTATGTCTCTCCTTCCCTCACCCTTTTTGTCTCTCCTTTGGTCGCATCCATCCATCCATCCACTGTTTGTCATGCTGCTCAAGTGCAAAGAACACAGACATCCTCAGCCACCACCACGTCAGGGACACGCCCCACCCTGTGGTCCCAGCCCCTGTCCGGGGTAGTGCTGGTCTCTCTCCATCTTTTTTCTCCCACCTCATTGCCCCTCCGCCCCTTCTCACCCGAGATGCCTCCACTTCTCCAAACTCCACCCATCACCCAGGGTCTGCTCTCTGCTCACGTCCCCAAACTCCCCTATTCCTTTCCTCCAACTCCTCCCCCCGCCTCCACCAGTAAATACAGCCTTTGCCAGATTCTCCTTCCTTAGGATTTGTTTGGCCCTTAGGGATTGGACTCTGACTCTAAAAGAGGCACAAGTTTGGCTCATCGTCTGACAGCCTCATAAAGCAAGTTCTCATGTTTACATGCTACCTCCCCAGAGAGACAGGGCAAGGCTGAGTTTAGACCCCGGTTCTAGAAGAGGGATGCCTGGCCCAGGCTCTTATGTGTAAAATGAGCACATCCCAAGACTGAATGAGCTCATGCACTCCTAGCACTAAGCCTTGTCAGTTACTGATACGTGGAAGATACAGAAAATGTGAAATTAATGGGATCGTTATTACTAGTGGGCTTCCCAGGTGACTCAGTGGTAAAGAATCCGCCTGCCAATGCAGGAGACCCGGGTTCGATCCCTAGCTCAGGAAGATCCCCTGGAGGAGGCCATGGCAACCCACCCCAGTATTCTTGCCTGGAGAATCCCATGGACAGAGGAACCTGGCCGGCTACAATCCATAGGGTCACAAAGACGCAGACACGACTGAGCCCACGTGCACTATTACTACGTTTATACTGCTGTCACCATGTTACTATTGTCTTGAGCTCTGTGCACTTTGGGGCTCAGTCTGCCCATGGTCTGGCAGAAGGCACATACAGGAAACATCCATCAATACCTGACAGCTCTCCTTGAAATATTCATGTAAAGATGCATATGCCACCTTTCTCATTAAAGATAAAGAAGAAAAGATTAAAGAGCATTTACAAATCGGATGGCCCCAGAGGTATCTTTAAAATGAGCCTGGTAAGGAAAATATCTTTAAGCTCTCATTTCACAGCCCCTTGTCGCTGTGTTTACTGCTGGTTCAGAGAAAAAGTAGGACTTGGAAATAGTACAACCACACAAAGCCACCGGCAGCCTTGTGAAAAGAAACTGAATTTTCCACGCAAGCTGTAAAATGAACTCTTGCCTTGCACTCATTGAACTGGTCAGTGTCTATGCTGTGGGCGATTCTCTCTTAATCAGAAGCAAGATCTCCAACACCTGAGATCTGCTTTCTTCCCTGCAGGTAAACAAGGTGATTCTAATAGATTCACATCTGCCTTCGAGGGCACCCACTTGTGGCGCAGGGGCTAAGACTGCACTCCCAATGCAGAGGGGTCTGGGTTCAATTCCAGTTCAAGGAACTAGAGCCCATATGCCACAACTAAGAGTTCGCATGCTGTGACTAAAGATCCCGAGTGCTGCAGTCAAATTAATTAATTAAAAAAAAAGAGGACCTCGCTAAAATCAGAAATGAAAAAAGAGGACCTCATTTAAAGAAGAAGTGCTTCCCTGGTGGTAAAGAATCTGCCTGCCAATGTAGGAGACATGGGTTCGATCCCTGGTCCAGGAAGATCCCACATGCCTCGCGGCGACTAAGCCCATGCACCACAACTGTTGAATCTGTGCTCTGGAGCCTGTGCTCTGCAACGAGAAGCCACTGCATTGAGAAGCCCACCCACTGCAACTAGAGAGTAGCCCCCATTTCTGTGCAATTAAAGAAAAGCCCTTGCAGCAATGAAGACCCAGTGCAGCCATCACAGAAAACTATTTAAAAGAAGAAGAACCAATGGACTAGTCTAATCCCTTCCATAGTTCAGATGTGTAAACTGAGACCCAGAGGGTATGGGCTTTGCCTGAGGTCACACAGCACTTCCGGAGAAAACCCTGAGCCAGACCCATCTCCTCCCTGCCCCCGTTCAAAGCATCTAGGAGGGACTGGCATCATCTTGATCTCATGCCCATTCTTTCAGTTATTTCGTGAAAGCATTCCAGAAGTCTGGTCTCCATGTCACTCCAGAAGGGATCCTCCAGAACCACTTCTATACCCAGACCTGTGGCATTTCACACTGTTTTCCCTGTGATGAGCCAGCTCCTTCTCAGGAGAAACCTCCCCCCTCCTAATCCCACCTCCTCCCCACAGTGTCTAAAATCCATTTCACAGTTTTGGTGTAAATCCTTGTCACGGACCACTTGGACAACCCAAGTCAGGATAGCGTCCTTTTTAAAATAGTGCCTGAGACCGTGTGAAGCATCGTCTGTACTTTTCACCTTGGCAGCCAGGAAACTCAGCACTGCAGTCAGGAGTCATAGGAACTGTCTCCCTTCCTCCCTCATCCCTGTCTTCCAGTGCTCCACCTCCCTCTTTTCCTCACTGTGGTTTCTTCCTTCCTTCTGCCTAGATAACATCTGCAAAGAATTTTTTTACCTCTAACTTTAGATCTTTCCTGGAAAGAAACTATAGCTGGCAAAACTTGACAGATATGTCTAAGTAGATTATACACTTGTATAAAGGAATCCTGGGTAGCCTCAAATAAATTATGCATGTGTGTGAGAGAATTAAGCCAGGCCCATGAATAAATTATGCAAATGTAGGCGGCAATCGTGGGGCTGTGGGAAATAAATTAGGCGAATGTTTTAAAGGAGACTAAGCAATAGGCCCGTTAAGACACTGGATAAATGAGAGGCAAGTGATTATGTGAATGTGAGAGTAAATTATGCAGCTGTGGTTCTAAATTTTTTCCCATTAGTGGAATAAATTATGCAAAGTGGTCTTTTCAGTGGGCTGGGTTTATGCCTAGGTTGGACTCGATATGGGTGTGAATTACAGTGAAGTGGTATAAATCATCTCAACGTCAGCAATCAATTATTAATAATGAATGAACTATGCAAACCACGACTGCATATCTGGCAAATACAAAGCTAGATTATGCAGATGCAAAGTCCATGCGCAAACTATGCAAATTGCACCAAGTGACTCAAATCAGTTAGCACTGTCAGAAAACACGGGGCTAGATGCTGCAACTGTAAAATGAATTATGCAAATAGGGGATGTCTAATTGAAAAAGTGGAAATAAATTATGCAAAAGGCAGGGAGTATAGGGAAACCCGTGACCATACCTGGCAAATACCTGACTAGACTGTCATATGCCTTACACGGATCACTAGGACTCTGTTAGCACACACGGCACCCTTGTGAGAGTTCAAAGATGCCATTTCCAGATGGGCATATTACAAAATGGCATCTGGTTCTGCATGGATGAGCTCTTTCCAGAGTTTGCAATGCCATCCAGACCTGGCTTGGGGAATACCCACCAGACTCCAGCCCCAATTTGCCCTCTCTGGCCCTATGCCTTTGTGCAGTGCATGACCTGGACAACCATACCCGGCGGCCCTCTCAGATGTGAGCATGTGTTTCTGCAAACACAGGCATTGACTCTCCGAGTTCAGGAGGCCCACCCCTCTGGATTGTGCAGACATACATGCACCCAGGAGATGTCTGTGCATCCTTGCTCACCTGGACCACACCTGGGGAAAAGACAGCCAGGATGAGATAAAGCCAGACGTAGGCGAAGATGCTCCAAGAGGCGGTGACAAAGAAGACCCTCAGGTGCTTGATCTTGCGGCTCTCGCCAGCCGGGATGACATAGATGCACACGGCAATGACCACAAACATGTTGAAGGCAGCGCTGCCCACGATGGTGCCCGGGCCCAGCTCACCCGCCTGGAAGTTGTGGCCGCAGACCTCAATGACGGACAGCAGGATCTCCGGGGCTGAGGAGCCGAGGGCCATGAGGGTGAGGTTGGACACTGTCTCGTTCCAGATGCGGACAGTGCCCACGCTGGTCTCGCCGTTGGCCTTGGTGATGGTGATCTCCTTCTCCTTGGACGTGATGACCTCGATGGAGGCCATGAAGCGGTCGGCGATGATGGACACACCCAGGAACATGTAGACCATGGCCACAAAGTAGACCACGGCCCGGGCTGCTTTGTCCCCCAGCGACGGGTCATCGGGCTCCCAGACGGGCAGCAGGACCCCTGGCTGGCAGCGGTTGGAGCCCTGGCAGCCCCCTGTACTGCTGGCATCACTGTCATTGGCTGGGGGAGGTGGCAGGGACGGGGTCGGGGTGGCCGCCCCTGAGCATGGCGGAGTCCCCAGGAGGAGTGCAAACCCCACCAAGGCCAGGGGAGCCATGGAGGGGGCACGGTCCTGTGGGGGAGGAGGAGGAAGTCTGGATGAGGGGAGCAAACCCCTCCTCCCTCTAGCTCAGGAGTCAGGGCTTGTTGCAGGCAGAGAATGGGGGAGAAGCTGGGGACTAACAGAGGGAGGAGAGAGACCAGGAGAGACAGAGAGACAGAGATTCAGAGACAGGGACACAAAGAGGCACTCTCTCTGTGCTAGGCAGAGACCAAGAAAGGCATAGAAAGATAAAGGCATCATGCACTGCTGATGGACATGTAGCCTCTATGAGAAACTACATCATGTATCCCAGGACTCAGCAATTCGACTCCCGGGAATGTACCCAGGGAAATAAGTCAAGTGTTCAATGAAAGACCCATACACAAGTGTTTACAGCTGCTTCATTGATAATAAAGCTTGAAGCAAGCTGGATGCCTATTGGTAAGAACACAGAGAAGTACAGGGCAGAAGACGCACGTGGTGGAATATCATATAGCACTGAAAAGGGAGTGGACAACTGATACACCCAACATCACAGATGCATCTCACAGACATACCATGGAAGAGTGAAGCCAGGCACAGAAGGACGCAGAAGGAATAAGTCTGTGGGTGAGGCAAGGTACTGGGGGGCCCTCAACTCATTCGGTGATTCCTGTGTTTCCCAGTTTGGTGCTCAGAGGGCTCCTGCTTGGGGTTTGGGCTGTGTAGGTGCTTCTTTGTTTTTCCTGTCTCAGGTAGGGCTGGGGAGGGGCTGCTGGCGGGTCTCTCATTCACATTCTGCCCCGCAATGCTAGCACGTGTCTCTCTGCAGTATACCTGGGCTTCTGGGAAGTGGGGGATTCCTTAGAAGTTGTGATGTTGTGGCCCCCAGGTTGGGTTTTTTGCCCCATTTGTGGGTGTGGGGTCAGTCCTTATCTTCCCGCCTCTGGTCCTGGGCTTGAGTGGCTATGTCTGTGTGTCTCGGTGTCCTCTAAAAATGCAAATTATTTCACATCCTTCTATCTGATCAGAACCGCACCACCCCCCCCGCCCCCCATGGCTCTGGTCTCACTCCAAACACCGAAGTCCCTTCCCTGGTTCATAAGGTCTCACACAATCTGGTCCCCTCATTCTCTTTCTGGTCTCATTTCTCTCCCTCTTTCCCTCCCTCACTTGGCCTCAGCCACTCTGCCTCTTCCCTGCTCTTTGGACAAGTTCTTGCCTCAGGGCCTTTGCACCTGCTGTTCCTCCTTCCTGGGACACTCTTCCCAGCATATCCTCTCCCTCTCCTCCTTCAGCTCCCCACTAAGAGGTCACCTTCCCTGACCACTCTGTTCGAAATGACACCCTCCCAACTTTGGGGAGTCCCCAGCCATCTCACGGATGAGCCGACCAAGGCTCAGATAGGCTTAGTAACTTGTCCAGTGACCGCCAGCAGCCATTCTATGGCTCCCAGTTTCTCTCTCCAAGAGTGGTCCTGACTTCCAACTCCCCCGCCCCACCCTTGTGTTGCCATGGTAACCCAGTAGCCTATAAAACAGGCCTCAGAAAGGAAGGGAGGGGTCCTCAGGGCCGCCTGCTCCCTGACCCCTATCCTGGCCACCAGCCTCAGTTCTCACATAACATCCATTTCTGTCTGAAAAAGTTCTCAGAGTCTAGCCCACAGCCTGCCCCCAACGCACACCGGTGTCCTCACGACTGAGAACTGGGGGAGGGAGGCAGAATGTTGGCAGAACTTCCCTGAGAAGGAGTGAGAGTGTGTGTGTGTGTGTGTGTGTGTAGGCGGGGTAGAGGGGTGATTCTTAAAGGGCCACCGCACAATTACCCCCTCAGCAAGGCCCCTAATGATACGTCTAATTAGCAGCCCCCTAATTAGCAATGACTTAGGCATAATTACAAACCCACCAGGATCCAAAGCAAAGACTCACGCTCTCTCCTCCCTCCCTCCTCATCAGCCCCTAGCTTTCAGGAGAACCCAGGGCCACCTGGGAGTCAAGAATTCATCCATAGCGTCTCACCCCCTCATTCAGGGAAGGGCCACGGCCTGGGAAGTTCTGCCTTGCATCCAACCACCTGTCCCTCCCGCCTCGGTCCTCAGGGGAAACCAGGGTCAGCCAATGGGTGTTCTGACACCCGCCCTCCTTGCCCCGAAGCTGGGCAAAGCAGCCTGGTTCAGTGGCTTTTTCTCCTGCAACACCTGGCTTCCTCTCCCTGCAGCCTTTGGAGAGGAGCGGTCAGGGAGAGAAAGCACTGGATAAACACTTGTGTGATAAGCCTCCAAGAGGTCGGAGCCCTGTTACTGGGGACAGCTGGGCTGCTTCTGCTTGAGACTCCTGCCTCTGCCTCTCTCGTTTCCCCAGCTGCCCTGAAACCTAAGCTGGGTATCCAGGGGCAAAAGGATCAGGTGGAGGCCAGGGTGGGACTCCGGAGGGCAGATGGCGGGCATCATCTGTCCCTGGGGCCGTCCCTCCCCTCCCTCCCGGGCTGGTGGCCAGCTGGGTCAGTAGGGAGCGCCCCAGTTCTGCCTTGCCCCCATCTGGGGGCCTCAGAGACCTCATCTGTAGGGTGGGGACTGCAAGCTTGAGCGGGGTGGGGCGGTCAGGCTGGCAGGCCAGGTAGGACCCCCTCTAGTCGGTAAGCAGCGGGTGGTGGTCCCGAACCTCGCTCAGGGCAGGGGCAGGGGGTGCCTGCTGCCTGCCCCTCGGTGGGGACACGGCCTTCTAAACACGCCCGCTTCCCGCCCCTGCGCGAGCCAGGTCCCCCCACCCCGCCCCTGCATACGGTGTCCCCGCGGGGGGACCCCACGCAGACACACGCAGTCTTGGTGTTCAGGCTGTGTGATAGATACATCCATTGGTAAACTGACACCCGGAGGGGCAAAGGGCTTGGTCAAGTCGCGAAGCTTCAAGTCGTGGGCAGGACAGAAGCCCGGGGCTCCTAACCTGTGCTCGATTTAACCCACCCAGAGCCCCTCATGGGCACTCACTTGAGGGCCTCACCCCATCACAGTGTGGGCTACAGGCTCAGCCCCACACCTCTCATCTCCCCCACCTCCTCTGGGGCCCCCCTTCCCAATAGGAAAGAAGAGGATGTATCCTCAAGACTCAGAAGGGCCCTTTCCAGAGCCCCCAAGGGGCAGCAGAGAAGCTTCTGAGCTCCACCCACCCCTGGAAGACAGGTCTGGGGCTGGCACACTGGAGAGGGATGGAGGCAAGACTGTAGGGAGGACTGGCCTGGTCCTCCTAGGACCTATTATTGCTCTGCCTGGAGCAGTGAAAGGGGCTCAGTAATCGTCCAAAGAATGAATGAGTCATGAAATGGACAGACGGCAAGAGGTACGGAAGTGAGACGGCAGGAGGGACGGGGTCCAGTCAATATGAAGAGGAATGGGAGGGTAGACTGAAAACAGGACCGATTCGGTCTCCACTACGGAGGCCACCGTTAGGCTGCGAGAATGCCTCAGGATGCCAGAAATCAGGCAGGGGCGAGCCGAGGAGCTCTGTGCTCAGGGGAGGGATGGGCGGGTGCCAGCGGGGAGGATGGGGTGGGGGAGCTCGGCTGAGGAAGGGAGCGGAGTTTGGGGGACTCCGCGCCTCCGGGCGAGCCCACTCTGAGGCGGTGGCGGGGGAGGTGGGGGGGAGGTGGGAGATCTTCTTCCTCCAGGTCTCCCCTGGCCAGGGGCGGAGACAAAGGTGTGTAGGAAGCAGAGTTAGCCAGGGAGAGGAAGAGGGGAGGAAAGAGAGAGGAACAGGGAGCAGGTGCCTGGAGACAGAGATGGAGATGAGAGAGGAAGGGGAGAGACAGGAAGACCCACTCGGAGATGGAGAGAGACAGAGACCCAGGAAGGCTGAGAGCGTAGAGAGACAAGAGACCCAGGGAAACACACAGATGGCGAAAGAGGAAGGCAGGGAGAGAGACCCAGGACTGAAACAGAAAGCTGGACCAGACCCAGGCACGGAGAGAGTGAGACGGAGGGAGTCAGGGACTCAGAGAGACAGGCAGACTCGGCGGGACCGAGACCTCTGAGAGGTGTGGAGGCACAGGAAGGCGAGACCCAGACACAGGAGGGCGGGGGCGGAGGCGGAGAACGCGAGGGGCGGGGGGCTGCCCCAGACGGGGCGGGGGTGTTCGCACCCACTCAGTGCCCAGGAGGCACCCCCTCCCCAGCCCGCCACGCTCCCCGAAGAGCAGGAGGGGCTGAGGATGTTGGCTGCTGGTGATGGCCCCCGACTCCGCGTTCGGGCCCTGGTACCCGCAATCCAGGATATGCAGCCCCCTACTCTCCATAAAGGAGCCCAGGGAAAAGCGGCTCCTCGAATGCCCCCCTCCACCCGCCTGGGGTAGCTCATCCTTCCCCCCAGCTCGCCCTCCCCTCACTGGGGGGGTCTCTTACCTGCAGCTACAGCCTAGAGCAGGTTCCCCCAGCACTGGATTGGCAGTGGTGGGCGACTCCGCCCGACAGAGAGAGAGAGAGAGAGGGAGAGTGAGAGGGAGAGAGAGAAGAGCTGGAGACTGAGAGGGAGAGCTAGGGAGGAGGGGAGAGAGAGAGGGGATAGAGGGAGGAGAGGCCAGGAGGAGGGGGGAGGGACGCGGGGGAGGGGGAGTCGGCTGGAGAGGGAGGAGGGGGGCCGGGGGAGCGCGCCGGGAGGGCGGAGGAGGAGCCGAGGAGAGAGGGGAGGAGGAGGAGGCGGGGAGAGGGAGGCCAGCGCGGGAGGCAGGGGAGGGGCCTGCAGAGAGGAGGGGCGGGGAAGGGGGGGTGAGGCAGCCCAAGCCTCCCACCCACCCTCTGCGTTCAGCACCACAGGCAATGGACAGAGACGGAGGGCGTGTGTGTGTGTGTGTGTGTGTGTGTGTGTGTGTGTGTCTGGGGGGGCGGGGTTCTGGGGGTCATTCAGCAGCATCGTCCACGGTGCCCCCGCCCCCCACCAACACAGTCTCTGATCCATACAAGGACCAAAGAGGCGAAAGAGCTACAAATAGTTTCAGGCTCCCAGAACTGGAGGGGGAGGGCAAAAATGTTTTTAGCCAGAGTCAAGATCCAAATTCACATGCCGGGCCTGCAGACAGAGCCTCACAGAGCCAGCCAGAAACAACCACAAAGGCAGCCATTAATAATAATAACAATGCAGCACTTATCGTGTGCCAGACATTGTTACAACATTTTTAGTAAGTGCTTGACACGTGTTGACATAACGGACCCGCCTGAAGACCCTGTGAAGGAAATGCTACTCGTCCCATTTTACAGATAGGGAAACTGAGGCACAAAATGGTAAAGTGCGCCTTCAGGTTTACCCTTCACTGCTACGCCACACACGGCCCCAGACTCAGGGGCTGGCAAGAAGTCAGGAAGTGAGTTGCAAAGGATCGGGCAGCATCGGAAACACAAACTCACAAATCCTGAAATGGAGAACAGACACACACACACACACGTGCACAGCCATGCACAGGCTTCACGAACCCACATCACTAGTTAAAAGCCCCCAATCCCACCTTAGGGTCCACTCCCGCCCAGGACAGGAGGTGATAGAAGATTTCTCCTCTGCAGACAGGAAGCAGGAGGCAGACCCTGCTCTGGCCAGTGGCCCATGCCCATCACCACCCGTCCTGGCTGGACACCCTCAGGCTCGCTGCCAGGAGGGAGAGAGACGACCCAGCTCCAGCTGCCTGCGATTTCCCATGCTTGGGCTTGGGCTCTGGGAGGTGAGGAGAAGTCTGGGGCAGCCAAGAATTGGTGGGCTCCAGCCTCCCGAAGACCCACCGAGGGGCACTGGTAGCCAGCCTGGTCTTCTGCGGTGCAGATGGTCAGACTGACGTGTGGACTTCCACGGCAGGAGGTGGACAGATGGCCAGAATGACTGTAGTGCCTGCCCCTCCCCACCAGGAAGCAGGAGTCTCCCCTCCCCCTCAACTGCCAGGGAGGAAGCAGTGCCCCATCCCCCAACCAACCTGGACCCCCCTCTCCCCTCCCCTGCTCAGGAATGGGTCCCCAACCCTCTGGACAGGATTCTATTCCTGACAATATTTCTCCTGTCACCCCCGCCCTCCTCTGGTCCCTGTGATGGAGGCCTGGATTCCCTCTCTGGTGCCATGGAAGTGGCCACAGGAGGGACAATTCCTACAGCCATGGGGTCCCCTAATCCCCTGGGCTTTTCTTTGTTATATGTTTTTGGCTATGCTGAGTCTTCATTGTGGTGCACAAACTCTCGTTGCCAAGCATGGGCTCTGGAGTGCATAAGCTCAGTAGTTGTGGCATCTTAGTTCCTGGACCAGGGATCGAACCCATGTCCCCTGGCAGGCAGATTCTTAACCACTGGGCCACCAGGGGAGGTGCCCGGCTCCCATTCTCGGGCTTTTCAATTAGGACTACCCTTAGTCCTTTCTAGCACAGTATAGCCTGGGTCCTGTCTTCCTGGGGCTCGTCTCAGTACTCCCCTGTGGGGACCTAAATTCAATCACTTTCTGTAGGGTGTTAACTTTGACCCCTGGTGTAAGGTATGAAAGTAGTGAAAGTGTGAGTCACTCAGTCGTGTCTAACTCTTGTGACCCCATGGACTGTAACCCACCAGGCTCCTCTGCCCATGGGATTCTCCAGGCAAGAATACTGGAGTGGGCAACCATTCCCTTCTCCAGGGGAATCTTCCTGACCCAGGGATCAAACCTGTTATCTCCTGCATTGCAGGCAGATTCCTACTGTCTGAGCCACCAGGGAAGGTGTGAGGTCTAGCCATAGTAACTTTTGCTAGCGTCCAACTCCAGCATTATTCACAGGGCGTCTGACCTCAGGCCCTCTGTTACAATCTGTGGCTTCCGCATGAGTCTTGTTTTTTTTTTTTAATATTTATTTATTCATTTGGCTGGGCTGTATTAGTTGCAGCTAAGAGATCTTTTTAGTTACAGCATGTGGAATCTAGTTCCCTGACCAGGGATTGAACCTGGGTTCCCTGGTGGCTCAGACAGTAAAGCGTCTGCCTATAATGCAGGAGACCCAGTTTCAATCCCTGGGTGGGGAAGATTCCCTGGAGAAGGAAATGGCAACCCACTACAGTATTCTTGCCTGGAGAATTCCATAGAGGAGCCTGCTGGGCTACAGTCCATGGGGTTGCAAAGAGTCAGATACTTTGTGACACTGAGCGACTTCACTTTCACTTTCCCCCCTGCATCAGAAGCATGGAGTCTTAGCCACTGGACCACCAGGGAAGTCTCCCATGACAGTCCTTTCCAGCCATATCCTTTCCTCTGAGGCTCAATCTCCTTATCATCCCACTGAGCCCTCACCCAAGATCCAGAGTTTCCCACTGGGGTCTAACCTGAGCTCATGTGCAAACGTCTAACCTCGAAGTCTTCCCATGGAGGATGAACTTCAGTCTTCCTCGGAGGGCCTAACTTCCTTTCTTTTCTCTGAAATCTACACTGCAATTCCACTTCAGTCCCACTCCTGGGTCTGACTTTGGATCCCCAGTCCCCAGAGTCCCCTCCCTCAGTTCTTCCGGGGAAATCCAGCTCCTGACATTCAGCCTGGCACATCGTGGGCCCTCGTCAAACGCTTGCCGAACAAAACGATGGAGACGAGTGTGAGTTTGGTTCCTCTGGATATAGAAATCATCGTCACTGAGCAATTCTCATGGAGGGTGAGATCATCCCATTTTCAGATGGGAACACAGAGGCACAGAGAGGGGAGTGCAGGTCACAGGGCACTCGGGGGCAGGGTCAGAGCAGGACCCACGGCTCCATCACCCCGGGGGTGGATCTGGGGGGGGGACCAGCCCCTCCTTCAGGATGTTCCCCCCGCCATGTAGGTGAGCGCCCCAAGGCATTACTGCAGACTTGGGGTGGGCAGTGAGTGGGTGCTCAGGAAGCCAGGGTCTCGGCAGGCCCGGAACCCACCCTGTCCCCCATCTTCTGTGGCTGACGTCTCCTCTGCTCCACTTGACGCCGAAGCCGGGTCAGGACCAGCTCTGAGGCCTGGATCAGGCTGTGCTGTGGGGAACGAGAGGAGGAGGAAGGAGGCGGGCAGAGGTGGGATGGAGTTGGAGGGGTACGGGTTACACCACCCCCCTCAAAGCTGGAAGCTTAGCCACGACCAGAGGTTGGAGAGAGGACCACCACGTAGGGGGTGGGAACGGGTCTCCGTGATGTGGTGAAGGTCAGACTCAGGGGCGTGGCCTTCTGTGAATTTCCAGCAGGAGGGACAAAGCCCAGCCCCAGATGTGTGGGTCTGAGGTTAGAACCTGGGGCGGAGGGGAAGGGGAAGAATCAAAATGAAGGGGAGCTCGAGTTACATGGGAGCAAGGACTGACCACTGAACAGAGGCTGAGGTTAGACCACGGCAGATGGGGACAAAGGTGAGACCCTGGCAGAAAAGGTTAGGCCCACAGGACCAAGAAGGAGCAGACCACAGTGGACAAGAGAGGGATGGAGCCAGACCCGGGTTGGAGGGTCTGAGGTTAGATCCTGAGACAGGGACAGAGTGCGGAGGTCACTGCGCAACAGCTTGAAACAGAACACAGCAAGAGGCTAGTGTGTGCGAGCAAGGCGGAGGGGAAGCCCCTTCCACTCTGGCCCAGCCTCAGATCCCTCCTCATCCTTCATTCCATGCACTGTGGTTCAACCTCACGCCTTTTCCCTGGGGCCTGGCCTCTATCTCCATGTGGTCTAATCTGGACCATTCCCCTGATGGCAAGGCTGAAGGAAGAGGCCCCAGCAAAACCTTCAGAGGAGGCAGTAAGGTTAGACTCCAGCAGACAAGCGCTCAGGTGAGGAGCCTGGAGTCAGGCCAGAGGGAGGGGGAAGGCAAACAGCAGATAAGGAGACAGAGATACCTCGTAGCTGAAGGGTGGGTGTCAGGTCACAGGGAGAAGGTCAGAGGTTATACTACACTGTGCTTAGTAGCTCAGTTGTGTTCAACTCTTTGCGACCCCATGGACTGTATAGCCTGCTAGGCTACTCTGTCCATGGGATTTTTTAGGCAAGAATACTGGAGTGGGTAGCCACTTCCTCCTCCAGGGGATCTTCCCAGTCCAGGGATCAAACCTGTCTCTTGAGCTGTAGACGGATTCTTTACCTGCTGAGCCATTGGGGAAATCTCATCTACATTAGTTGGAGGTTAAATAGAAAGGGATGGTTGTAGGCTGGACCTTGGACCATGGGAATGGGTTGGATGTTAAACCATAAGGGCAGTGAAGCTGATGTGGGAGGGTGAGAGGTCAAAGTACAGGAGAAGGCTGGCCATTTGACAGCAGGTCAAGGGCATGACCGCAGTGGAAAGTTCAGAGGTTAGACCAGAGTGGAAGGGCTCGAGGTTAAACTATGGCAGAAAGCTGGAGACAGGCTGGAAGTGAGATACTGAGTAGAGTGAAGCGGACCACACATGAGGAAGAGGGGGTGGCTGCAGGGGGAGGGCCGAGGTCAGGGGGCAGTGGGAGGGTACAAATAGCTCACGGGATGGATCCAGGCTGGGGAAGGGACAGAGTCAGACAGAGCGGGGGCACAGAAGGACAGAAGTGCGGGGGGCTGAGGAAGGCCAGGGGGACGGGGGTGATGGATGCCGCAGCCAAGCCCCCTTCGCCCCTCGCTATGAGGCCCCAGCCCCCTTCTCCTGGACCAAAAGGAGTCACACCCCACGCTCTGCACCCAGGAGGAGGCCTGCAGCCAAGACTGCCCCCCTTGCCCAAAGGTGGCCTCAGGCCCCAGAGCTCCCTCTCCCCTGAGGACACGCCCTCACTAAGGCGGGTGAGAAGTTCCACCTCAGGGCCCCCGGCTACCTGCAGGATGTGCACGCCCTTCAGGGAGACCACGGCCAGCTCGCGCAGGCCGTCCCCGGTCAGGTCCACATGTGCCATGGCCAGCAGGGGGCTGGAGAAGCCCCGTCGCCACAGCAAGCGGAAGCCATGCTGGTCCCCGGGGAGCCCACGCCCGGGGCCACAGTACTTGTAACAGAGCAGCTCCTGCAGGGGTGGGGGGTCAGGGTCACACGGTGGGCATCGGGGTCACGGTGGCGGGGAACCAGGGTCACACAGGGGGACTGGAGTCACATGGGGGGATCAGAGTCACACGGGGTTGAGGTCACATAGGGTGGTCAGGGTCACACGGTGGGCGTCAGGGTCACGAGGGGATCAGGGTCACACAGGGGGATGGGGTCACATGGGGGTCAAGGTCACATGGGGGTCAAGGTCACACCGGGGGATCAGGGTCACATGGAGGGATGGGGTCACACAGGGGATCAGGGTCACATAGGGCTCAAGGTCACATTGAGGGGTCGGGGTCACATGGGGGGGTTGGGGTCCCACGAGGGAAGGCAAGCGTGACAGTCCCACCCCTTGGGCCCCACCTGTCCGTAGGTGGCCACCAGTACTTCCGGCCGCCCATCCAGATCGATGTCGGTGACCAGGCCACAGAGGACGCTGTCAAACTGGTCGCTGCCCGGCAGGAGAAGCTGGTCTTCGAGCCCCCGGCTCAGCAGGTCGCTGGGGGTCAGAACACAGCAAGAAGACTGGGGTCAAGTGCAGTGCCTGCCACCCTGAGCACCAGATCCTCACGTGTCAGGTCTGGAGGCTCTGTTCCTGCTGAAGCCTGGACACCCTCGTCTCCAAGCTGACCATCCTCCTATGCACCTAGAGGTGCTCAAGGCATCTCCGATCCGGACACTCACACGGTCCCCTGAAGGTGGGATCATCTCACTCCCATGTGGAAACCCACACCATTCCTTCTGGTGACCCTGTCGCCTCCAGTCTGGACACCCGCATAATCCTCTGGAGCCTGAGAGCTCGGACCCAACACTGGACACCTTCACGGCCCACCAAGTATGCACAGCTGGCTTGCACTGGCTCACAGGAGCTGACTGGGACATTTTCAGAAACTCTGAGAGCGTGTTGGCATTGTGTCAGTGACTCGAAATCCCACCGTGGTGAGAGCATTGAAGTGGGCAGACGCTACAAACCAGGGCTTTCTCCCACACAGAGCCAGTGGTTAAATACCTGCAACATGTTCTGTACCCCAGGGAGCTTTCCAGGTGGTGGCAGGGGTAAAAGAACCCACCTGCCAATGCAGGTTTGACCCCTGGGGTGGGAAGATCCCCTGAAAGAGGGCATGGCAACCCATTCCAATACTGTTGCCTGGAGAATCCCATGGACAGAGGAGACTGGCAGGCTACGGTCCATGGGGATCGCAAAGAGTTGGACTGAATAACCGAGCACACATCCCCATCCCAGATGGGGCCGGACATCTCAGTTCCCACCCCGAGGTCTCAGCACGTCTCCTACAAGTTCTAGATTTAAACACTTGGTGCTTCTCTCCCTGGGACACGGACATCTTTACCCACCCAGCCCTGAACCACCACACCCAAAGCTTTCCTTTCTGCAGAGAATGAACAGGTTAGGCCGTGGTGCAAAGGCATGGGGCCCGCCCGCCCCCATGTGCCCCTCACCGGTACACCACTGCCGGCTCCAACATGCTGGCCACCAGCACGCTGTATTCCTCCCGCTGTGGCCTGTCCTCTGTCTCTGGAGAAGGAACAGAGGTGGGGGAGGTGTGAGGGGACAGGTCCCAGGTCCCTCCTCCCCACCCCTCCATACCTGAGAGGAACACAGGTTAGGCTTCTGGTAGAAAGGCTTGACGATGCGTTGGTTACAGGTGGAGGGTTAGAGGTTAGACCACGAGAGGAGGATGGAGGTCAGAGGTCAGGAGGAGGAACAGGTGTTGGATAACAGTTTAAAAAGCCCAAGGTTAGGGGACTTCCCTGGTGGCCCAGGAATTAAGACTGTGCTTCCAGTGCAGCAGATGCAGGTTTGATCCCTGGTTGGGGAACTAAGAACTAAGATCCCACATGCCATGAGGTGCAAAGTCAAGACAAAATTCAAGGTTAGACCACCAGGTTATATGAGAACATGGTTAGATGAGAATATGAAAGTCCTCAGATCACCGTAGGGGTATCAGGAGTAAACCACAGGAGGAGGGATGGAAGACAGACCACAGAGGTCAGACCAAGAGAAACACCAAGGACTTCTCTGGTGGTCCTGTGGTTAAGAATCTGCCTTGCAATGCAGGAGACACAAGTTGGGGAACTGAGATCCCACACGCCACAGAGCAACCAAGTCTGAGCGCCGCAACTAGAGAGTTTGTGCGTAGCAAGGAAAGATCCCGTATGCCACAACTTAGACCCAACACAGCCAAATAGAGAAAGAAAAAGAAAAACACGAGAGACGGACAGACCAGAGTAAGAGGAACAGATCAACACGTGGAGGGAAAGGAGAGACCGCGAGTCCGGGGACAGTGCTGAGTCCATGAGAAGAATTTGGGGTCTGAATGGCAGCAAGACAAAGAATGCAAGTCCTGAGGCCCGAGACGGGGATCAGGGGAAGTGACACAGAGAGGGGTAAAGGTTAGAGACACCAAGGGGAAGGTGGAAGTTCAACTCCAGGGTAAAAGGTCAGGTTAAAGGTTAGACCACCACCGGGCTAAGTAGCTGGGAGTGAAATTCAGGAGCGTGGGGGGAGGGAAGGGGCATAGTAACTCCTGGGCCGGAGTGGGGCACCCAGGAGGAAAGGAGGAAGGAACTGTGGGAGCCGGACGTTTAGGGAGAGGGGTACAAACGTGGGTGGGGGGAGCCGAGCCCACGTCCGGAGCTCACCCTCGGGGGCCGAAAGGCTGAACACGATCACTCGGGAAATGGGGCCGTCCTGAATGATGGTCCACGTCTGCAGGACGTCTGTGTGGAGAGCGAGGACTCAGGGCCCCGCCCTCAGCACTGAGTGCCCGCCCCCGCCCCGGGCCCCACCCCCAGCCCTGAGCGCCGGCCCCCCCCAAGGCCCCGCCCCCAGCCTGGAGGGCCCACTCCGCCCCAAGGCCCCACCCCCAGTCCTGAGCGCCGGCCCCGCCCCCAAGGCCCCGCCCCTAAACATGTCCGAGCCCCGCCCCGTCATCACCTCGACTCTGCTGGTCCACGTGGGCGACGCGGACATAACCGCTCTGACAGCCCAGAGCTGAGAGTCGCCGGGATGTGCCGGGCAGATTGTGCACGTCAAGCCACAGGACGCTGGGGGTGGACAGGTGGACAGAGGGGCCCTCGGGTCGTCACCAGGTCCCAGCCCCCACCCTCCACCTCCGCCTCCCTACAAGCATCCACCCTACCCTTCCCCCCAGAAGAGCCTTGGGCCTCCGCTGGGCTTGATTTCCCTAGGGCTCAATTCCCACCACTAGGATTTCTCGGAGCCCGCCTGCCCCGGTCCCTGCTGGCCTGTCGAGGGCTCGCCTACCTACTGGTCAGGTTTGTGAGCTCTGGGAAGAGGTTTTCCACAGGCTGTTCTTCAAACTGATGCAGTCCCTCGTTCTGGGGGAACAGAGACCCACCACCCGCTTGGAGTCAGTGGCTGGTCTCACACACCGCCCCCCCCCACGCCCCGCCCCCAGTCCACGGTGGCTCCAGCAGGGCTGCCTACCACGCCTCCTCCACCTCACCTCCTTGTACAGATGAATGGCTGGGTCATTCCCACTCAGGAGAAACACGGTCTCCAGTTGATCCCCGACCTGGACCCTGAAAGCAAAAAACTCTAGAACCCCAGTATGGTGGACCTTGAGTGTGGTAGAGTTCGTCAGTTTTAAAACCCTCCTCTTGAAAAAACTCTTGCTTGCGAGAACCCTGTCATTCTAGGCTTCAGACACTGGATCCACAGTGAGATGCAGAACTGTAGAAACTGACCCCTGTGTAGAATCACAGGATTGTAGAGCTTTCCAATCTCAGAAACTCAGCACGTTAGAACCTTCTGTTTCTAGAGCCCTCACCTGCTAGAATCTTCATTCTGGATGTGGGTTCAGGAATGAACATGGAGCTCTGAGAATGGGCTGCAGAACCTCAGAACACTAGCATCTCTTTACCCTAGAACCCCAGTGTTCTAGAAATTCTGTTTTCTGTCTCCTTCAAGACACTAGAACTTTTGGAAATTGCCATCATGATATTCAGACTCAGAATTGGTAGACTATCCAGATCATAGAACCCAGAATATTATGGGTTAGAAACTTCAGTTTCTCAAACTTTCATCTGATAGACCTGAGGTTGGCAAATTATGACCTGCAGGCTAAATCTAACTCACTGTTTTGTTTGGCCATGCCACATGGCTTGCACGGTCTTAGCTTCCTGACCAGGGATCGAACCCATGCCCCCTGCTGTGGGAGTGCAATCTTAACCAAGGGACCACCAGGGGAGTCTCTCCCCTGTTTTTGTAAATAAAGTTTTATTGGAACACAGCCACACATATTCATTTATACAGTTTCCATGGCTGCCTTCTTGTTACAGAGGCCAACCTGAGTAGCTGTGAGACAGACTAAATAGAAAATGTTTGGCAACTCCCGTGCTAGAACACGGGTGTTCCAGAATGGGATTCTTATATTTTGGGATCCTAGAACATCAGTACTCGACATGGTCTGTATTCTGTCTCCTTGAGATATGATAATGTTAGGACCTTAATATTACAGAATCTCAGAATCATCAACTGTAGATCTTTCAGATCTTGGAATCTCAGAGCTAATAACTCAAGAAAAAAAAAAAAAGCATTTCTGGATCTTGGAATGCCTTAATCTAGAATATCAAAACTTGAGAGTTCTACATGTCTGGAAATGAGGCACTCAATTAACTCTCAAATTATCTAGTTCAGGGGCTTCCCTGGTGGTTCAGACAGTAAAGAATCTGCTTGCAATGCAGGAGATGCAGGTGCGATCCCTGAGTCAGGAAGGTCCCCTGGAGAAGAGAATGGCTACCTACTCCAGTATTCTTGTCTGGAGAATTCCATGGACAGAGGAGCCCAGTGGGCTACAGTCCATGGGGTCACAAAGAGTCGGACACGACTGAGTGACTAACACCATCTAGTTCAGGGATTGCAAAATGGTAGCCCATCAGCTGAGTATGGTCCACGGCTACCTTAAATGCATGATGCTCTAAAAAACAAAACGAGTCTGATTGTTTATAGGTAGGTTTGTGGTCTTCAGTATGCTACAGCCTCTGCTCTCTCAACACGCGCGCGCACACACACACACGTGCGCACATACACTCCCTAATGAATCAAGCCTGTGATTTACTTACTCTGCATGGCATAGTTGGAAAGGAGTGAACTGGAGCTCCAGGTTCAGGCAGCTCTCTGCAGGGGGAGTGGAGGCAGTTAGGTACCGGGGATGGGACTGCATCCCCCACCCTTTCCCCATCCCTCCTTCCCTCCGGGCCACACTTACGGGCAATGGAGTCGAGGTTGTACTCAGAGCCAGGCTCGTAGTCACAGTAAATGTTAAGGAAGGGGCTGCCTTTGTCCCCAGAATCCTGGGAGAGGAGACTGGCCTCAGGGGAAGGCAGAGGTAGCAAGAGGGATTTGGGGAAGACTCAGTGAGGAGAAAACGGATAGATGAATGGGCTCCGGGTACCTTAATGAACGTGATCCCCACAACCAGACCCCGCTTTGGGGGTGACTTGTTGAAGGTGTCAATGGAGACAATCTCTGCATCCACTGGGAGAGGAGAGTTCAAAGTTCACATTTCAGGCAGGCTCGTGACCCCAATATTTCCAACCACGGTGACCCCTGACCTCTACGGCTCAGTCATCTCTGACCACCACAAATTATGACTGTTGGGTCCCAATGGGTCCTGCTCACCATCACCAGGGTAGGAGTAATCCTGGTTTCTGAGTCATCCTGAACCCGAACTACTTCAGGCCCCTATTATCCCTGTCTTCTGACCCCAGTACCTCCAGATCACCAGCTTCGACCCCCTTCAATCACCATCACCCTGATCCCATTCGCCCATCATGGTGACCTGGGTCAAGACAGAGCCTCAGAAACCTTCTCAACACTACCTTCCGAGCCCCCAGCCCGACGGCGCCACGCACCGGGAATGTAATTGAACTGCAGCTCCTTGGCCACGGGCCGGATTTTCTGTCGGAGGTCTTGGTAGCGGAAGCCTAGCACCTTGCCTTTAAGGGTGGCGGCCAGCAGCTCCCCGCGCCCGCCCGCGCCTCCTGCCAGCCCATACACATTGCTCTGCGACGAGAAGCGTGTGAAGCTGTCCTCGCGCAGCGGGCAAGGCCCTGCGGCCATGGCCGCCTCCCCCATCATGTCCCTCAACCACTCATTCCCAGAGCCCCCACAGCGGCCTGCTCTACCCGTGGATCGCCGGGCACCCGCGGGGCGCGCAGGCCGATTACGTGAAGAAGCTGCCGTCGCTGCCCTTTACAAAGATGGCCGCCAGCCGGGCTGCCCTCCAGACTTTGCTTTAACGCGCTTGCGCGCTCCTGCTTGGTCCTTTTCAGGGCCGAGGCTACGGCGATTTGCAGATGATGACCTAAAGGCTGGACGTGGTAGCCCTTGCTCTGGGATATGCTGAAAGCAGAATAAGAAACACAAAACAAAGTATAACCTTTACATGCCAGGAACTAAGTGCTTATTTATCAATTTACTTAAAACCCACAAGTAGGCAGAGGCAGATACTATGTTTGACCGATCAAGAAATTGAGGCACAAAATAATTTGTCTTAGATCGGCTAGAAGCCGCAGTCAGTATTGGAGCCCAAACAAGATAGCGCCATAGTTTATTGTTTTAATCACATCACTTTCAACTTTTTTTTTTTTTTGCCTCATAGTGCTGTATATGGGATTTTAGTTCCCCCATCAGGCACTGAACCAGACCCTAGGCAGTGAAAGCGCTAGTCCTAACCACTGGACTACCAGGGGATTCTCTACCATCACCTTGAAAGTGGTGAAGTGCATTCTGCTTACCCCAAGGAAACAGCAGTTCTAGCTATCTGTCCTGGCAAATAACCTTCACCTTATTTACTGAAAAAGCCTTGGTGGCTCAGATGGTAAAGAATTTGTCTACAATGCCAGAGACCCGGGTTCGACCTCTTGGTCAAGAAGATCCCCTGGAGAAAGGAATGACTATCCACTCCAGTATTCTTGCCTGGAGAATTCCATGGACAGAGGAGCCTGGTGGGCTACAGTCCATTGGGTCCCAGAGTCAGACAGGACTGAGCAACTAACATTTCACTTTTTCTTTCTTTACTGAAAGCTGACTTTATGTCAGTCATGTTGGCTGATGATCTCACTGAATCCTCACAGCTACCCTATTCTTGTTTCCCTGCCTTCATTTATTCAACATGTATTGAGCACTTACTCTGTGCCAAGATATCCTTTATGAATTTATCTCAATAAACTCTTGCAACAACCCTGGAAAGAAGTTTATTACCCCAATTTATAGAAAACGAAACGGAGGCTGGGGAAGAATAAATTCCTTGACTGATGCGATAGTAAGTGCTGGAGAAAGGATGAGGTCTTCTGGGATTCATGTATATACGTGTTTGTCCTTAGAAGAGCATCAAGGGTGTGGGGACTCTGTGTATACAGGTATGTTATTTCCAGAAGACACGAATTGGCCAGCTGTCCTGGCCACCTTGAATAATATTCTGTCACCTGCTTCCAGGCAGAAAGAGAACATACACACACGCATGCAAATGCAGACTGCAAGACCCATGAAGGCAGTGAGTGGATCTCCTTTGTTCACAGTCAAATCCCCAAAACCTGGACCACAAGGCCTGACATGAAGTGAGCATTTAGTAAATATGTTAAGATCCCCAAACTATGTACCAGACCCTTTGCCAAGCAGCTGGGACACTGTTGCCTAAGAAGCATGAGAAGAGAGTTTTCCAAGGCAGATTCGATCTGGAAGGTGATGAAAAGAAAGGAGTTTGTGTCAAATGCACGTCTAGCTATGTTGGTTAGTGCTGTAACCCCAGGGACTGTACCAGGGCATGGTACACAGTAGGTGCTTAACAGATACTCCGGGATTAAATGGGGGGAGGGGAGTCTTCTTCCACTTCTAAAGAATGTATTCTTCAGGCTTTAAAAAAATAATCTATTTGGCTGTGGCAGGTCTTAATCACAGCATGTGGGATCTAGTTCCCCGACCAGGGTTCTAACCTGTGTCTCCTGCTTTGGAAGGCAGACTCTTAACCACTGCACCACCAAGGAAGTCCCTTGAGCACTTTTAATCTGATTTTAAAGCACAGCCAGGGTTGAAAATCACTACACTACTTAGCCTTATGCAAGTGCCATGGCAGACATTGGTAATCAATCTGAGGTCTCAGGAGTCTTAACTGAGCTCGAGGCAGCCATTATCAATTAAGAGCTGTGGGAGAAGCCGGAGAAGGCAATGGCAATCCACTCCAGTACTCTTGCCTGGAAAATCCCATGGATGGAGGAGCCTGGTATGCTGCAGTCCATGGGGTTGCTAAGAGTTGGACACGACTGGGCGACTTCACTTTCACGTTTCCCTTTAACGCACTGGAGAAGGAAATGGCAACCCACTCCAGTGTTCTTGCCTGGAGAGTCCCAGGGACAGGGGAGCCTGGTGGGCTGCCGTCTATGGGGTCGCAGAGAGTCGGACACGACTGAAGCGACTTAGCAGCAGCAGCAGCAGCGGGAGAAGCGGAGGGGGACAGAGGAGCAGGGCAGAGTGTCACATAGAGGCCACTCTCTTGACACAGGGCGAGCCTGAACCTCTCTTGAGCTCCTTCCAGGCTCGAGGCTGGAGCAGCTCTCTGGGGAGCCTGCCCTGGTTTCCCAGGCAGCCTCAGTTCACATCCTGATGTCATACCAGTGACACCAAGTCCACCTTCTGGCACTGGCCCTCCTCCGGCTGTCCTCCCACCCCCAATGGGGACTGGCCTGGCCCAGGGCCGGCTGGAGGCACGCACACACCAGGCCGTCCACTAACAGAGAGGTCCACGTGCTGGATCAGGAGGAGGAGGTGGTTGGGCCCTGCCCTCCTTCCCTGGGCAGAGGGCTCCTGCTGTTTGCGCTCCCCCCCCCACACACACCCACCTGTCCCCCTGATCCACCTGCCAAAGCCGCTCCCTCCCCCACCTCTGACAGATGGAACAGTGCCACTGGGGCTTCCGGCCTTCCCTCCAGGGAAGTGCGGATGTGGGGTGTGAGGCTGGGAGACTTGGTGTGCCTCCTCCACCGTTTATTTTTTGGCCTTGGCTTCCCTGGTGGCTCAGGTGGTAAAGAATCTGTCTGCAATACAGGAGACGGGTTCCATCCCTGGGTTGGGAAGATCCCCCGGAGAAGGAAATGGCAACCCACTCCAGTATTCTTGCCTGGGAAATCCCATGGATAGAGGAGCCTGGCGGGCTACAGTCCATGGGGTCGCAAAGGCCCTGGTAGTGACTGAGTGACTCACACACACACGCCTCATAGACTACAGGATCTTAGTTCCCCAACCAGGGACTGCACCCATGTTCTCTGCAATGAAAGCATGAATTCTTAACCAATGGACCACCTGGGAAGCCCCCTCCACCCATTTTTAAAAACACATGGCTGCATCAGGTCTTAGTCGTGCCACGCATCATCTTCGTTACAGCTCCTTGGCTTAGCTGCCCCACAGCCTGTGGGATCTTAGTTCCCCGACCAGGGATTGAACCAGTGCCCTCTGCACTGAAAGGTGGATTCTAACCACTGGACCATGAGGGAAGCCCCTCCACCCCTCTGTATGCTGCACACATCCTCCTGCCAGCTCTGAGTTGGAGGGGGGCACTGCCATCCATCATCCCAGCTAAGGAAGCCAGGGTCCAGAGGGCCCAGGCCTCAAGACCCCAAGCCCGTGGCCCCTCCCCAGACCCACCATGCTGGGCCTCCCCTCCGGGAGGCTCTGACCCAGCACATCCTGCCAGGCAAGACTGCCCTCTTGTTGCCTGCAAAGGGTGCCCAGAGCCCAAGCAGGGTGATGGGGGGTGGTCAGGAGGGCCAAGAAGATGGGACACAGGCCTGAGGGTGAGGGGGAAAAAGAGGGGCAGAAACGTGAGGAGGAGGAGACTCGAGCACAAGCGTTGTCTTTTATTTCCTTCCTCGGGTAGCGGCGGCTTCCCACCACCACCACCTGGAAGCGCAGGGAGGAGACGGAGGGGTGGGCATGGGGACGACCCTCGCAGCTCCAGGGCTGGGTCCATCCTGAGAGGTCGGGGCTGCAGGAGGCAGGGGGCTCCCAGTGCGGGGTGGGGGAAAGGAGCCACCCCCTCCCCAGCAGTGAGAGCGAATCACGGTGGCTACATGGACCCAGAGCTCAGCCAGGGAGGAAGGTGGAGACGAGGAGACGAGACACCGGCTCCATGACTCAGCTGGCTGGGAGAGGTGGGGCTGGATGCGGACTCCGACCCCCGGCAGCACCCACAGTGAACAGGCCTGCGCCAGAAAGCCTGCCAGAGAGCCTGTGTGTCGGGGTGGAGAAGAGCAGCTCTGGGGGCTTAAATAAAGGGCAGGGGGTGAGGGATGCAGTGAGAACAGAGGGTGACCGTCTGGCCAGTGGGCCCGGCCTCGGGGGCCCCGGAAGCAGTGCTGAGCCCGCGGGGTGGCTGTAGAGTCCTCGGTGGGAGGAGGGAAGGGCTCGCAGCCAGGGTCTCGGGCCCCCCTCTCTCTGGGCTCACACGGCGATCCTCGCTGGAGGGCCTGGCCGGGGGAGAGCGGACGGGGCAGGGAGACGGGCGCCGGGGCCCCGCGGGGCTTAGCGCAGGTCCTCCTCGTCACCCTGGATGGTCTTCTTGATGCGCAGCAGCATGGTGGTGAGCCACTGGTCCAGTCGGGAGATGGAGTCGTACTCCTTCACCTGCGCACCGGGCGACAGGCTCGGGGTGAGCGGCCGCCCTGAGCCCGGCCTCGCCTTCCACCCTGTCCCCAGTCCCAGCCCAACGGGCTCTGTTCAGGATCCTCTAGACGGTCCTGTCAGCAGCCCCTCCCTGAACAGGGGTGAAAGGATGCGTAGCCCTGACCCCGGACAGAGCCTCTCCCTCCTGTCTTTACTGGCTGACGCATGAGGGCTCCCGCCGGGGGAAAAAAGATTTACAGCTGGAAAAACAAAAGGTCCAGCTTTCTTGTTTTAAGGATGGGAAACTGAGGCCTGGAAACATGGAGCAGGCCTGTTCTGAGCGCTGCGGGCGGGTGGGAGGGGGGTGGGCAGAGAGAGCCCCAGCCTGCGGGCCCCCTCCTCTCCCATCTCCTGTGCTCTGCTGCTGAGATTCCTGCCATCCACCCCGGCCAGCTGTCTGGGGAGGGATGGACTGGCCAAGCTTGGTCCCTGACATCATTCAGGGGTCTATGATTCGTGAGGGGTGCCTGGGGAGAGTCACACTGGACAGATCCAGATCCACCTGGGCTGCGTTTAACAATTCCAGAATGCCTCGCAACAGGGTAAGGACAGGGAGAGCATCTCTGTGGGGAGATTGTTATCAGAGAAGCTGCTGGAAGGGGCCTCCCAAGGCCACCTCTCCTGCACCCCTAGTGGCACCTGCCTCCAGCTTTCCGGGAGGTGAGGGAAGGGGGACGACATGACTCCCTCCCTGCACCCCCAGGGTCACCCAGAGTGCCCGATGTGAGACTCCCTGCACTACTCATCCGGGGGACCCTGAGGGGTGCAGAGACCTTGGCCTTCAGGAGCACACAGACACGGGTTTGAATCCCAGCTCATCTCTAAGATGGGGAGACCACTCCCTGCACCTCTTGGGGCTACTTGTGAGGATTCTGGGGTGACGGGAGAAAAGAATCCACAGCCAGGGCCTGGGGCCAGAGACAAAAAGGAGGAAATTCACAGGACCACGTCTGATGGGGGCTGCCAGCCCCGCAGCTACTCACCGCCTCGGTGTAGCTGTCCACGTTCTGCTCCTCGTGGGCTTCTAACAGCTTCTGCGAAACAACAGGGGGTGGGGCTCAGGAGCCAGGCAGGCCAAGGCCTGACCCGGAGGAGCTCCACACACAGTATCTGGGTGGATAAGCGTCAGGGGTGCCCAGGCTGAGTGGGAGAAAGAGGCTGTGCTCCAGCCTGCCCTCAGCTCAGAAGGTCACTGACACGGAGCATCACCCATGCACGCGTGCCCGTGTGCGGGTGAGAACCCACAGCCTCCCTGCTCTGCCCTGGCTCCATCAACGCTTGAGTCTTGTCTCAGCCAGAAAATGGGGACCCAGATGGCAGATGAGATTGGCGGGGGAGGGGTAAAAAAAGGCCCCTGAGAAACACTGTACAGGTCTCAGTGGTTGTGCTAACCGGAGCCCAAGCCCCCGATATGGGAGAGGAGCAGCCCAATGCCCCCGCAACACTCACTTTCATCAGCTTGCACTCCCGAGAGTCGGAGAACGCAGGGAATAGCTCCTCGTACTTCTGAACAGCGAGCTGAGGGTCAGCGAGGACGGAGGGAAGGAAAAAGGGAACAAGCTGATGAAGATCCCCTGGCAGCTGCAGGGACCTGGGGCTGCTCCAGCCCTAAGTCAGCTGTCTGTATCCCCACCCCAACCTCCAGAGACACAGGGCTCTGTGCCTGGTGAAGAGGCTCCCCAGAGCTAAGCTCAGCGCCAACCTGGCTGCAGACAGCTGTGGAGGTGGGTGGCGGGCAGGGGACGGGGGCCTGGGGAGGGAGGAGGCTTCCTCAGGCCGGCGCTTGGGGCCTCTCCCTGCACCCAGCCCCACCAGGGTAGGTGCACATGCTTTGTGCCATGCCTGACGCCTCATGTCTAACCCTCATGAGGACCCAAGGAGGGTCAAACGATGGTGACTCCATTCTGCAAGTAAGAACCAGACCCAGAGACAGCAGTGACCCACACAGGGCTCAGGACACATTTTGGGGAACTGAACCGGCCTGACCTCAAAGCCCAAGCTCTCACCTGCCCCAGCAGGCACCCTCAGAGTGAGGGTGGGGCTGAGGCGCACCATGTGGGTGAGGGCAGACAGCTGGAGACCCCAGGAAACCCCAGATTCCAGCAAAACCCAGCTCCTCTCCGAGCCCTGACCAGGCTCGTGCTGAGAGGCCCTGAGGATGGGTGGGGTGGGCAGGCAGGCTCTGGTTCAAACATCAGCAGTCAGAAAGGTCTGGACTCCTGGGGCAATTTACTAGCCACATGGCCTTGAATGAGAGACTCTGTGTCTCAGCCTCGGTATCTTCCTCTGTGAAGTGGGATGACCATGGTGCCAACCTCGTGGGTTACAGTAAGGACTCCAAAAATGCTCCCACAAAAGAAAATGCCTGGCACCAAGCCAGCCTGGAGTTGGAAACGCAAAGGGTACAAGGGTGGAGTGAGTGACATCACGGATAGAAACGCAGTGAGAACAAGCTATTTCCTGCCTGAAGGCGCTGCCAGGGCCAGAGAGGAGCAAGGGACCTGCCCCTCCTGAGAGGCAGAGAGGTGACTTGGCATAGTGACAGACACGGTGCTCCAGGGGTGGTCACGCCATGTGGCGTAACTCTGGGGGGCCCCAGGGCCTGCCATTCACCCTGTGTGTATGTGGGGTAACTCTGGGGGACCCCGGGGCCTGCCGTTCACCCTGTGTGTATGTGGGGTAACTCTGGGGGGCCCCAGGGCCTGCCGTTCACCCTGTATGTGGGGTAACTCTGGGGGGCCCAGGGGCCTGGGCTCACCTTGGCGTTTCACCCCGTGTGGTGGTAACCCTGGGGGGGTCCCATGGCCTGGGCTTACCTTGGCGTTGAGCATGTCGATGCAGAAGTGGCAAAGGGCAGCCTTGAAAAAGTAGTCCTTGGCGCTATACTTGAGGAGTGGGCTGTCCATGGCGTTGGTCCCCACCTGAAGGCACAAGGCGGTGGGCAGCCAGAGGGCCGGGTCACTGCCAGGCACTTGGGAGCAGCTAGGAACTAGGTCCATGCCCAGTGATGCCCTGTGAACCCAGGACCCCGAGGGCAAGGAAGCCAGAGACCAGCCCCGGGAAACTCTGCGTCAGGTCTGAGAGACCCAGGACCCGGGCGTGCTGCGGGTGGGTGTGTGGCCCCAGGGCCGAGGCCAGCTGTCTGTGGGCTCCTGGAGATGCCTGAGCAGGTGATGGGGGCGGCGGCCCCGCTGTTGGGCTGACAGGAGGCTGGCATGCTGGTGGGCAGAGGGGCGGCAGGCTGCAGAACATGAGAGGCGGCGCCCGCCCCGCGCTCCTCCGAGGCCAGCTGCCTCCCTGTCTCCCAGCCAGGCTGAACCCACCAGGGGGCCAGGCCTCGCCCAGGAGGGAGCATGCACATCCAGGGGACGCCCCCTCCTGCCCTCTCTGCAGGCTCCTCAGCTGCAACCGGCCATCCCGGGCCTTGTGATTCTTTCCGCTCTCTCCCCATCTGGGAGTTGGCCTCGCTCTGCCCGCGGAGGCCCTGGTGAGCAATGTGGGGAGGACTTGTCTAGGGAGAGCGTGATGACGCCACACGGGGCCGTGTGTGGAGAGTGCTAAGCCAGGCCGAGTCCAAGCTGAGGGCATGGGGATGACCGAGGGCGCTGCAGAGAAGTCGGGGGAGGGTGGGAGGTGGGGAGAAGGGGCGCCGGCCAGCAGGGTAGGGCGCAGTGCCTGCCCCAGAGAGCGGGGCTCAGGCCCTGCTGTCCCCACCTGCTCGTAGATGTCGATGGCCTTCTGGTACTGCTCCAGCTGCGCCGCATAGCCGGCCACCTTCAGCAGACACTTGTTGGCCGAGCTGAGAGGGGTAGAGAAGGGCAGGGGGTCAGTGGTGGCGGGGCCTGGGGCCCTCGCCGGGGGCGGGGGCGGGCAGGGGGCGCCTGGGTACCTGTTGGACTCCTCGCCTTTGTAGTAGTCTGCGGACTGCTCGTAGTGGGCGATGGCCTGGGGCACACGGGGCGGGGGAGAGGGCGAGGGGCTCAGGCGGCCTTCGTCGCCTGCGGGCCCGGCAGCTCTGCCACGCCCCAGGCCCCCAGACTGGTCCCAGAGGACTGGCTGCAGCAGCCCTCCCCACCACTGGCCAGGCTGGGCCCCCGCCGCCCACCTTCTCAATGTCCACCAGCTCCGTCTCGTAGATCTCGGCGATGGAGATGTGGTGCTTGGCCGCGATGGTGAAGCGGCCCTGGGTGAGACGTAAGAAGGGGCTGTCAGCGACGAGGGGGTCCCGAGCTCTCTGCCCAGCTCAACCACATGCCCCTCACCCTGGCCCCCAGTCCCATGAAACTGGATTCTCAGCCCTTGGCCACCTGTGGGAGGGGGGTCCGCCAAGGAGGGTCCTGAGAGGCACGAGGCTTGCGAGGGAGGCTTCTGCCTGACAGGCCTGCGTCTGAGTGCTGCCCCGACCAGGTGACTGCGGGCATGCCCCCCCACACCCAGCCTCCATGGGAACACAGCAGATGGGGCAACACAGGAAATACGGGCACTGGGACTGGCCAGAGGCCTTGGCCCAGGGGCACATGTGACTGGTCCAGAGAGGTGGGAGGAATAGCCTTAGACTCTGGGCCAAACGTCAAGAGTCCCCGCTGCCCCAGAGAGGGCCTGCCTCCCGACCTCCCCTCCCGTGTGGTCAGATGGCCCTTCTCCCCACGCACGCTGCAGCTTCCCCCGCAGGCCCCAGGGCCTTCCCCAAGGCGGCCCGGCTCCCAGAGCAGCTGAGCACCTCCTACCCGCCTCCACCCAGCGGCGGTCCCTGTGCCTGCCGCTCTGGAGACCGAACCGCCCAGCGCAGTGTCTCCTGCAGCACCCAGCGGGGATGGCTACACGGTGACAGCATCGCAGGACCCGCCGGGGCAGGACGGGCGATCGGCCCCAGGTGAATGTGACGCGGATGGGGCCTGGGCTTGGCGCCTCAGGCTGGCTCTCCCGGCTTGGACCAGCAGCCAGGGCTCATCTGTCGATGAGGACGCTCCCCAGGGCAGGCGGGGCTGAGCTCACTCTGGGCTGGGGGAGGCTGGGGAAGGGGAAACTCCATGGACACGTGAGGGCCCCAACAGTGGTAATGCCTTTGAGTGAGGACAATGGTGGCCTACGGGGGGCTGGAGACAAGACCTGGGGAGGGGCCGTCCGCCCCTCTCACGTGCTGGGAGCTGCCACCAGGAGCCAGGCTGGCACGGAGCTGTGTGAGGACCCAGCCAGCCCAGCCCGGCTCCGGCTCCGGCTCCTGTGACAGTTCCCTTCCCCCCTCCGCCTCCCCTCCCGTCTCTCTTGGGGGCAGGGGATGGGATGGAGGGCGGGGAGGCAATAAGGCAGGGCTTGAAGTGGGGTAAGGGGAGGGAGGGAGCCAGGACATGCGGTGGCCCTTACCATGTCTGTGTAGATCTCAATCGCTCGCATCAAGCAGTTGATGGCCTCTGGAGAGAGAACAAGGGAGGCAAGGAGGAGGAACGAGAAGGTGAAGTCGTTTCAGAGGAGAGGAGAGGAGAGGAGAGAAGGGAGGCGCCGGGCCGCTGCAGAGGGCTCAGGGGGGCACGGGGGTCCCGAGCCCCAGGAATTTTGGCTTGACTCATTCATGCTGCTGGCTGTGACCTGCTGGGCACGTGCTTTCAGGGGAGCCCTGCCAATACGGCTGCCCTCTGCCCCGGGGCCACCGCGATGTCACCACCTCCCCAGTGACCGTGGGACAGGGCGCAGCCGGCACCATGTCAGACTCCCTGGGGGTTTGAAGCCAGAACTGCTGAGGGCCTGCACTCGGGGATGAGCTGCTGGCAGCCGCAGCCAAGCCTGACACTGGAGGGACAGCCAGGTCCTTCTGCCACCCTTCCACGGCGGGACCCTGAACCAGCCGTGTGCCCTGCCCCTGCCCGGCCTCCACCGTGGCAGGAGGTGGCAGGGTGCTGTGACCCCGAGGCCCCCGCCGTGGGGTCTCCGTCACATCCCCGTGCACCCATCGGCTCCTCAGACCACAGGCGTCACCGACAACACACACACCCTGGGGTGGCGCTCGGAAGGAAGCACTGGGGCACCTCTGTTGGACTCTCGCACGCGACATTTTAAATTTGGAACTTTGAGAAAGGTTGTTGTTTTCTTTTTTTTGACAACTTATTTGGAAGAGAGAGAAGCATGAGTGGGAGGCATTTTCTAGCAGACAAAGATGAGCTCTCGGGTGGATGTTTTTTTAAACGTCATTTTAATGCATCTCGGGAGGACAGTGTGTTGGGGGAGGTGGGAGGAGGAATACAGAGAGCCTGGACAGACCACAGCGGGTGGGCTCTGAGCTGGGGCACAGCTGAGCGTTCACGCAGCCCGGGGCATCGGGAAGGCTCCTGGCCTGCCGCTAGGGCTTCAACGTCAGCAGGGCCCACAGGGCTGAGATGCCACCAGGAAGGCCCAGGCCCAGTGCCTGCTTTCAACAGGGGCTCAAGGTCTCATCACCCAGGGAGATGCATCAACAGAGGCTCTTAGCCTCAGACCTGTGGTTGGTCCTTCAGGGAGTCCACAAGCCCCACTCCCCCAACTCATAGGCCAAAAGGGGGTGTCTGAGAGCTATTCTGGGGGATGGAGGCTTGGGAGGTTGGGTGCAAGGCCTCGGGGGACCCCCCCCAAAAGATTCAGAGAACGTACACCACGGGGTGAAGGTCATGAGGCTGACAGGTGGAAGCCTGGGGCAGTAGCGAAGAGGAAAAAGAGGCAGGAGAGAAGGAGAAAAAGGAGGGAACGCCGCGGACAAATACAGCGGAGGAAGCAGTGTTGCTGTCTCTCACGCACACACACTCTCACACGCTCTGTGACAGAGTATTTCCCGAAGCAACTGATGAGCTAACAGCGCAGTGCTAAGGATGCTCAAAAGCCAGGCGCCAGGGCTGCAGCGCACGGGCTCTGCACACCGCATCCTACCCCGTCCCCCACCCTGGGGGACTGGTTGCGACTCGGGGGCTTCCTCTCCCAGAATGCTGCGGCGCATAGCTTGGTCTCCGCAGGCCAAGGGGGCAAAGGCTGCCCCTGGTGAGGTCAGAGCCCTGGATGCAGAGAGGCTGGAAGCTCCCAGGCAAGACAGGAACCCTCGCCCCACCGCCACCACCACAGTAGCTGCCCAGGGCCTGCTGGCGCTGGCCTGAGTGCTGTCGGCCAGAGGGCCCCTGCGGCAGGGGAGGACGGCTTAGGCGCAGCCAGCAGCGTGGATTCACACAGGGTTGAGGCCCCTCGCTCCAGGACAGCTGTCTCTGGAAGCGCAGGCTGCCAGCTGACACTCCAGCTGGCGCGCTAGCGGACAAGCTGCTGACACGCGGCTACAACCAGCTTATTTCCAGTCTCTGGGACCCCAGCCGTGGACAGCCCCGCACAGCCCTGGACAAGCATGGCAAACCCAGCAACCTGACACCCACCATCCACCTGCGGAAACCTGGAGCCCTGGGAGGCAGGTGGGGTGAGGGCGGTGCTCAGGCCCAGACAGGGGAAAGCAGTGGCCTTAGGTCAGGGCGGACTCTAGAAGGAGAGCGAAGGCAGGCACCAAATCCCGCCGTCCGCCCTGGTGGCCCTGAGGCGCAGGCTCAGCTGCCTGTCCGGGGGCAAGTGGGGAGCTTCCAGGACTCCTGCAGGAAGCACTGACACAGCTGGAGGTGTCTGAGGCAGGTGAGGCCAGCAAGGCCCCAGGGAGCCGGCCACCTGCATGGGGAAACCTGGCAAGGATCCACGTGGGCCCTCTGGCTCTGACTGACAAGGCAAGTGGCCAGGCCAGACCCCCACCTGACAAGGGCCGGGGGTCACCCCTTTCAGACATACATCTCACGCTGGTGTAGGGCTGGGCCCGTCTGTGCTTTAACTCACATGCGATCTCTGCTTCCTTGACCAGGAAGTGAAGACCCAAAACACGTTGTTGATGGCCCCAGGTCACAGAGGAACAGGCTCCCATGGGCCTCGGAGACCAGTGAGCCCCACCCTCCTTGAGTGGGGGTTGGTCAGTTATGACGCAGGGGTGCTGGGAGCCCCTTCAACACCTCCCCCTGCTCAGCAACAAGAACCTCCAACCCCGGCCCTGCCCATGAGGCTCTCCCCTGCGCCACGGGACCTTCCGTTCCCCGAGAGCCGCCTCTAGTGCCAAACCTGCTCCCTCCTGGCCTCCACATCCAGGGCAGAGAAGCGGGCTGGCTGATGCTGAGACAAACCAAGTCGCCCTCTGTGCCCCACGACGGGCACGTCACACACAACCACCGCCACCTGCCCACCAGACACCTCAGCCATCCTCCGTGCTTCTGGAGGCCAGGCACGGGTCACACCCTCACATGGGCCCTAGCGCCCCCCACACACGCTGCAGAGCCCGCTGCCAGCTGAAAAGCCTCAGCTCAAAAGCTGGGAAAGGATGCCACATGCTAGTACCCGCTGGGGCCTGTCCACCAGAAGCGCTGGGGATTGTTTAAACGGCAAATCTGCCCTATGCACTTGCTGAGAAGCCCGGCCTCAGCTTCCACCCCAGGAACCAGTCCTTCCAGTCACTCAGGTGCGGCGGCCCAATGTCTGTCACAGGTGCCTGGGCAGCATCTCTAGGTCGACCAGTTCCCCAGAGAGAAGGCAGGCTGGGGGCAGGGGCGGGACTCTCTGAGGGGGATGCACAGTCTTTCCGGGGTGATTCAAGCTGAAAACAAACCCACGGTCATTCATCATGTGACCCAAACCCTGGCTCATGGCCACATCACCAGTGGCCTGCTGCACCTCAGCGCCAACCAGCCAGGTGCGCTGAGCTTTGGGCAGTCACCAGGACACACCCGGTCATGAGGTCTCCCCTTGGTTCAAGCCGCGCTGAGTGCGCCATGTGACCACCGAGGCCAACGTCTGAGAGACACCCGGCTACAGAGGAGAGGCCCAGCAAGACTGGGGACAGAGAACAGGTACTTGGCCCTCACAGACATCAAACCCTCGACTGGGAACCAAAACGTCGCGGTGGCGATGATGAATTCGCCACCAATGTCCCCTGAGCTGGCATGTGAACTGGGGCTCACAGATCCGTGGAAAGACCCCGGGCACTGGTGCAAACTGCCCTCTCTTGGGAAGGACAAGCCTTTATTCAAGATGATGCATCTCCTTTTTTTTTTTTTAATTAATATTTGCGTATTTCCCATTCTCTTGTGAGTGGATAGTGATAACAGATAGTCATTAGAAAAAAAAAGCCTTTTGCTTGTTAAAATTAAAAGTTGGCAACCCATGTCTGGCACCAAGATTAAAAAAAAAAAAAAAACAACTAAAATTCCAGCCCCCCAAGATCCAACAGCCTGGTACCCGCTGGGCTGTGCATCTACTTTAGATGAGCCCAGCGGGGGACAAACATGGTTTCCTCACAGTAAGTCAGCCCCAAACTGGGCTTTGGTCCCCAACACACTCTCATCTGAAGGAACTTACTCTCTGGCAACCGCATCTCCACCCGGTTCTCTCCAATCCCCCCACCCTGGGGGTAAGGGAAGCCAGGTCAGGATAACTTCCGCTCCTTTTTCGGCAGACTCCTACCTGGCTGGTCTCAGAACCCCCTCCCGCTCCCTCCGCGTGTTAATTCTGACAGCAGAACAGATTTTCCTCTCTCCTGGGCACGCGGTGGGCCTGAGATGTAACTCCCACTCCCACATGCTCCCGGGCTCCGGGAGGGGCGCCACCAGCTGCAGGCACAGAGCGGGAGGGGGAGGCGGAGGCTGGGAGCCAGAGAGAGGCAGACTGACGCCAGGCGGAAGGCAGCCAACGCGCGAGTCACAGCGCGAGCGCCGACGGCGCGGCGTGGTGGAAAACCTGCGGCCCTCTCTGGAGGGCTCAGCGGGGGCGCGGGTCCACCAGGCTCTCACCTTGGGGGTCGGCTTTCTTGAACGCGTTGCCGGCGTCCACGAAGCAGGTGGCCGCGTCGTGCTTGCTCTGCAGCTGCAGGTGCAGCTGGGCCGCCTGGCAGAAAGCGCTTCCGGCAGCTGGAACAGAAGAGGGTGCGCCCTGCCTCAGAGCAGGGCTCCAGGCTCTGGAAGCCGCTCAGATGACGCCTGGGGAGGGGGCTAAGCTCTCGTCAGTCCCTGAGAGAGGAGGAGACTGGCCTGGGGGAACCGAGGTACAGGCCTGGACCTCAGGCCACCTGATCCGAGCGGTGCCCCCCACCCCCACCCGGAAGCTGTCCCCCAACCCCGGGGAGCCTGGAACCAGCATTCCAGAGGGCATCACAGGCTGGGGCCAGGTGGGGGTCCTGGGGGAGAGAGGGGCAATCAAGACCCAGCTGCACCACACTCCCACCACCTCCCCTTTCCAAGCCTGACTTCACCGCCACCCACAGCTCCCAGCCCTTGTGGTCTAACTCCCCAGCTCCCAGTCTCCCCTGGGGAGAACTCACAGGGTCCAGGCCCCCAGGAGGTTCACATCCAGAAAGGGAAAGGGGATGTGGATGCCATGAACTCGAGTGTGTACATGGGTTCTCAGTCCCTCAGTCGCGTCTGATTCTTTGCCAGCCCGTGAACGGTTGCCCACCAGGCTCATCCGTCCATGGGATTCTCCAGGCAAGAATACTGGAGTGGGTTGTTACTTCCTTCTCCAGGAAGATCTTCCCGACCCAGAGATCGAACCCACATGTCCTGCGTCTCCTGCCCTGGCAGGTGGATTCAGCCGCCTGGGAAGCCCCTATGAACCTGAGTGCATGGGGACAATGCCCACGGGTGGAGGGCAGCTGCAGCGACCACACCTGAAGCCTAGGCTGTCCCGTACTCAGCCGCCCCGTCACCTTCCACAGGTCTGTTCCCGCGTCTCTATCTTCTAATTTGACTTGAGGGAGACAGAGGGAGCCCTCCTCTTCCAGGGGTGGGAGCTGTGCTAACTGGGAGCTCCAATGGCCACATCCAGCTCCGTCCTGAAGCCCCTGCCCTTCCTCTTTCTCCAGCCGAACTCGAATCATGGAATTTCTGAGTTGGAGGAGGACAAGAGGGCCCGGCCCTATACTCTACCTTTAGAGCAGGAAACTAAACTCAGCCACCCAGGTTTTCACTGTGTCTGATTTCTTTCCTATTTTTAAGGGCTCCAAACTTGAGCGCAGAATTTCCAGAAAGGTAGTATCATTGGGGGGAAAAATGGCTTAAGATTTTTGTTTGACTATTTGGGGGAGGGAAAGAGGTGACAAATTTTAAAAGTAAAGCAACATCCACGTGATTGAAAAAGAAATCTTTCAACGGTATTTTGTTTTTGGGGTGAGCATAAAAATACACACAGAATCTGGCTCCAGGCGCAGTGTATGCTGTGAAAGCTCAGGAGAAACTCTTCTGATTTTCAGGAACCCAAAAATAATCTCGGAGGAGGAGAGCCCATTTTGCCCACTGCCTCCACACCCGCCTCTGTAGCCCGTCCCAGGCTTCATTTCCTTTGTGGTCTGAAGTCAGAAGTTCCTCCTGGGTTTCAGCACTGTCTCTGCTTGATTTTCTCGACCCAATCTTGCTGTTTCTTTTTAAACTGGAGTGCAGTTGATGTACGATGTTGTGATGTTACGTTAGTTTCCGGTGTTCAGCACAGCGGACCAGTGACACGTACCACGCACACATTATTGCTCTTCAGGTGCTCAGTTGTGTCCGACTCTTTGCCACCCCGTGGGCTTCAGCACGCAAGGCTTCCCTGTCCTTCACTATCTCCCGAAGTCTGTTCAAATTCACATCTGTTGAATTGATGATGCTACCTAACCATCTCATTCTCCGTTGCCCCCTTCTCCTCCTGCCCACAATCCTTCCCAGCATCAGGGTCTTTTCCAATGAGTTGGCTCTTCACATCAGGGAGCCAAAGTATTGGAGCTTCAGCATATACATACACATACACACACTTTTTTTAGATTCTTTTCCCATATAGACCATTAGAGTACTATGTAGAGTTCCCTGTGCTATGCAGTAGGTCCTAGTTACAATCTTTCTGATGTTTGAAGCCTTGTTATGACATCAGCCCCAGAAGGGCTCAAGTACTGGCTTTCTGAACCTCTCCTCCAGGCCCTCAGGTAGTTCCCAAACAAATCTCTGGCCCCTCAGACCTCAAGGAGCTCCTGCCCGCCTGCCCGCCTCTCCTCGGGGGACACAGCTCAAGCCGCAGCCTTGCCAGGGTCTGACCTAATCTTCCTGGCCAAATCAGAAGGGCTACTCCGCCCACCAACACGGACCTGAGAGTCTCTGGAGCCATGGGACCTGGGATGCCCACTTCCGGGTAGAGGCCCTTATGACGCTGTCTGTGTGGGCGGGCATCCTGCTCCAGCTGGAGTGAGCACACAGATGGCCGGGGACCTGGTCAGCGCTCCTGCAGTTTGCCAATCTGCTGACCGGAGTCCTCAAAGGGCTCTCCTGCCCCCTCCAGAGGGACAGGTGCTGCTGACACGAGTGAGGAATGGAGCTGCCACCGCGCCGGGCTGACCGCCCTGCGTGGAGACGGCTGAGCCTGCATCACAGCCCCTCGAGGTCAGGACTGTTACCTCCCCTGCTGTCCTGAGGAGAGTCCAGCAACTTCCCCAAGGTCACGTGGCCCCAGTCTGAGCTGGACACAAATGCCAGTCACTCTGGATTCCAAAGGTCAGGAAGCCACCGGGAGCTGTTCAGGCTCCACAACCGGAGTTCTGGCTTCTGAATTGCTTCAGCCACTCACTCATGTTGGTGTGCTGGGCAAAGGACTGGGCCGAGCCTCAGTTTTCAAGTCTGTGAAATGGGGATATTAATGGTACTGACCCTCATGGTGCTGCTGTGATGGTTGAACTAAACACTGCCTGCTTGGTGCTCAGGGGAGTGCTCAGTCATTGCTGGACCACTTGAATGTCCCTCAGCCCAGAATTCAGACTCTGATGGAAGAATTAGAGAACTGCTTCCGGGGAAACCTGAAATTCTTTTCTATTTTTAAGTAGATGGTGTGTGATTTATAATACTGTCTTAGTTTCAGGGGTACAGCAAAGTGGCTCACTTATATATGTATGCCTTTTCTGATTCTTTTCCATTATATGCTATTATGAGATTATGAGTATAGATCCCTGTGCTGCCCAGTCAATCCTTGTTGGAAATCTGACATTCTGAATTTAAGGAGAAACCCCTTAAGAGTTCACCAATCCACATGGGTCTATCTGATTCAATAATCTATTACTCATCCTTATCATCTAAGTCTGCTCTCCTGGGTCCTGGGACCCAAGCTGTAAAATGACCCAGCTCAAAACGACCAGACGGCAGGCCAGCGGGTCTGTAGAGCCAGTGACGGCTTTAGAGAATGGGGCCTGCAAGGCTGACCCCTCAGCCAGGCCTTTGGGATGGGGAGCCAAGGGAAAGGAGGTGACAGAGCCACAGAGGGGCTCTAGCAGGGATCACGTACCACTCCAGTTTTTGGCCATTTTGAACATGTTCGCTGCTCTGGCGTAGATTTCACATGCTTCCTCTATTTTGGACGAGCCTCTGGGAAAAAGGAAAGGAAAAAAAGGTAAGGAAAAGATCTTATCTGGAACCAAAGAGAAAGCATGCCTTCTGCCCCAGCAACAGTGGAGATGTGCCCTTATGTGTCTGAATGGCGGCCCCCACTTCCCTGTGAAGCCAGCTTTGCGAGTCCAGCTGCAGCTCAGGCCTCCGTGCGGGCTCAAGGGAGACAGAGCCGGCAGCCCCCAGCCCCTCCCACAGTTTGTCCAGGCCCTCCATGGGCCGGTCCGGGCTGCACCCTCACGATGGGGACCCTTCCTGACCACCCCCCAAAGCCCCGCCTCCGACAGTCTCCTCCACTTTCTGCTCGCGATGCTCGGGGGCTCCCATGCTTTCGCGAATCCCTTTCCCCATGAGACTGCAAAGCATTCTGGGAGAGGAGTCCAGCCGTGGATGCTGGGTCCCTTCCTGTCTCAGCCCTGTGCCTTGCAGCCTGCAGCTGTTCAGTGAGGCCTCTCAACCCTAAAAGCATGTCACCACCCATTCACGACTTGGCAGGTATGTAATAATACACACACAGAAAGAAATACTGTTTTTAAGTAAGTACACAGAAAACTCCCACTTGTGTTAAAACAAAAAAGTGAGACCAGAAACATACATGTAAACACCTTATTACTGGGAAAATACACACAAAATAATTACTGTATTTTTCTATAAGGTGGGGTCTGTAGAACTGGGTGCCAGGTGTGGGGGACAAACTTATATTCCTTTTTAGTACTGTCTGAATTTTAAAAGCATCTACATATTTTACTTATTTGAGAAAAAAAAGTGCATGTATTTAAGTACTAAGGTTTGCATTGGGTCCCGTGGTCCAGGAGTGAATTACACTCCTAGCAACTTATCCTACGAAACTAAGGTACAAGGATGCTCAAAACAAGACTGTTTAAAGTGGCAAAATCATGGGGATTCCCTGGCGGTCCAGTGGTCAGGACTCGGTGCTTCACTGCTGTGGCCGGGATTCAGTTTCTGGTTGGGGAACTAAGATCCTGCATGCCATGTGGCGAGGTCATAAGTAAATAAATAAAATGGGCAAGTAATAACCTTCAAAACACTTACTGTGAAACAGTAGGAACCTGGAGGGTTCAGGGGAGGTACATTTTTTCAAAAAATAAAGCTCCTCGTATGGGCAGCTTTACCCAGCTTTCTGACTTCCAAGCAGTACAGAAGAACCTCTTCCTGAACTGGGGGGCCCTCTGTTAGTACCTCATCCGCAAGGCCCCTCCTTGTCCTTCTGTTGTTTCAGCTGCAATAATCCAGCCAGGCTGAGCCCACGAGGTTTGAGTGTCCATGTTTGAACGCCCACCGCCCATATAACTCAGGAGAATGAAACACACGGGCTCAGGAGTCCCAACAAACGGATTTTACATCTCTCCTCCCTGACATCAAGCAGTGTTGCATTTTGAAGAGAAGAGGTGGGTATTTGAGAAAATCATCACAAAATCGTCTTCACTCTCCCATCCCTCATCTCTGTTGTCAACCAGCCCTGGAACCTTGCTGACCCCAGCCGCGGAGGGTGAGGGTGTCTGGGGTGATCCTGAGTCCTGTGCGGGGAGCATCCCTGCCCTCCACACTGCTGGTGCGGTGGGGCCAGGCCGCCCATACTTTGGACTCATGTCGGATGTCTGCTGCAATAATCAAGCCGGAGCCGCCCTCCCTGGAGACTTCACTCAGTAGGCCTGGGCTGGGGCCTGGTCCCAGGATTTGCCAGGGTGGCCCCAGATGACTGAGCCGATCGGGCGAGTCTGGGAGGGAAGAAGCTGACCCAGACCCACCACCTGGGAAGCAGTCACCAGTGGCCTATCCCGTCAGGTGATGTCAGAAGGCTCCAGGGCGGGCTGGCTGGGACCGGTATTCTGGCCTCCTGGATCCAAGTCGCACCAGCTAAGGGTCTTCTTTAGCTGAAATGTGTCCCCTCTGCCCTCTGGAGCTGGGCAGACACTGCCTCCACCCTCTGTGGTCCCCAGGACGCGCTCCCCAACACTCGCCCTGCTGGGTCCCACTGTCTTCCCCCCTCAGCTGCACAACACACTGGGCCTGGGGCCCGTGTGGAGCGACGTCTTCAGAACCCACTTCTGGGCTTGGAAAGCTGAGGAACTTTGACCAGCTTCGGGCGGAAGAGATTTCAGAACAGTCTCCTGGGGGACCGTCCCTGGAAGGTTCTCTTGGAAGAACCAGCTGCATTCCCTGAAGTGCTCTCAGGCCTGCCCCCCTCCCATGGATTCCCAAGGGCATCCTTTCCTTCTCAGTGAAGTCCCATCCAGACCCCACTGTCCTCAGAGAAATCTCAGGCTCCCGGATGAGTAGGAATGGCCCATCCCACCCCAGCGAGGCCTGAAGCCGGATGATCAGCCACGAGCAGAGTCAGCCCAGGCCGGCTCCCCGTGGCTCAGTGAGACGGAGCAGACTCAGACACAGAGCCTGTCGGCTGCTAGGCTGAAATTCTATGATCCCAGGCTAAGCTGGGCCGATCCCGTGCTGGGTCAGTCATTCTAACTGTGGGGTGGAAAAGCCAGAGGGATTAACATCTGCTCAGGCCTCCGGGCTGGCCTCCTCAACGCTTGGGTCCCAGCCGGGTCCCTGGCTAGGCGATGACAGGAGACTCTCTGGAGTGCCAGCCTCTTGGAAGTGGAGACGCTGAAGGCGAAAGTCGTTTTGCTTCGGGTCCCTGAGACCCCGGAGGAGAAGCCGTTCGTTCACAAGGGGGACAAACATCTCTGCATTGAAGATGTGCCAGGCACAGCAGGGGACAGCAGCACACGAAGGGGAAGGCCCTGATCTTGGTGAACAGGACATCAGCAAGACCCTTCCAGGGGGACCGGGGGTGAGGGCTTCTTTGAGTGGGCAGGTCAGAGAAATGCTCTGTGACTGCTGAGATTTTCAGCTTAGTCCTCAAAGATGACTCAGGAGCACCCGTATGAAGAGGGAGTGCATGGCAGGCAGAAGTCACGGCACGTGCAAAGGCCCTGAGACACGAACAACCCCAGCCAGGACAAGGAAGAGAAGAGGGCTGGGACGCCTATGCTGCAGGCAGTGGTGGGCCACAGGCTGAAGAGGCAGGCGGGAGACCCCAGGCTGGCATCCAGGAGAAGGGTCCGGGCCCTGCAACAAGGAGGGTTCTGGAAAGGAAAGGAGGGGCAGAAGAAGACCCCAGCTCCTCTGCTTTTCTAAGCTGTCTTCCCACGTGACAAATCTGCATGGCTCACTATAGGACTCCTCTCCTGAGAAGCTAGGCTGTCAAGAGTTAGGTCAGGCCACTTCATGTCACTTATCCAAGGGCGGCCTCCCCAACAAAACCTGCCAATTCCCTGAGGGAAGGAAAGCAGGCCTCCCTCGGACCCCTGCCCAACTACCAGAGAAGCTGGCCGGTCCTGCATCACTGACGAGCCGGGGGGCGGCTCCTGTGACAGCTGGCTGTCTCTCCCCCTCTGATCCCCCCAAGCTGCCTGTGATCCACGCCTCCCATCCCACGGCTTCTCTGAGCCATGCCGGGAATAGACAGAACCGGTTTGGGCCAGCCTGGAGCAGGGCGGTCTATAATTACCCCCGCTCAGCTTTGCCTTCTCCTCCTTTCCAAGGCGGAGGAAGCGGTCTCAGGTCTCCCAGGCACGGACACCAGCCTCCAGCGACCGCCATATGGAAGGAGGGAACCATGCCAGGAATGCACAGACGGCCGGTGGGACCCGGGCCAGGGGGTCCGCAGGGCAACATCTCAGCCTCCCTCCTTCCTTCCTTGGTCCCCTGGGCACTTCCTGGAGCCCAGAAACACGTCACAACCCACCCACCCGAAGTCTCTGGGGGTCCTAAGAAGGCATGCAGATGGAGTCACTCCCACTTGAAGTCCTCACTCAGTCGCGTCCGACTCTTTGTGATTCCATGGAATTCTCCAGGGCAGAATACTGGAGTGGGTAACCATTCCCTTCTCCAGGTGATCTTCCCAACCCAGGGATAAAACCCAGGTCTCCCGCGTTGCAGGAGGAATCTTTACCAGCTGAGGCACAGGGAAGACTTGTCCTGCTGTGGTGCCCAAGCCACCTGCCCTGGGTCCTCTCCTCAGCCTGGAGGTCCCCACCTTGATTCTCAGCCGCTGCCCGGGTGGGTCAGTCTGGCCCTCCCCTCCTTCTCCACTGTCCATCCTCATGACTCCGTACAGCGGCCAGCTGGGCACTGCCTGAAACAGCACAGCAATCCCCACAGTCACCCTCCAGGTCTGAGCCCGGAGACAGAGGCGGCGGGGCTCACAGAAGCTCAGGGGCTGGCCCAAGGCCCAAGCCTCTAGCTCACTCGGCGATCCGGGGACCTCCTTTCGAGTCTTTTGAAAGAGCAAGGAGCAAGGCCCCTACCTGCTCTGGCCTCGCCTCTTGATTAAACAGCCAACACTGCTCAGGCTTCCCTCACCTGAGGAGTAGATGCTGCTGTCAGCTGGGGTTGTTCAGTTGCTCCGTCGTGTCCAACTCTTTGAGACCCCACAGACTGCAGCACGCCAGGCTTTCCTGTCCACCACCAACTCCTAGAGCTGGCTCGAACTCATGTCCATTGAGTCGGTGATGCCATCCAACCACCTCATCCTGTCGCCCCCTTCTCCTCCTACCTTCAGTCTTTCCCAGCATCAGGGCCTTTTCCAGGGAGCAGGCTCTTCGCATCAGATGGCCAAAGTATTGGGGCTTCAGCATCAGTTCTTCCAATGACTATTCAGGGTTGATTTCCTTTAGGACTGACTGGTTTGATCTCTCTGCCGTCCAAGGGACTCTCAAGAGTCTTCTCCAGCACCACAGTTCAAAAGCATCAATTCTTCGGCCTTCTTATGGTCCAACTCTCACATCCATCCATGACTACTAAAAAAACCACAGTGTTGACTATACGGACCTTTGTCAGCAAAGTGATATCTCTGCTTTTTAATGGGAAGGGATTCACTAAGCCAACCCCCTCCCCATGCCCCACAGCCCGAGCCATCCTTGCGGAGCAGCAGGTGAAGAAGGAACATCAGACAACAGAGGAGGCACCCCCCGGCCAAGGAGCAGCAGGCGGTCCCAGCCTTGCCCCACTGCTGACTGCACAGGGCTGTCCAGAGCCAGAGCCACGGGGTCTCTGGTCATCCCTCAGCACCTCCGCCCAAGAGCCCTAAGCCCCTCGCTGGCTCTGCAGTGTGCCAAGATCCCACATTGCACAGGCCCCAGGAGGAGGAGAAAATCCAGTGTCTCGCGCTAACTGCCCAGCTCTGAAATGCCTGGCTGGGCAAGGGGGAGAGAGAGAATGGACTTGGGGGACCAGGGACCTGGGCTGAAATCAGCCTCGGGCACTCTGCAAGCTGCGTGACTTGGGTGAGCGATTCCTGAGCCTCAGTTTCTTTATCTGTAAAATGAAGACAACGAGCCCGACCTGGGAGGTGTCTGTGAGGCTCAGAGACGCAGTACCTGGCGCACAGCACAGAGCCCAGCTCGGAGCATGTGCACGACTGGATGCTGTTATAGGAATGAGGAGAGAGACGCTCTGAGGGCTGCCTGCAGCAGCAGAAGTCTAGAATCGCTTGGGGTCGGTGGAAAATCTGGGGAGCGCAGTCAGGCAGGCCTGGATTCCAGGGCCGGCTCGTGGCACCCCAGCCCCTGCTTCCTCATGGGGAAGTGGGGAGAAGAGTCCACCCCTGCAGGCCTGCTGGAGGCACGAGGAGCCCCGCAGGAGGCACCCAGGAGAGTGCCCCCAACACAGCAGGTGCTGAGCCAACGAGCTCACTCTCACGAAGCTGGGGGAGAGAGCAGGTTCCTACTGTTCACTTCCTACTGCATCTCCGCATGGGTTTCATCTTCCCACCCCGGGCTAAGCCAAGGGGCACCCCTCCCCCGCTTTCCAGAGAGCCCGGGACCTCCCACCTACCCCACCCCCAGCACATCCCAGCGCCCTCATGACCATGACCTCAAAGGCAGGGGCCAGGCGCCTTCCTGCGATTCTTACACTGATCCCCTCTGCACGTTTCCTTCATCCCAGCCAGAGAGCCCAATGGTTTCCGTTCTTAAAAGATGTTTCTGGGGCTTCCCTGGGGGCTCAGTGGTAAAGAGTCCGCCTGCCAATGCAGGAGATTCGGATTTGACCCCTGATCCGGGAAGATCCCACGTGTCGCAGAACAATTCGGCCATGGGTCAGGCCAAGACAATTGAGCCTGTGCTCTAGAGCCCAGAAGACACACCCACTGAGAGCTCGCGCTCTACAACAGGCAAGTAGTCTCTGCTCGCTGCAACTGAAAAGCCCGCACAGCAAGGAAGAAACCAGAACTAATAAATATTTACTTAAAAAAAAAAAACTGTTTCTGAAAGAGCCTTGCCGCTTACTGAAATGCAAGTCACTCAGTCGTGTCCAACTCTTTGCGACCCCATGGACTATAGAGTCCATGGAATTCTCCAGGCCAGAATACTGGAGTGAGTAGCCTTTCCCTTCTCCAGGGGATCTTCCCAACCGAGGGATCGAACCCAGGTCTCCCAGCTGAGCCACAAGGGAAGCCCTTGCCTCTTAGTAGCCCCAGCCTAAACAGGAGCATTCATACCTCTGTGTGACCACCTCCACCACGAGAGGCAGAACCCCTAGACTGCAGAGACATAAGGGCCGGGTTCCTTGGAAACCTGAGTCCCTTCAGGAAAGCCTCCACTCGCAAGAGCCGCCGAGTGCTGAGTGGGGGATCCTGGCAGTTGGCAGGGATCAGTGAGTCAGTGCCCAATTCCCCGGCATCAGAGGTTCTGCCTGCTCTGCAGGCGGAGAGCGGTCTGGAAGCCGTCACTCCCAACCCAGGCTCACCAAGGGCCCGGGGGACACCCACCTGGACCTTGGCCCCAGTCTCTGGTCAGGCAGGTCTCAGGAAAGCCAGCCTCCAGGGCTCCTGAGGGTTTCTGGTGCCCAAGGACAGTTCAAGCAGGAACTGTGCCACCATGATCTCCTGGCTGCTGTCCGTATACACAACATGGCACCCTGTTATCTCTAGCTCTCCAAGACTTCAGGTTCAACTTCTAA